>NC_138951.1:29795000-30155000 GCF_965226115.1 Aulonocara stuartgranti | reverse complement strand
AAAACATTTTTTGTTATTATGCATTTAGTTCAGTTTTTTTGTTCTTGCTTTTTACATTCACTCTCAGTTACTGGTTGGTGTTTTGGCACTGAAAAGTAGAAGCAGTCGTGAAAATAGCATTTTCTATGCCTTCGTAATGAGAACAGCCCGGAAATTTACAAGAAAATAAAGTCAATGCAGAAGTGGCAAAAAGTGCAGTTCTATTGACCACTTGAGGCTGGCTTTTTAAGTGACTCATGTTAAAATGCCCTGTTTTACAAAAATCAAAAAGCATTTTTACAGCCTACTAACTAATTTTCCCCTGGCAACTTGCTGTTGGGTTTAGCAATTGAATTCACAGTGACTGTCAGCAACGTTCAGCAACCAGTGGCAACCAGTTGGGGAGTACTCATTTTCCACTAGTAACTAGTGGTTGCCAGGTTACAGCCAAATGGTTACTAGGTCTGTGTGACTGGGCCAAATGTAGACTGACTAGTCAATAAGACAAAAAAAAAAAGTCATTTACCATTCAAGTAGGATTGTTAACTGACACAGAGGAGCACTGGTAATAGTAAGTAGTTTTTTAGTTTTAGTAGAAATATTACTAGGTACAAGTTTGTTGTTGCTGGATATTTCTAAGGACTTGTCCCTGATCTTGCATGAAATGACTTTCAGACTGCCATTTGAGTTCTGTGGAACAACAGTAATATTCTTCCTGTTCTCCAAATTGTAATTGTTTTCAATTTCTGAATGTATTCAATATCAGCCTAAATATGAAGAGGAAGAAAACAAAGAAGGGTATGGTCATTGTCACAGTACGGCTGTGTGCAGGCAAAAGTAGGACCCAAACGCAAACTCACAGAGACAAAAGGTAAACTCAAAAAACACAGCTTTATTGCTGGCGTGGAGTGGGACACGAAAAACAATACAAAATAAACTAAACTGGGAAAAACTAAAGCACAAGGAGCCACAGGGAAAAATCACACAGCTATGATGGAGGACGCAACACTGACAAAGAGAAACATGGGGCTTAAATACACTGAGGGATAACGAGGGGGAATGAGCCACAGGAGGAGAGCACAGCTGAGAGTAATTAAGCAGGACGAGGCAAGGGAAGCAAAACTAGAAACATTAACATAGAACAGACTGTGAAAGTAAAACAGGAAACACACTGACGGAACTCAAGACATGTGGACTTAACAGACTGGGGGAGACAGAACATAGGGATCTGAAACATGGAACAGAAAGGCACAGTAGATCAACATGAACATAACAACGCCACAGGGGAAGAGTAAAACTGAACACGATGAACACAGAAACACCAGACCTCTTCACAATAAAACAGGAAACATAATGAGACGTAGACATGACAACCCAAACTTCACAATGTAAGACACAGACATGAAAGACATGAAGAGCAGGGGAGATTTACCATAGTTGGAAACACGAGGGGAAAATAATAAGAACTAGAAACACTTAAGCATGATAACAAATGAACTTAGGAACCTGAAGGGCTTACATAAACTAAAACATCAAAATGAACTAAAAACTCAAAACACTGGGTCATAAGACCCAGGATCGTGACAGCCATAAAATAAAGGCAAGTACAGCAATACACCTGGGGATATATTAAACAAATACTTTTGAAATCTCAGCTAAGGGCATATCATACAGTAGGTGCGCGATGCTACTCGCTGGCTACCTAAGCTAATCCACAAAATACCTATCAATCAAAAAGCTTTCTTGCTTCCAGTCACTTATGCATAATGACGATTAGATTTGAACTTTATGATTGGAACAGTCTTGATGAAAACATGCAGTCTGTGGATGTCAGTCAGGCTGTTGTGTCCTGCTGAGGTTGTTAATATTTACACGCTTGCATCCATGTGGAGCTGGGTAAAAGCTAATCTAAAGGTCTTCCTCCAACACCGGAGATACACACTGAGAGCAAAATGGAGATCCTGCTGAGACACGTTCAGCACACACACACACACACACACACACACACACACACACACACACACACACACACACACACACACACACACCCGGACACATGCATAATCCCAGTGGAAGTGAGGTAAGAGCAACTAAATAGGTGTCATGTTGAGATATTGAAACAGGAATCTTTCCCTCTGTCATTTAACCAATTGAAACCTTTTTACTTCAGCCAGTATAACTTGCTTATTTAAAAATATTGTAAACGTTCTGTAACGTGTGTGCAGACACACTGAAGTTGAAATGTCTTTGGAAGCTATTGTTTCAAATTGAATTTGACTCTGTAGCAAAACATTGTTCTTGTTACATGAATTTTGAAGACCCTTTGTTATCCATTATACTCATGTCTTGTTCTATAATGTTTTATGGACTGTTTCCTTTTTATTATATAATGATGTAGCTATTCTAAGTAACCTGTAATATGTACCACTGACGTCTTTTATGAACATCTTCTATCTCATATATGTCTCTTATTCCTGGGTCATTATATCACTTTTAAAAGGAGTGACTGATTCCTCTGACCTTACCAGTTTGTATTCTTCTGTCCAGTTCATGGATCTTATAGGTCCTACCATAAACTGCAAAAACTAGAAGATGGTATCACTAGTCCACTTATTATATTATTTTCCATGCAACTTGTGAATATGTCATCCATGAGAGTGGCACAGTACAATTTTTGGTAATTTTAGGGTATAAGCTCATAAGGTATATTATGTTTGGACTATTTAATATATTTTGATATAGTGTTTACCAGGGTTTGGTCTTTTGTGTTTCTAGCGTCCTCGGTTCTTTAGTTTTTTGTGATTCTCAGTTCTTAGCTTTTTCATTTTTTGCCTTTCATGCTTAGTTACTCTTGTCTCCATGTTTCATGTCACTCTAGTAGTCATGTCGTTTGTTTTCCGGTTCTGTGTTCTTTGTCTCAGGTTTTTATGTTTTGTGTTCTGGGTTTCTCATCCCAGGGTTTTTGTTCCTTAGAATCTTTTTTAGTTTCTCACAGTTTAGGTTTTACTTTAGTCTTGTTCTGGGGCATTGGTTTCCATGGGTTTGGAGGTGCTGAAAGAAAAAGGACAGGCTGGTAGTGGAGGAATACAGGGAGTGCAGAATTATTAGGCAAGTTGTATTTTTGAGGAATAATTTTATTATTGAACAACAACCATGTTCTCAATGAACCCAAAAAACTCATTAATATCAAAGCTGAATGTTTTTGGAAGTAGTTTTTAGTTTGTTTTTACTTTTAGCTATTTTAGGGGGATATCTGTGTGTGCAGGTGACTATTACTGTGCATAATTATTAGGCAACTTAACAAAAAACAAATATATACCCATTTCAATTATTTATTTTTACCAGTGAAACCAATATAACATCTCCACATTCACAAATATACATTTCTGACATTCAAAAACAAAACAAAAACAAATCAGTGACCAATATAGCCACCTTTCTTTGCAAGGACACTCAAAAGCCTGCCATCCATGGATTCTGTCAGTGTTTTGATCTGTTCACCATCAACATTGCGTGCAGCAGCAATCACAGCCTCCCCAGACACTGTTCAGAGAGGTGTACTGTTTTCCCTCCTTGTAAATCTCACATTTGATGATGGACCACAGGTTCTCAATGGGGTTCAGATCAGGTGAACAAAGAGGCCATGTCATTAGTTTTTCTTCTTTTATACCCTTTCTTGCCAGCCACGCTGTGGAGTACTTGGACGCGTGTGATGGAGCATTGTCCTGCATGAAAATCATGTTTTTCTTGAAGGATGCAGACTTCTTCCTGTACCACTGCTTGAAGAAGGTGTCTTCCAGAAACTGGCAGTAGGACTGGGAGTTGAGCTTGACTCCATCCTCAACCCGAAAAGGCCCCACAAGCTCATCTTTGATGATACCAGCCCAAACCAGTACTCCACCTCCACCTTGCTGGCGTCTGAGTCGGACTGGAGCTCTCTGCCCTTTGCAGAAAAAGCATGGAAGAGCCTTATTTCCACACTATATGGAGAGAAGGTGGTTCTTAAGCACCCTAGGGGTGATTAACAGAATGAGGGTCGGGAGATGGTGGCAGATGAGCTGGGTTGGGTAGATATGGCTAACAAAAAATACAAAATGTAAACAAACACATACAAAACCATTAGGGAAGTAGATTTTTAACGCCATTGACTTCCTCAGCTGTTGTCCCCATTGGCTACATTTAACCCAGTTTCACCAGTGTGCAAGCTCAGATAGCTGTTTACTGGTCAGCTGTTACGTTCTGCCAGCCAGTTCAGCTGTTGGTCAAGCAGCTTGTTGGCTAATCATTAATTGCCTCTAAAATTCTAGCTTGTGTGACTTTAAGAACACGGACCAAAATTTTTGAAGTTTTAAACGACTTTGGAGTTTTGAAAAATTAAAGCTTCAGACCAGGTGAGTCCGCGGTGGAGAGTGGGCAGGCAGGTAAATAACTGTAGGTATTTCCCCAGGCACATTACGACCAGCTTGAGAATGCAGGTAAGTTGAAGAAACTGTCTTTTCACAGAAGAGTTTCATGCCCTCTAAAAATTCGAAAATTTGACACATGTGTCAAGAGAGAACACAAGTGAGCCCAATTACCACAATTGAGGGGGAATGACAAAATCAGCATCTAGTGTTTAGGCCTCAGGGTGTTCTTTAGGATTGGGCCACAGAGTGCTTTGCACTCCATCTTCTGAAGCCTTATTTGACAGCAATGTTTGACTGTAACATTGGACTGGAAGCCCTTTTATGGAAAAAATTTTTATATTTTCCAGACCGGAAGCTACAACAAGGAATTGATTCATTCATTCAATTCATGGCTGGAAGAAGAAAAAACATCACCTTAATTTTGTAATCACAGCATTGTCATTTTATAATGAGGGTATATTGCTACATTACACACTTACATGTGTCTTGGGTGAAGTTACATGCTAACAGAATTTGGGGAAAAATATAAAACATAACCAGCTTTTGAAATGTGACTCTGTGATCCCAACATATTGCTCTTTCTGCACTTCAGACACACATCTAACCATTACATGGTTACAAGCTGCAGGGCTTCTGCAGCATGGCTAACACAAAGAAAATGTTTCTGTTTTGGGCAAATCAGCTTTTGAAATCACTGTGTGATTCCACCACTGTTACACCTCTGATACACTGAAGTCCCCCCCCCCCCAACACACACAGAATTAAATCTATGCCTGTGAGAACAAAATGTTTGGAAAGTTGACACAGTCATTATTGACCTCTGGTCAACAGGCAGCTTTTTCCAAAGAGCAGGACCACTGTAACTGAAACTCTAGGTTTTCTAATATATTGCCAATATTTCCAGATGCTTGGGGGCTCCCCGAGCCTAGTTTTGCCAAATTACCTGGAACCCTAACAGATCAAAAAAAAACAAAACAAAACCCCAAACAAACAAGTTTTCCAGTTTAATTTAGTAACTTGGTGCTTGTGTAGAAAATAAACCGATGCAACATCCAGCAAATAAACTCTAAAATGAAAATGAACTGCAGTCATTTCTATTGTTTCAAATTGCTACACTGTTTTTTTTTTTTTACTGTATCATTTACATAAAAACTAAAAGGCATATAAGGGGGGGGGGGGGGGGGGGGATTTGCTGACCTTGTGGCTGGTAGATGACCCGCTCTACCTCCTGAGCTGAACAAGCAGCCACTGTTTTTACTTAGGCAAGCGTTAAAAAAGTCAATAATTAATGTAATGACTGATAATAATGTATTTGGATAATTGTTGTCCTTTTAGAATTATATTTTATATTCAAAGCATTTAAAATGTGGTAGTTTGTGTGCCAACAACAAGCTATCAGTCTGAGTCATGGTGTAATAAGTAAGAGCAAAAGAGTTGTTTACACACACACACACACACACACACACACACACACAATAGAAGAGAGATTTATGTGAATGAAAGCACTGAGATATTTATTTATTGCTAGTGGGGGATTTTTTTTGTCGTTCTTTTTAAACCACACAAGCAGAGTTGTTTTCTTTGTGCACTTGCTTTGACTCCAGCTACTGAGGACTGTTGTATTTACTTAGCAACTGAAAAATAAAAGCAAACACGCACCATTCAGCTCAGTGTGACTTCTTAATCTGTCCCTTTTCTCAACAAACAGGAGAAGCCACAAGAACAACAACCTTACAAACCTTACAATTTTGTACAGTGTTGAAAAACATCTCATTTTTATTCACTACATAAATCCGTGTAATTCTTTATAATAACCATCCTTTGCAACCATAGACTGTAAAAATAAATCATCATCATCGTTTATTTATATAGCACTTTAAAAACACACAAGGCTGACCAAAGTGCTGAACAACAGAAACATAATAGATACCATAAGAATAATAAATACGATAAAATAATAAACATAGCGAAAACAATAAAATACAAGTCAGTCAACCACTGAATCAAAAGCCAGTGAATAATAATGCGTTTTCAATCTGGATTTAAAAACCATCACTGATGTCGATTGCCTAATGTGAAGAGGAAGATTATTCCAAAGCTTAGGAGCCACAATTGAGAACGCTCCGTCTCCTCTCAGTTTCAACCGTGATTTGGGGAGTGAGAGCAACAGCTGCTCAGCTGACTGGAGCGAACGAGTGGGGACATAGGGCTTCAGCAAATCAGACAAATACGTAGGTGCCAGACCATTTAAAGATTTAAAAACCTATAAAAGAACTTTTAAAATGAATCCTAAATTCAATTGGAAGCCAGGGCAGGGAGGCCAGAACCGGAGTAATGTGCTCAAATTTCCTTTTACCATATAAAAACCGTGCTGCAGCATTCTGTACTAGTTGCAGGCGTTTCAGAGTGCCCGGTCCAACCCCTATTAAAAGGGAGTGTGATGCCTCAAAGCCATTTATGTCATTTATCTTTAATGTTTGCTTTAAAATAATTCTTTTGTATGTATTTAAGTTAAAAAGAACACTACAGTGAAAAGGCGGCACTTGATGGTCCTACGTGTTCGTGATGGCAGCAAGCAACAAGTCATCGGTATCAAATACCAGGAGCAACGTGACATCAGCATCATCTGTAAGTGCGGCTCGCGCCAGAGCTAAAGCAGAAGCTGCTAAGGTACGAGCATCATATGCTAGCCAGGAGGCTAAATTAAAATTGGAAAAGGCTGCTAGAGAAGCAGAGAGGAAAACTAGAGAAGCTCAAAATCAGTTGGAAGCAGCTAGAATTGATACAGAGCTGGAAGTGCTAACATTAAATCGTGAAGCAGATGCAGCCATCGCTGAAGCACAGGTGTTAGAAGATGTAGCAGAAATGCATGGAAATGTAGAAAATGTGAAATCTGAGTCAGAAGACAGGCTTAGATTGCAACGTACTAGTGAATATGTTTGCTCTCAAAATGATCAGAATCAGTCTACCTTCGCACCAGTATCTGTCCCACCTGTTAAATCTGTAGACCGTGCAGAATCACAAGACAGTTTCAGAACATGGCATCCACCTGTAAGCTTAGCGGAATTCCAACATAGCAATAGCAAGCCCAAGCCTGAAGTGGATAATGGGACGCATCCACCCACAACAAACCTGTCTAAACTGACCAGAGCTGAATTGAAGACCGACGTCGAAAGAACAAACCCTCGCACGTATATAGGTGCTCAATCACAAACACCCCGGCATATGCTTCCAGTGAGCGTGTCACAACCACCAGACCCTCTGGCACAATATTTGGCGCGACATGATCTCGTTACGTCAGGACTGTACCAATTTGATGATAAGCCAGAGAATTTCCGTGCATGGCGGTCCTCATTCACTAATGCTGTGGCTGAGGTTCAACTTACAGAAACACAAGAATTAGACCTCATGACCAAATGGTTAGGAAAAGAGTCTGGACAGCAAATAAGATGCATACGCTCAGTGCATGTGAGTAATGCTGGTTTGGCTCTGCGCAAGGCATGGGAGAGGCTGAATGACTGCTATGGTGCCCCTGAGATGATCGAGCAGTCACTGTTTCAGAGACTTGACAGTTTTCCAAAAATTGCAGCCAAAGATCACATCAGATTACGTGAACTTGGGGATTTGCTTATGGAGATACAAGGCGCCAAGGAGGATGGATACCTCACTGGGCTGTCATATCTAGACACCTCCAGAGGTATTGGACCCATAGTAGACAAGCTCCCATATGGGCTCCAGGAGAAGTGGGTGTCATCTGGGTCGTGGTACAAAGAAGAGAATAAGGGCTGCTTCCCTCCCTTTAGTTACTTTTGTAACTTTGTCTGTCATGAGGCAAAGAAGCGAAATGACCCCAGCTTTATTCGTCAAAGCAACGGCGCAAACCCCACAAAACCAGAAAGATTACCTATGAAGAGCTTTAACACCAACAAGTCTATCGCGGTTCACAAAACAGATGTCTCTACAATCAACAACGACCCTAACAAGAACTGCCCATTGCACAATAAACCTCACCCACTTAAAAAATGCAGGATATTCAGAAACAAGTCCATCGATGACAGGAAGGCCTTTCTAAAACAGAAAGGAATATGCTTCAAGTGTTGTTCTTCAACTTCACATGTTGCCAAAGACTGCAAATCTTCCGTGAAATGCTTAGAGTGTGAAAGCATCTATCATGATGCAGCCATGCACCCTGGCCCACAACCTCAACTCACCAAGGCTCCTCCACCACCACAAGAGAACGGCGGGGAGGGAGAAGATGGCTCTAATGTAACTGATGTTAGAACCAGCTGCACAGAGGTTTGTGGCCCCGGCCAGTAGGGTCGTTCTTGCTCTAAGATCTGCCTTGCAAAGGTCTACCCCAAACATTCAAAACACAAAGCCATTAAAACTTATGTAATTCTGGACGACCAGAGCAATCGCTCATTAGCCAGGCCAGAGTTCTTTGAGCTGTTTGGTGTGGAGAACAAACCACTCTTATACCATCTCAGAACATGCTCCGGCGTCATCGAAACGTATGGCAGGAAGGCAGAAGGATTCCAGATAGAGTCGTTGAACGGCAACGTTCTCATACCTCTTCCACCACTCCTTGAGTGCCCTGAAATCCCTAACAATCGAGCTGAAATCCCAACACCAGGTGCAGTTTTGCATCATCCTCATCTCCACCATATAGATCATCCCTGATCTAGACCCAGAAGCAGAGATACTCCTGCTGCTCGGGAGAGACGTGCTTAGAGCACACAAGGTCAGGCAGCAAGTTAACGGGCCACACAACGCTCCCTTTGCACAACGTCTCGATCTAGGCTGGGTGGTGATAGGGGAGGTGTGCCTAGGTAATGTGCATAAGCCAACAGTTGACACATTCAAGACCCATGTGCTAGACAGCGGTCGCCATTCCATATTTCAGCCCTGTGCAAGTTTCATGCAGGTCAAAGAAACACAGCCAAGCTTCAACAAGTCTAACAAAATGCCAGAGAGGATGCTAGGACACACAGTGTTTAACCAATCTGAACATGATAACAAACCTGCCCCATCAATAAAAGACATCCTCTTCCTAGAGATCATGGATACAAATGTCCACAGAGATGACACTGGTAGTTGGGTTGCTCCATTGCCGTTCAAAGAACCACGGCAACGTTTGCCAAATAATAAAGAGCATGCGGTTAAGAGGTTTGAATCCTTGCAACGCCAATTCAGGAAGAAACCCGAGATGCAGAAGCAATATGTGGCATTCATGGAGAAGATCATTGCCAACGGTCACGCAGAGGTGGCACCACCCTTGAGGGAAGATGAAGAGTGCTGGTTTCTTCCATCATTCGGGGTATACAACCCACAAAAGCCCAACCAAATCAGGGTGGTTTTTGATTCCAGCGCTCAGTACTGCGGGGTCTCCCTCAATGACGTGCTTCTGACTGGTCCCGACCTCAACAATTCTCTCTTGGGTGTCCTTCTACGCTTTCGAAGGGAGAGAGTAGCTATCCTCGCCGACATCCAACAAATGTTTCACTGTTTTTTGGTCCATGAAAGGCACTGCAACTTCCTCCGGTTTTTGTGGTATGAGGACAACGACCTCACCAAGGCAGTTATCGACTATCGCATGAGGGTTCATGTCTTTGGCAACTCACCATCTCCGGCTGTGGCCATCTATGGTCTGTGAAGAGCCATTGCTGAAGGTGCCCAGAAGTACGGTGCCGACACAGTGATTTGTGGAAAGGCACTTTTACGTGGATGATGGCTTGGTGTCTCTCCCATCTGAAGCAGAAGCAATCAACCTTCTCCAACGGACTCAGGCTTCACTTGCTGAATCAAACCTCCGCTTGCACAAGTTTGTGTCGAACAGTCCAGCAGTCACTGGAGCTTTCCTGCCAGAAGATTGTGTCCCGCTCATCAAGGATCTGGATTTGAGCGGAGAGACAGCATCCATGCAGCACAGCCTGGGTTTGCTTTGGGAGATCAGAAAAGACACATTCACATTCTCTGCATCAACTATTATCAAACCTTTCACCCGACGTGGAGTCCTCTCTACCGTCAATAGTGTTTTTGATCCAATGGGTATGCTGGCACCCGTCACAATCCAGGGACGAGCTCTTCTTAGGGAACTTAGTTCGGAACTGACTGACTGGGATGCACCTCTCCCAGAAGACAAGCTGAAGAAATGGGAAACCTGGAGAGATTCTCTTCAAGTCCTAAAGGAGCTTCATGTGCCACGTGCATACACATCAACCTCGCTCACCAAAGCTGTGCGCACAGAGTTGTTTGTATTCTCAGATGCCTCAACTATGGCCATTGGGGCTATTGCTTACTTGAGAGCCATCCAGGAGGATGGAAAAGTGGAAGTAGGATTTGTTATGGGCAAAGCCAAATTAGCACCCCAGTCTGAACCAACAATCCCGAGGCTCGAACTCTGCGCTGCTGTCCTTGCAGTAGAAATGGCGGATCTCATCCGGGAGGAGCTGGATCTGAAATTGGATGCTGTCAGGTTCTACACGGACAGTAAGGTGGTACTCGGGTACATTTGTAACACGACAAAACGCTTCTACACATATGTCCATAACAGAGTCCAACGTATCCGACGATCTACCAGACCAGAACAATGGCATTATGTGTGCACGGAAGCAAACCCTGCGGACCATGCATCCAGATCTTTGCCTGCATCCCATCTGACACAGAGTTCTTGGTTCACCGGACCTTCATTCCTGCATCAGTTATCTGCAGAAACAACACAAACCAGTGAGACGTTTGAGCTCATCGACCCGGGAAATGACTCAGAGATTCGACCACAGGTACGCACCTACACTACTCATCTGAAGGAACCTGTACTTACCCCTGATCGCTTTCGCCGTTTCTCCACCTTTACCTCTCTACTGCGAGCAGTGGCTTTCCTTATCCATGTGGCAAGATCTCACAAACA
The DNA here is from genome assembly GCF_965226115.1 of Aulonocara stuartgranti. NCBI lineage: Eukaryota > Metazoa > Chordata > Actinopteri > Cichliformes > Cichlidae > Aulonocara > Aulonocara stuartgranti. Next base: position 30,143,708 of record NC_138951.1, on the reverse strand, counting down.
TTCAAACCAAAACAGCAGGTGTACAGGATGGCACACATGTCGCTTACCTCGTACTGTGGATGAAATAGCTCAAGCAAAACATGTCATTCTGCAAGCAGCACAAATGCCAGCCTTTGCCAAGGAACTGTCAGCCCTCCAAGCAAAGAAAGTGGTGCCCACAAACAGCCCGTTGCATAAACTCAGTCCAACTTTGGAGAGTAGTCTCATCTGCGTTGGAGGCAGACTGAAACATTCTCAACTAACGTGTGAAGAAAAGAACCCAGTAATCCTACCCAAGGACAGCTACGTTTCCTTACTGCTCGTACGACATCACCGTGAGACATCAGGGTTGACATCTCACAGAAGGTGCAGTAAGGGCAGCTGGACTGTGGATTTTGGGTGGGAAGCGACTAATCAATTCAGTCCTACACAAATGCGTAATCTGCCGGAAGCTGCGTGGGAGACTGGAAGAACAACGTATGGCTGACTTACCGCCGGAACGTCTCAAGGTTTGCCCTCCCTTCACATACAGTGGGGCAAAAAAGTATTTAGTCAGCCACCGATTGTGCAAGTTCCCCCACCTAAAATGATGACAGAGGTCAGTAATTTGCACCTCTCAACTGTGAGAGACAGAATGTGAAAAAAAAATCCATGAATCCACATGGTAGGATTTGTAAAGAATTTATTCGTAAATTAGGGTGGAAAATAAGTATTTGGTCAATAACAAAAATACAACTCAATACTTTGTAACATAACCTTTGTTGGCAATAACAGAGGTCAAACGTTTACTATAGGTCTTTACCAGGTTTGCACACACAGTAGCTGGTATTTTGGCCCATTCCTCCATGCAGATCTTCTCGAGAGCAGTGATGTTTTGGGGCTGTCGCCGAGCAACATGGACTTTCAACTCCCGCCACAGATTTTCTATGGGGTTGAGGTCTGGAGACTGGCTAGGCCACTCCAGGACTTTCAAATGCTTCTTACGGAGCCACTCCTTTGTTGCCCGGGCGGTGTGTTTTGGATCATTGTCATGTTGGAAGACCTAGCCTCGTTTCATCTTCAAAGTTCTCACTGATGGAAGGAGGTTTTGGCTCAAAATCTCACGATACATGGCCCCATTCATTCTGTCCTTAACACGGATCAGTCGTCCTGTCCCCTTGGCAGAAAAACAGCCCCATAGCATGATGTTTCCACCCCCATGCTTCACAGTAGGTATGGTGTTCTTGGGATGCAACTCAGTATTCTTCTTCCTCCAAACACGACGAGTTGAGTTTATACCAAAAAGTTCTACTTTGGTTTCATCTGACCACATGACATTCTCCCAATCCTCTGCTGTATCATCCATGTGCTCTCTGGCAAACTTCAGACGGGCCTGGACATGCACTGGCTTCAGCAGCGGAACACGTCTGGCACTGCGGGATTTGATTCCCTGCCGTTGTAGTGTGTTACTGATGGTGACCTTTGTTACTTTGGTCCCAGCTCTCTGCAGGTCATTCACCAGGTCCCCCAGTGTGGTTCTGGGATCTTTGCTCACCATTCTCATGATCATTTTGACCCCACGGAATGAGATCTTGCGTGGAGCCCCAGATCGAGGGAGATTATCAGTGGTCTTGTATGTCTTCCATTTTCTGATGATTGCTCCCACAGTTGATTTTTTCACACCAAGCTGCTTGCCTATTGTAGATTCACTCTTCCCAGTCTGGTGCAGGTCTACAATACTTTTCCTGGTGTCCTTCGAAAGCTCTTTGGTCTTGGCCATGGTGGAGTTTGGAGTCTGACTGTTTGAGGCTGTGGACAGGTGTCTTTTATACAGATGATGAGTTCAAACAGGTGCCATTCATACAGGTAACGAGTGGGGGACAGAAAAGCTTCTTACAGAGGACGTTACAGGTCTGTGAGAGCCAGAGATTTTCCTTGTTTGAGGTGACCAAATACTTATTTTCCACCCTAATTTACGAATAAATTCTTTACAAATCCTACCATGTGAATTCATGGATTTTTTTTTCACATTCTGTCTCTCACAGTTGAAGTGTACCTCTGGTGCAAATTACTGACCTCTGTCATCATTTTAGGTGGGGGAACTTGCACAATCGGTGGCTGACTAAATACTTTTTTGCCCCACTGTACGTGGGGCTTGACGTCTTTGGAACTTGGTCTGTTGTAACCAGACGCACCAGAGGAGGACAGGCAGAGAGCAAACGGTGGGCCATGATGTTTAGTTGTTTGAGTTCAAGGGCCGTCCACATTGAGCTGATTAAGTCTATGGACACATCTAGCTGTATAAATGCTCTCAGGCGGTTCTTCGCTCTCAGAGGCCCTGCAAAAGAACTTCAGTCTGATTGTGGGACCAACTTCATTGGAGCTAGCAAGGAGTTGGAGATGGATAATACTGTACAGGGGTACCTCAGTAAGCAAGGATGTAGCTGGAACTTCAGACCTCCACATGCTTCCCACATGGGAGGCTCATGGGAACGGATGATTGGTGTTGCCAGGAGAATCCTTGATTCAATGCTCTTGCAGCAAAAGAGTCGCCTGACCCATGAAGTGCTGTCAACACTAATGGCAGAAATTACAGCCATCATCAATGCACGTCCACTCCTACCTGTGTCTACAGACCAACACCAACCTTTCATTCTTTCACCAGCCATGCTCCTCACACAGAAATCAGGAGTTCCACCTCCTCCAGGAGATTTCACAGATAAGGACCTCTTCACAAAACAATGGAGGCAAGTTCAAACACTCGCGAACCAGTTTTGGGCCTGTTGGAGCAAAGAATACTTACCATCCTTACAACAAAGACAAAAATGGACAGTGACACGCAGAAACCTTCAAGTTGGGGATCTGGTCCTCCTCAGGGACAAGCAGACCATCCGCAACTACTGGCCCATGGCCATAATCACAGCAACCTTTCCTGGGAAGGATGGACATGTGAGAAAGGTTGAAGTAAAAACGACCGACCAAGGTGACACAAGAACCTCCCTTAGTCCAAGTTCAAGTTCAAGGTTCTCTATTTGTCACATGCATAGTTATACAAGTATAACACACAGTGAAATGTAGCCTGACACGCTCCTCGACATGTGCAAAAAAATTGAGATTAACGAGATTAACCTGAAAGCACTAGTGGGAACACAACGAATATGACTGCACATTTACGCCGACATCATCCTAGTGCAAAGACAAAAACAACAAGCATGCTACTAACTTTAGCCGAGTCATTTAGACAGCTGTTAGCACATGATTCTCCTTATGCTGCTGAGAATATAGCCCAGAAGAAGCGGATAGTATAGCTTTTATTTTGGAAAGAGACATTTCTCTGTAATAAACTCTCTTTTCCAAAGATGAGTGATTCCTCAATCAGATACAGGGCTTGCAATATCGCTAGCCTGACATCCTGGGGCTAGCGATTTTTTCAGTCGGGCTACCCTGCCCGTCGGGCTATTGTAGGAAGGAAAAATATATGTCAATGCTTTTGCATTCTTTCAGAAATGTAGCTGGGTAATTATGTCATTTGCATCGGTGAGCCACTGTCAATATGTGACATATTGAAATCGCGTTTGAATTTGCGCTTGTTTTTTTGCTTTCACTTTGCAATCGTGCGAACTGTGTATAGAGAGCGACAGCACTGATCTGTGAGTGATGATAATTTGTGCACCAATTCCTCTGACATCGTCTTATTAATCGTTAGCTTACTATGCAAACATGACAAGTGAAATCTCCCGCAGCAAGCTTAAACATGTGAGAGGCAGAGAATCGCTGAGCTTATGTGAGTGCGTGTGTAAAAGCATTTCAGTTCTGCTGAGCCAAACAAGACAGGTCAGGGTGAAGAAGTGACAGCCAAACAAAAGCTTACCACAAAACGGAGAAGTTATGACAAATCAGACTATAAGGCAAAAAGAAAGTGCAGCTTTATGGTTTCATGGACAAAATAATTTCTGTGGCTGCAATATGACGAGCTAAATAACCAGGGCTGCACATAAGTGGTCCGCAGGTGCGCATTCGCTGTCAAAATAAAAAACACGCACAAGGGTTAGGGTTAAATTTAAAAACTGTACTTTTGAGTTAAAATATATATTTATAATTTTAATAAATGACAAATTAAAAATGCATGAACATTTTTTTGTATCGAAAAAATATCGAACCGTGACACCAAAGTATCGAACCGAACCGAACCGTGAATTTTGTGTATCGTTGCACCCCTAATATATATATATATATATATATATATATATATATATATATATATATAGTGCGGGATCTACCAAGGAGATGCTCTGTCCCCACTGCTGTTCTGCATAGGCCTGAACCCCCTCAGTGAGATCATTAACAAGGCTGGCTACGGATACCGACTACGGAACGGAGCAGTTGTCAGCCACCTCCTGTACATGGATGACATCAAGCTGTATGCCAAGAGTGAACGAGACATCGATTCACTGATCCACACTACCAGGCTATACAGCAATGACATTGGAATGTCGTTCGGACTGGAGAAGTGTAGTCGGATGGTAACAAAGAGAGGGAAGGTAGTCAGAACTGAGGGGATTGAACTACCAGAAGGCAACATTGCAGACATAGAGGACAGTTACAAGTACCTGGGGATCCCGCAGGCGAATGGGAACCATGAAGAGACCGCTAGAAAAGCTGCAACCACCAAGTACCTGCAGAGGGTCAAGCAAGTCCTGAGGAGTCAGATGAATGGTAAGAACAAGATCCGGGCCATCAACACGTACGCCCTGCCCGTGATCAGGTACCCTGCTGGGGTAATAGGCTGGCCAAAGGAGGAGATAGAAGCCACTGACATAAAGACAAGAAAGCTCCTTACCATGCATGGAGGGTTTCACCCCAAGTCCAGCACCCTGAGGCTGTACGCCAAGCGGAAGGAAGGGGGCCGGGGACTGGTGAGTGTCAGCACCACAGTCCAGGATGAGACAAGGAACATCCAAGAATACATTGGGAAGATGGCCCCAACTGACCGAGTGCTCAGTGAATACCTCAGGCAGCAGAAACCCAAGAAAGAGGAGGGAGACGAGGAACCATCATGGAAGGACAGGCCCCTGCATGGTATGTACCACCGGCAGATAGAGGAGGTGGCTGATATCCAGAAATCCTACCAGTGGCTGGACAAAGCTGGACTGAAAGACAGCACAGAGGCACTAATCATGGCAGCACAAGAACAAGCTCTGAGCACAAGATCCATAGAGGCTGGGGTCTATCACACCAGGCAAGACCCCAGGTGCAGGCTGTGTAAAGATGCCCCAGAGACAATCCAGCACATAACAGCAGGGTGCAAGATGCTAGCAGGCAAGGCATACATGGAACGCCATAACCAAGTGGCCGGCATAGTGTACAGGAACATCTGTGCCGAGTATAACCTGGAAGTCCCGAGGTCAAAATGGGAGATGCCCCCAAGGGTGGTGGAGAATGACCGAGCTAAGATCCTGTGGGACTTCCAGATACAGACGGACAAAATGGTGGTGGCTAACCAACCGGACATAGTGGTGGTAGACAAACAGAAGAAGACGGCCGTAGTGATCGATGTAGCGGTTCCGAATGACAGCAATATCAGGAAGAAGGAACACGAGAAGCTGGAGAAATACCAAGGGCTCAGAGAAGAGCTCGAGAGGATGTGGAGGGTGAAGGTAACGGTGGTCCCCGTGGTAATTGGAGCACTAGGTGCGGTGACTCCCAAGCTAGGCGAGTGGCTCCAGCAGATCCCGGGAACAACATCGGAGATCTCTGTCCAGAAGAGCGCAGTCCTGGGAACAGCTAAGATACTGCGCAGGACCCTCAAGCTCCCAGGCCTCTGGTAGAGGACCCGAGCGTGAAGGATAAACCGCCCGCAGGGGCGTGCTGGGTGTTTTTTTTTTATTTTTATATATATATATATATATATATATATATATATATGAACTTCCTCAGTTGTCGTAGGTGATACAGGCGCTGCCTAGCCTTTTTGGTCTGGACCTGAATGTGGGCAGCCCATGTCAGGTCTGAGGAGATGTGGACACCAAGATACTTGAAGGACTGCACCCTCTCCACTGGAGCTCCATTGATGATAATGGGCTTGTAGTCTCTGTGCTGACCCCTTCTGAAGTCCACCACCAGCTCCTTGGTCTTGCTGACGTTCAGCTGGAGGTGGTTGTCCTGGGACCACGATGCCAGATTCTTCACTTCATCCATGTAGGCCGTCTCATCGTTGTTGGAGATGGCACCCAACACCACTGTGTCGTCAGCAAACTTCACAATGGTGTTGGAGCCATGGGTGGCCACACAGTCTGAAGTGTAGAGGGAGTAGAGCAGTGGCGAGAGGACACATCCCTGAGGTGCTCCTGTGTTGATGGTGATGCTGTTGGAGAAGCACCTGCCCACCCTCACCACCTGAGTTCTGCCAGTGAGGAAGTCCAACACCCATGCACACAGACGGCTGTTAAGTCCCAGATCCCTCAGCTTTGTGAACAGTCTGCAGGGCACTATTGTGTTAAACACTGAACTGTAATCAACAAACAGCATTCGCACATAGTTACCCTGTTTCTTGTCCACGTGGCTGAGAGTGGTGTGTAGGACGTGGGCGATGGCATCCTCTGTGGATCTGTTGGATCTGTAGGCGAACTGCAGCGGATCTGTGGTGTCTGGGATGGAGGAGGAGATGATGTTCTTCAGCAGCCTCTCAAACACCTTCATTACTACCGAGGTCAGTGCAACTGGCCGGTAATCGTTCAGGGATGAGGGTTTGCTGTTCTTGGGCACAGGGATGATGGTGGATGTTTTGAAGCATGTGGGGACCACAGACTTCGCCAGGGACTCGTTGAAGATGTAAGTGAACACACCTGCTAGCTGGTCAGCAAAGCAGCGCAGCAGACGGCCGGTGATGCCGTCTGGCCCCGCCACTTTCCTTGTGTTCACTCTCCTCAGTGCCGCTCGGACGTCATGCTCCGCGATGCTGGTCACCGGTCTCTCGCTGATGACGTCACTGTCCTCGGTAGTCAGGCGATAGATAGCATTAGCCGCCTGGCTAACCTCGAAACGGGCGTAGAACTGATTCAGCTCGTTGGTGAATGCAGAGTCAGCGTTGATCAGCGCAGTGTCCCTGGCTTGGCCAGTTGCAGAAGTAGTTCTTCTTCTGCCTAAGGACTGATTTAAGGACTGTTGTTTGGACTCATTCAAGTTCATAGTGGCCTCACATAGGCCAGGCGGGGAGTGTGATGCCTCAAAGCCATTTATGTCATTTATCTTTAATGTTTGCTTTAAAATAATTATTTTGTATGTATTTAAGTTAAAAAGAACACTACAGGAAGTTACAATAATCCAAGCGTGAGGTTATAAAAGCGTGGATAACATCACCAAGTCACGCCTTGAAAGAAAAGATTTAACCTTCGACAGACGCCTGAGTTGATAGAATGACGATTTCACCACCCCATTCACGTGGCCATCAAAGGTAAGTGCAGAGTCGATTTTTAACCCAAGATTGGTAATTGAGCTCTTCAGGTGAGGGGTCAGAGCAGCAAGGTCAACATCAGGGATATCAGAGGAACGATTCGGGCCAAACAGAATTGCTTCCGTTTTACGTTCGTTAAAATTTAAAAGGTTTTGAGCCATCCATGGCTTAACATCACTAAGGCAATCAAGCAGGAGTCTAATTTGGGAGCTATCAGAATGACTGAAAGGAAAATAAAGCTGGCAATCATCAGCATATAGATGAAATGAAACTTTATGTTTACGAAAGACCGCACCCAGTGGCAGGAGAAACAATGAAAACAGTAATGGCCCAAGAATAGATCCCTGTGGTACACCCCATGGCAGAGGGGCCACAGAGGACGATGACGAGCCCAACTTAACACAGAAGCTCTTGTTTGAGAGATATGATTTTATCCACAAGAGTGCAAAGCCAGAAATGCCCACACAATGCTGTAATCGAGAGATCAGCAGGTCGTGATCCACCGTGTCAAATGCAGCAGTAATAGTAGTATAAGCACTACGTGTTTACCACAGTCCGTCGCTACTAGAATATCGTTCATAACCATAACCACCGAGAGCTGTCTCTGTGCTATGAAACGGCCTAAAGCCGGACTGAAAAACTTCAAACATATGAGAGTTGTTTAGATAATCCATCAGCTGAGTGTGAACAACCTTTTCCAAGATCTTACTCAGAAAAGGAAGTTTAGAGATGGGTCTAAAATTTGACATTACTGAAATATCTGAGCCTGGCTTCTTAAGCTTCTCTAGTTCAGGTAGAACAATTGGTTGGACAGCAATAAGCAAATTTAAACAGGGAACATGCACAGCCTGGCCAACAGAAGATAAAGTGGAGGGTCTCAACTGGCAACCTTATCCACAAAGAAATTAAGAAACCTATTACACATAACCTCAGAAGATTGCAAAAGAACATGATCCTCTGCATTCAGTAGAGAATTAATGGTATTATACAGAACACAAGGGTTATGTGAATTAATAGCAATAAGTTGTGAAAAATAGGAGTTTTTGGCGGTCTTTACTGCCCTCTGATAAGCTTTCCAACTCGTCTTAAGAGCTTCCAGAGAAACGCACAGCCTGTCCTTTTTCCATCGTGTTTCACATCTCCTACATTCTCTTCTAATGGCTCGAGTAAAATCGGTTAGCCAAGGGCTGGCCTTGGGTGTACACTGCCTGAGTCTTAGAGGTGCAACAACATCAAGGGAAGATTTACAAACAGAGTCCAGATGAGAGAGTAATACATCTACGGAGGACGACTCAGAGGGACTGGACACAAGTTGTTCAAATAGTGTTGAAAAATCCTCAGCAGTATCTGAGCCGAAGGCACGATAGCATCGCATAGGTGCAGCCCGTTTAACAACAGGACTAAGAGGAACAACGTCAAATAAAATGGGCATATGGTCAGAGAATACAGCATCCTCCACATGTAAGGTACAGACATATAACCCATATGATAACACCAAATCCAATGTGTAACCACGTTCTTGAGTGGCACCTTTAACAGATTGAACAAGATTAAAAGAGTTCACCAGGTCCATGAATTCCTTAGCCAGGGGCTTCCCTGGGCAACAGACGTGTATTTTAAAATCACCGAGTAGCAGGACCTGGTCATACCGGGATGCACAGTCAGCGAGAAACTCTGAAAACTCAGATAAAAACTCCTTGTAATATTTAGGAGGCCGATAAACTATTGCACACAGCAATGAAGGCGAATGGCCCAGTTCACACAGGCAAAGTTCAAAGCTGGTGTGGCGTGTCCATGAGGATAGTTGCTTAAACTCAAAGTGTGATTTAAAAACAACAGCTAAACCCCCGCCACGACCAGAAGCTCTCGGAGCGCTAAAATAAGCACAGCTGGCGGGCAGCAGTTCAGAAAAAACGCTTAACTCACCGGGTGAACTCCAGGTTTCAGTCAAACAGAGGAAATCCAATGCATGGGAAGAAAAGAAATCCTTCAGGATGAAGGTCTTATTCGCCACAGATCTGGCATTTATTAAACCCAACCTGAGGGGAGCTGGTTCGGAGACCTCCACGGCCGTGACAACCAGATCCACCGATCGAAGGTTTGATTGGTCCATTCCCCTCCAACGCAGATGCCGAAGAGGGAATGATTTAACAGGGCTGCTCCCGATAGAGCCGACAACGGGGACCAACCAGGAATCCACAGGATCCAGTGCACGCGATGGTACCAAGAGTCGTGGAAAAGATTGATGAATGGAGCGTAGATCGTGAGGAAGGTAAGAAATCCGGATTCTCAGCTTAACGACGCGACCTCCACCTTCCGCATATCTGGTGGCAGTGGTAGGGGATGCCAGCGCAATGGTACTGCTTCCAGGTAGGGAGGGAGAAAACCCTGGCCATCTTTACCAAACCAAACTGAAACTTATGGTGGATAACCCCATTTCCAATAAAGTCTGGCGATCATACGACAGTGTTGAACTGACATGTTGCACAACATTAGCTAAAAACAATAAAATCAAACAAATAAAAAAGAGTGGTTGACAGCATGCCAAACACACAGGCGCCATCTTCAATTAGCTGTAGAGCTTCTGAGACTTAAAAGTGATACTGGTGGTCAAGTGCCCTAAATCTTTCTAATGTCCTGCAGGGAGTGACTCCTCTGGTTGCAAAAGTAAGTCTGGTTCTAAGTTATTTTTGTTTTGTTTTTTTGTTTTGTTTGTTTCTACAGGCCTCAAGACCTATTTTCAGGTCTTTTGTAAATTGTCTCATTTACAAGCAGCATTAGAGTGGGCCTACTTTGTGAGTGACAAGTTGGTATCCTCTGAGCGTGGAGTGTACCTCATATTCTCAGTCAGATCCCTTACTTGACACACCAACAGAGAAATGCTCAGGTTGAAGCTTCAAAACTATGATAACTATCATAAGCTAACAGGTTACATCACTGTAGCTGCATTTATCTTGTATATAGACAGTCTTGTTGAATTAACCCTAGCAACAACAAGGCCATATAAACCATAGCTTATGTTTATTCATTTCAGAGTTATAAGACAAAAATTTAAGAAAAGAAAAGACAAGAAAAAAGTTTGCCTTATTAGATTTATTTAGCCTTTGAAAAAATGTCTAGGTAGACTTGTACAGATGTTTCTGCACACTATCACAGGCTGGTTGAGCCTGTCAGTGCACACTATCCCACCCTGCACCTTTCATCCCGTTGGATAGTTTCTGGGGCATCTTTGCACCATCTGTAACATGGGTCCTGTATACATCTGGTGCTTAGGGCGTGCAACCTTCATAGACATATCTAGTCACTGGTAGGATTTCTTTTCTTTAGATGCTGACAGCTTGTCTTGGAGGCCTATCTTCCTGATCCATTGATGGATGCATAGATATTTATATACTGTGTGTGCACGTGTACGCTCACCACAATAAATCTACATACGTTACTGGTGTTAAAAACTAATAAAGGAGTCTGTTTGATAACTAATGCAAAGCACAACCTCATGTTTGAAGGTGTTTTTTTTCCCCCTGTGAAATTCAAGAGAAACAGAATCTGTAACAGTAGCATAGAAATGTAGAATAAGCATGAACAGTTTTAGCACTACTCTATGGAACTATAATATATCTTAGGCACAGCAGGGAGCTGACATGAACAACCTCAACCTTATGCTTATGGCCGCTGAGCAGCTTAACAGCAGGTTAAGAGTCTCAGCTGCAGCTGAGGGAGGACCACTTCACGCTGCCCGCCCAGATTATTAATAGGGTTCTGAGATATCTTATGGTATTACAGCTTGAGAAAATATCTAATTATTGAAGTGTAATTCCTTCACAGCAACAATGCTTGCTTAATTGAATGTGTCAGTGGTGCCAGAGGATGAAGTAGGTTGTGAAAGACTGCTGAGGGTAAGGTGCTGCAATAGCTTCCAGCAAACCATTGGGTCGAGTGGCAGAAGAGAGGTCGCTGACTGTGACGCATTACCCAAACACAAAGACACAATTCAATACTCGAGGGCTGGGAAATTGATCGGCAACTCTCTCAGAGGAGGCTTTGTTCCCGGCTCCATTGTATTAGATGACAGAGAAAATACGAGAAAATGATAGGAAAGAGAGAAAAAAGGGCTAGGCAGGATTGGATAGCAGGGAAGAGAGAGAGATGGGCAGAAGAAAAGGACAAAGAGGTTAAGGTACCGCTCAATAGTAGTTTGTGTATGGTAAGTTTGTGTATTAAGATACAATCAGTTCATAAGTAGAACAAATGGCTATCTCATGATATCCTCAACAAGATAACTGAAATTATGGCCCTGAAGTCCTGAGAACGATACCTTAAGTCTTTAATTGTGACTATGGCTCAGACAGCTGACATTAAAGTCACATAGCAAGTGTTTCTTGTGACTGAAAACTTGGAGCGGGAAGAATTATTTCTGAGGTTTTATAAGACAAAAAAATGACTGACCTGCTCCATAATTTCAGGGCAAAGACACACCCTCTCTCAGACCTCTACGCTTGATGCAGTAGAGCTAATGTTTTCAAATGAAAAAGGTGATGCCTAATAAAAAAGTCTGAAATGTTGACTTTTTTCTCCCTGAAGCTCATGATGAAATTCTGCTTCCATTTGGAAACAAGATTTTGACACTGGAAAGAGTAACTGCAAAAATATCATGCAATTCCATGGGGATGATATGGATTCAACTACATCATGATGCATCATGATGTCTCAGTTACAGTAGACTAGCCATTCCTAAAGTCAAGAGTAAAGTGGCCAATTTAAAAACAAAACAAAACAAAAACCCCAAAAAACAGAAAATCCCATGGGGCCCAACCAATATTAAATCTTCACTGTAATCAAAATACACGGGAAAGTGATGTACTGCCTTGAAAATCTTATTTAAAAACCCATAAAAAAACACAGGCTGTTGTCTATAAATTACTAATTTACCCAGCCATATACAAAGTGTTGCTGTAACAAGAGACACTTTACCTTAAGACAGTGGTTCCCAAACATTTTTTTTTGCTAGGCTTGTTTTTGCTTGTTTTACAAGAAAAATCTTTGCCCCCACGCACAAAAACATCCTCCAGCCACACACACACCCATATTTTGTTTTCAAACTCCATTGCAGTTTATTTCACACCTCAAACATTTAGTAAACAATTAAACAAATAAAAGTAAATTGCAATAAATTACAGGTAGCAATAAAATACACTACTAACTCTTTTATGCTATGTCCACATCTACATGGGCATTTTTGAAAATGTAGCTGTTTCTATGCGAAAACTGAGATTTTTTAAAACTCCACTTTTGCGTTTACGTGTGGATGAGGAATACAGAGTTCGTCACGCAATGTCAAAGGTATGTGCCTTTTTTCACATCACACTGTGCGCCACGTTATTGTTTACATGAGATAAATTTCTGCAATGGCAGATAGAGACAAAGTACTGTTATTGTTAATCTTACTATCTGCAGTTTTTACACGCTTACATATACACACGCAATTACTGTCCCTCCATTTAGAAAGGCAGAGGCATAATGCTGTAATTATTTTAGGTGTAGTTGTTTTTTCCTGTGTTATAATATTCAACATTGTTATTAATACATTTTTCAAAAAATGCCTCTCTGTGCAAAATGGGTTTAAAAACATAAACAGCTGTGGGATACTGTTTGTCCGTGATTTGAACCGGGGAACAAATGACGGCAGGATAAGCCTGATATTATTTGTATCCCACTGTAACTTTACTGTTTAAAGACCTAACATCTCCTGACATTTTGGAGAAGTGTTTGTGAACTAAAAATCAAGAATGTAGGATCCTGTTTGTCTGTGATTTGGAGAGCCCAGCAGCAGGGAAAACCAATTCTGCAGGGGAGACCAACCTTGGCACTTGTGCAGGTGAAGCCAAAGGGAAGATATGCTTCACCATGTCTTCTAGTCTTTGGCTTGGAAGGAAGTTGGTTTGGAAACATATTTGGCAATGCTATGCTTCATCTCCTGCTTTGCGTTTGTGTGGGAGCCCCGTCAAAAACCTGTCCATTATGCTAGCAGTGTCCAAGCGTTCTTTTTTTTTTCCATACCACCCCCCTGCAATGGCTCCGCATCCCTCCCCTAGGGGGCGGGCCCTACACTTTGGGAACCTCTGCCTTAAGAAGTAGATTAATTGTAATTGTGTGGTGGCCCACCAGAGGGCTCCACTCACACCCAGGTCGGGAGGAGTGGTTCTGCTGGTTGTTGGCGCAATGTGTCCAGTTGGAGTTTGGAGATGAATAAAGTCACAATGGAAAGTTACAGCTCCTGTGTCGTCTGTACAATACCTCCACAACTGTGTAACTCTGATGTGTTTTTCTGTTAATCAGACCTGTAGTAGTGTCAGATATGGTGGTAATGGACTTTTGTTGTAGTTTGTACTTGAAATTATTTGTATTGGCATTTTCACTAAATAATCTGTTGACATTTCTTATCACGTTCAACTTATGTGGTGCCTCATAAGTTAAAATGTTCATGTCCAATCAGATCTGTTGGCTTGTGAACATCTTTGGAGCTGTGGAGTAGGTGGCTTTGGGAGCATGAATTCAGAACCCACTGGCAGAAACATGTTGTGCTATTTGCTGAACAAGTCGTTGCCACCTGTCAGTAGTATGATGTTGCTGCAATATTATGATGAACTGAGCTGACGGTAATACTGCACTCTTATTTATCTTATGTGTCAGCTGAGCTTGCATAATGCCATCAAGGTTTAGGTGGCCCATTTAAACTAAAGTTTCAAACTCGGTTGCATAATATATTTTCAAGGCTGTAAAAATAGCCACACCACCACTGATTGATGTCACCTTTAAATGATGGTGGCATGGATCCAAGCTTAAAGCCTATAAAAACAGAAAAATAATAACCCTGGATCTGAATACTTCAGCATGGGGTGTACTAGTCAGATGTCAAACCACCTCAACTGGTTCATTTTGAGTAGTGGCTCTGACTTGAGTCTCTCTCAAATGAATGAATGTATTATACTGTACCTATTGCTAAGGGAGGAAATTCATTTCTACAGTTTTCATCGATAATCTCATTCTTCCCAGTAACCATCCAGAGCCCGTGACCATGGGTCACCTAATGAAGCCAACAAAACCACATCATCCACAAAAAGCACAAAGACACTGAATTGTAAACATTGTACCACTTTCCTGTGCCTAGAAATTCTGTCCATCAAAAAACATGAATAAATAAGTTGCCCTTGCTATAAGTTCAGCAGCGTATAGAAACAGGTTATAGGCTGCTGAAACTATAGCAACAGACCTTGTTGCTATATAAGGGGACTTCCCATGATGCAGCGCCTTTTACCCACCATGTGTTCACCATTTGCCACTACTGCACATCATTAACTCTGTAAACTAGTATACGCTCTTCCAGTTTGTGTTTTGTCCAGTTTGTTGACTTGGTGAAACACACAGAGATGAACTAAATGATATTATGTGGTTTTGCCATGGTCTGGGTGAGCTCCAGTGTTTTCCTATGCCCTCCCTGTGTTCCCCGGTATTCGCCACCTGCTCAGCTCACCTATTCCTGATCCACAAGGTGACAGTATTCAAGATCATCGTCCCCATCTCTCTTTCGCCAGTTTGACAGCTAACCTTATGCTGGTATCAGGCCACCTCATTTCATGTTCCTTGTGAAAGACTCCTACTTACCTTATCTTCTCTGTGCTTCTAGTCGCTACATTTCTCCATCATTCTACTACAAGCAGCTCAGGATTTTCTGGACGCTGATCTCCACGACAATGCATCGCTTTGTTGCCGCACCCCTTAGGTTTGCATTGTTCATCATCTCTCCCTCTGCCCACAGTTTAGATCCGCTCTCCTCGTGCCAAGAATCCCTCCTTTTTGTGGCCATTATTTCCTGTGTTTCAGTAAAATAAACTCGTTGAAACCTTACCATTACATCCTGTACTTGAATCTGCTTCAGGTCCAAGTTCTCCCCCTAACCTCTGGGTTCAAGTGACAGGTTTAAGAGGTGTTTACGATAAGAAGGGTCCAAGCTTTGTTGTCATCTAGTGTTATCTGAAAAAGTGTGTGTATACATATGTGTGTATTTGTCTGTGCATGTGAATGCAGAAGGCATAAGTCTGAATGTTCTTGTTATTTTAGACTACCCAGAGGCGAGGTACTTCACACTCAGGCTGCCCAACAATGTGACATGTACACTAGTATGCCTGGAGATGTATATACCTGTTTGTACTATACATATCAGTCTAGAACTACACAATTCAATTCAATTCAATTTTATTTATATAGCGCCAAATCACAACAAAAGTCGCCTCAAGGCGCTTCATAGATACAGAGAAAAACCCAACAATCATATGACCCCCTATGAGCAAGCACTTTGGCGACAGTGGGAAGGAAAAACTCCCTTTTAACAGGAAGAAACCTCCGGCAGAACCAGGCTCAGGGAGGGGCGGCCATCTGCTGCGACCGGTTGGAAGGAAGGAAGACAGGATAAAGACATGCTGTGGAAGAGAGACAGAGGTTAATAACAGATATGATTCAATGCACAGAGGTCTATTAATACATAGTGAGTGAGAAAGGTGACTGGAAAGGAAAAACTCAATGCATCATGGGAATCCCCGGCAGCCTACGTCTATTGCAGCATAACTAAGGGAGGATTCAGGGTCACCTGGTCCAGCCCTAACTATATGCTTTAGCAAAAAGGAAAGTTTTAAGCCTAATCTTAAAAGTAGAGATAGTGTCTGTCTCCCGAATCCAAACTGGAAGCTGGTTCCACAGAAGAGGGGCCTGAAAACTGAAGACTCTCCCTCCCATTCTACTTTTAAATACTCTAGGAACAACAAGTAGTTCTGCAGAGCGAGAGCGAAGTGCTCTAATAGGGTGATATGGTACTACAAGGTCATTAAGATAAGAGGGGACTGATTATTTAAGACGTGTATGTGAGGAGCAGGATTTTGAATTCAATTCTGGATTTAACAGGAAACCAATGAAGGGAAGCCAAAACAGGAGAAATATGCTCTCTCTTTCTAGTCCCTGTCAGGACTCTTGCTGCAGCATTTTGGATTAGCTGAAGGCTTTTCAGTGAGTTTTTTGGACATCCTGATAATAATGAATTACAGTAGTCCAGCCTGGAAGTAATAAATGCATGAACTACTTTTTCAGCGTCACCCTGAGACAGGATATTTCTAATTTTAGAGATGTTGGAAGAACGCAGTCTTACATATTTGTTTAATATGTGCGTTGAAGGACATATCCTGGTCAAAAATGACTCCAAGGTTCCTCACAGCATTACTGGAGGCCAAGGTAATGCCATCCAGAGTAAGAATCTGGTTAGATACCATATTTCTAAGCTTTTCAGGGCCAAGTACAATAACCTCAGTTTTATCTGAATTAAGAAGCAGAAAGTTAGCGGCCATCCAGGTCTTTATGTCTTTAAGACATTCCTGCAGTTTAACTAATTGGTGTGTGTTATCTGGCTTCATGGACAGATAGAGCTGGGTGTCATCTGCATAGCAGTGAAAATGTATGCTATGTCTCCTAATGATGGTGCCTAACATGGATAATGTAAACAGAATTGGTCCTAGCACTGAACCCTGTGGAACTCCATAATTAACCTCAGTGTGTGAAGAGGACTCTCCATTTACATGTACAAATTGGAGACTATTAGATAGATATGATACAAACCACTGCAGCACAGTACCTGTAAAACCTACAGCATGTTCTAATCGCTCTAATAGGATATTATGGTCAACAGTATCGAATGCTGCACTAAGGTCTAGCAGGACAAGCACAGAGATGAGTCCACTGTCAGAGGCCATAAGAAGATCATTTGTGACCTTCACTAAAGCTGTTTCTGTGCTGTGATGAACTCTGAAACCTGACTGAAACTCTTCAAATAAACCATTCCTCTGCAGATGATCAGTTAGCTGTTTGACAACTACTCTTTCAAGGATTTTTGATATGAAAGGAAGGTTGGAGATTGGCCTATAATTAGCTAAGACTGCTGAGTCTAGAGATGGCTTTTTGAGTAAAGGTTTAACTAAAGCCAGCTTGAAGGCCTGTGGTACATAGCCGATCATTAGAGATAGGTTGATCATATTTAAGATCGAAGAATTAATTAATGGCAGGACTTCTTTGAGCAGTTTTGTAGGAATGGGGTCTAAAAGACACGTTGATGGTTTGGAGGAAGTAATTATTGAAGTTAAAGATCAATTGGAGAAAAAGAGTCTAACTTAACATCAATGGTACTAAGAGTAGCGGTAGATAATATTACATCTGTGGGATGATTATTGGTAATTTTTTCTCTAATGCTAAAAATTTTATTTGTGAAGAAGTTCATGAAGTCATTACCAGTTAACGTTAAAGGGATGGTTGGCTCAAAAGAGCTCTGACTTTTTGTCAGCCTGGCTACAGTGCTGAAGAGAAACCTGGGGTTGTTCATATTTTCTTCAATCAGTGATAAGAGATAAGAGATAAGATAAGATAGAACTTTATTAATCCCTCGGGTGGGTTCCTCTGGGAAATTCGACTTCCAAAAAAAGCACAGCAACGACCGAAGTTACAGTTACAGAATTGTTATATATATATATATACACACACACACACATATATAAATACAGAGACAAATATAAATAAAATATACAAAGGGGATAAATAGAATAAATAGGAATAAAAAATAAAAATACAAGTGAATTGCACATTTCAAGTATTGAGTCTATTGCACTGTTGACTATTTACAAAAAGTATTGCACAAGGTATTGTACAGTGAGGTGAAGAGGCACTACAGCTTAGTTGTTCCCCCCTCCTTTGTTCCTTTGTCCTCCTGTTTCCCCTCCCTCTCCCCTCCAGAGAGGAGTTAAACAGTCTGATGGCGTGTGGGACAAAGGAGTTTTTAAGTCTGTTAGTTCTTGTCTTGGGGAGAAGCAACCTGTCACTGAACAGACTCTTCTGATTGTTTATGGCCGTGTGCAGAGGATGCCCAGCATGATGAATAGTAAGATGTTCTGGCTTTGCGGAGGGCTTTCTTATAAAGCAGCAAACTATTTCTCCAGGCTAAATGATGATCCTCTAAATTTGTGACACGCCATTTCCTCTCCAGATTACGAGTCATCTGCTTTAGGTTACCTGTTTGAGAATTATACCGCGGAGTCAGGTACTTCTGATTAGAGACCTTAGTTTTCACTGGAGCTACAGTATCCAGAGTCGTACGTAGTGAGGAGGTGAAATTATTAACAAGATAATCGACCTCTGTTGGGGTAGCGCTCAGATAGCTGCTCTGCTCTGTGTTGGTACAGGGCATTGAAGATGATAACAGTGGGTGGATTATATTCTTAAACTTAGTTACAGCACTTTCAGAAAGACATCTACTTTGATAAAGTCTACTCTCCACCGCTGTGTAATCAATTATTGTAAACATAAATGTTATCAGGAAATGATCAGACAGGAGAGGGTTTTCAGGAAACTGTTAAATGTTCAGTTTCTATGCCATATGTTAAAACAAGATCTAGAGTGTGATTAAAGTGGTGGGTGGGTTCTTTTACATTTTGAGAGAAACCAATTGAGTCTAATAACAGATTAAATGCCATGTTGAGGCTGTCATTTTTAGCATCTACATGGATGTTAAAATCACCCACAATAATTATTTTATCTGAGCTCAGAACTAAATTAGATATAAAGTCTGAGAAATCAGACAGAAACTCTGTGTAAGGCCCAGGTGGAAGATAGATGATAATAAGTAAGACTGGTTTCTGAGTTTCACAGCTGGGGTGGACAATGTTAAGCATCAGGCTTTCAAATGAATTAAAAGTCTGTCTTGGTCTTTCATTAATTAATACGCTGGTGTGAAAAATTGCTGCCACACTGCCCCCTCGGCCTGTGCTTGAGATTTCTGGTAGTTATCTCGAAGCATGAACACACATACTGTATATATCAGCGGTCCCCAACCTTTTTTGCGCCACGGACCGGTTTGTGCCCGACAATATTTTCACGGACCGGCCTTTAAGGTGTCGCGGATAAATACAACAAAATAAAACTAGTACCGGTACCGAAAAAAAAGAATATTTATTCATAACACACGTGAAAAGACCAAGGAAAACAGAGTTAACGAAAAAAAAATGATAACAAAATAACGATAAAAACCGATAAAAACCCTGAAAACCATACATTTCACACCCGAGTCTCACTCTCGCGGCCAGGTACCAAATGACTCACGGACCGGTACCGTATTGTCTTCACTAGAACTGAGCCAAACACTCAATAAACACTTTGATCAGATGATGGATGAAGCAGTACTTAAGCAGAGTTCTGTTCACAGTTGTAACTATATAGGAAATTCTCTCCTAATAATGGTGAATCAATAACAACACTGTAGCCATACAAAGTGTGGCTTATAAAGCTTGGCACACACCCAGCAAAGCACACTTCTAATAATACATGCGCTTCTCATGGAAAATCATAATAGTGTCCTGTGTGGGTGTGTGTGAATGTGTATGAATTTGTGTTTGAGGAATTTATAAACAAAGAATCTAATCCAACTGGCAACTTTAATTTAAATAGGATGAAAACCAACTGTTATTACATTAACTGGAGTCAGCATCATCAACCACGTAAATCAAATTAGTGTACCTTTTATTGAACTCTCTTTATTGAACACCCTTTATAGGAACAAACATGTACGTCCTGTAATATTTTTAGTTAGCTCTGATCAGTCAATGTCATCAGACTAAGAATTTTTGGTTTTTCAGGAAACATACGCTAATAGTTAACCTCTTAAAATCCAGGCGTGGATTGGGTTTGCATTTTTGCCATATGCTAAAAAAAAAAAGAAAAGTTAATGATATTAGAAGATGTAAGTTCTCAAATCACGTCTCTTACATGCACTAGTGTGACACGGAGGACCAACACATACACACTGTTTTATTTTCAGCTTTTCCAAATTTGCTCTCTGCAGCTTTTCAGCTTTGTTCCTGGCGCCACTCTCTGCCCCAATCCCAGATGGCCACTGAAATAGCATGAATGATCACCAAATCAGTCCCAGCTCCTCTGCCAGCCTCCTGGCACTGCCCCCCGGACCCTACTGCACTGCCAGTCCTCTGCAGCAAAGCCATAGACCACACCCATGCCACATACCTCCACCGCCCAACTATGGCCGGGAAGTAATCCAGCCTAGCCTACTCCCTTCGTCCCGACCTGAGGGGGGGGGAATCAGCCACGAGCATTTGCGCTACTGGCCTATGGACCACCTTGAACTTAATGTATTATCATCAATGGAGCTCCAGTGGAGAGGGTACAGTCCTTCAAGTATCTTGGTGTCCACATCTCCTCAGACCTGACATGGGCTGCCCACATTCAGGTCCAGACCAAAAAGGCTAGGCAGCACTTGTATCACCTACGACAACTGAGGAAGTTCAGGGTCTCTCCAAAGATCCTCAGGATTTTCTATACAGGCGCTGTGGAGAGCATCCTCACACAGAACATGACATCGTGGTTTGGGACCAGCTGTGTGAAGGACCAAAAAGCTCTCCAGAGAGTGATCCGTACAGCAGAATGCTGCTGCAGGATTGCTCTCCCCCCGCTTCAGGACACCTACACCAGGAGATGCCGTGCTAGAGCAGCGCAGATACTGAAGGACCCGTCCCATCCTGGCAACAAACTGTTCCAACTTCTGCAATCTGCTAGAAGGTTCTGCATCATCCGGGCAAGGACAGAGAGACTCAAGAGGAGCTTCTATCCCCAAGCCATCCGGGCCCTAAACACCCACACACCCGCCCTCTCACATCATCTATAATTGTCTGAGACAGGACTCTCTTCCAGACACTCTAAACCCAGACACAATGTACATTTCAAATTCCTTTAATTTTAAATATGTTTATATAGTCAGATGTCTATTCTTATTAATGTACAGAATTCACCTGCTTGCTGCTACTACTGCACATTCACCCAATGTATATACTATATATATATATATATATATATATATATATATATATATATATATATATATATATACACTCAACAAAAATATAAACGCAACACCTTTGTTTTTGCTCCCATTCCCCATGGGATGGACGTAGAGACCTAAAATTCATTCCAGATACACAATATAACCATCCCTCCCAAACAGTGGTCACAAATCAGTCCAAATGTGTGGTAGTGGGCACATCTGCTACATTGAGATAATCCATCCCACCTCACAGGTGTGCCACATCAGGATGCTGATCTGACATCATGAGTAGTGCACAGGTGTACCTCAGACTGCCCACAACAAAAGGCCACCCTGGAATGTGCAGTTTTTTGCGCTATTGGGGGTCTGGGGACCCAGAACCGGTCAGTATCCGGTGTGACCACCATTTGCCTCATGCAGTGCAACACATCGTCGCATGGAGTCTATCAGATTGTCAATTGTGGCCTGTGGAATGTTGGTCCACTCCACTTCAATGGCTGTGCGAGGTTGTTGGATATTCGTGGGAACTGGTACACGCTGTCGTATACGCCGGTCAGGCACATCCCGAACATGCTCAATGGGTGACATATCCGGTGAGTATGCTGGCCATGCAAGAACTGGGACATTCTCAGCTGCCATCTGCCCTGAACAATGTGAACCATGATTCATCCGTGAAGCGCACACCTCTCCAACGTGCCAGACGCCATCGAATGTGTATATATATATATAATGTTCTTCCTCTACCCCCCCCATTTTTGCACATGTCGAGGAGCGTGTCAGGTTACATTTCACTGTGTGTTATAAATGGTAAATGGTAAATGGCCTGTATTTATATAGCGCTTTTCTAGTCCCTAAGGACCCCAAAGCGCTTTACATATCCAGTCATCCACCCATTCACGCACACATTCACACACTGGTGATGGCAAGCTACATTGTAGCCACAGCCACCCTGGGGCGCACTGACAGAGGCGAGGCTGCCGGACACTGGCGCCACCGGGCCCTCTGACCACCACCAGTAGGCAACGGGTGAAGTGTCTTGCCAAAGGACACAACGACCGAGACTGTCCAAGCCGGGGCTCGAACCGGCAACCTTCCGATTACAAGGCGAACGCCCAACTCTTGAGCCACGATCGCCCCTATACTTGTATAACTATGCATGTGACAAATAAGGAACCTTGAATCTTGAACCTTGAATGTGACAAAATGGTACAAACTGTACAGAGTGGTGAACTCCAGAGATTGAGGTGATATACCTGTGTGGCCCCTCCCCTATCCTGACCACTTCATAATTGACATCCCCCACTCACCGAGTGACCACAAAGTGTCCTTGCTACTTAGTGAGTAACTTTGACCCAGAAGAAAAGAGTTATACAATCACTTTGTCTCCCGGTGAAAACTGAATGAGCCTAGCCCATCTATTGTACTGGTGACATTCCGGGACCTGGAGCTAATTCTCTCTTGATAACCTCCCCAATTTGTGTAATGTTTCTCTCAGGTCCAGAATGTACTGAATTTCATTTTTAGCTGGGCTTGGACCTTCTCACAGTTGTCTTCAATTAGGATGGGGCACATCCCACACTGCAAATACAGAGGATCTAGCCAGTGATCCCAATTGCTACATCCTGGTGAATGAGCTTATGAATCATGGACTTTAAAGTCTTTAAAGTCCATGATTCTTTAAAGACTTTAAAGTTATTCAGCTGCTCAACCAGCCCGTCAGTCTGAGGGTGGTAGACAATGGTCTGAACAGATTCAGTGCCCAGTAATTTGTACAGTTCTTTTAATGTGCAAGACATGAACGATGTGCTGTGGTCAGTCAGTATTTCCTTCGGGATGCTGACTCAGTAGACGATCTGCAACAGCGCTTGTGCAACACTCTTTGCAGAAATGATGTGCAGCAGTGCTTCGGGAAATCGCATAAAATACCTTGGTGGAAGACAATGTCATATTTTTGTTATTGGGTTCTTGGATAATAGACAGATAATTTCAGCAATAGAAACACTAGTGCAGCTAGTTTGGCTGTCCTGTGTAACTCTGTTACTTGATATTGACCCAATTACTCTCCCTCCCCCTGCACACTGTGCACAAAGTGAAGTGAGTGAGGGAGTTGACTGAAAAATTCAGGGCTCCCAGTCTGGAAGCAGTAACACAGACTGGGTTAGTATATTATTATTTTTTTTCAATTTGACATTTCAAAGAGTTTAAAGCATTTTACCATAGTACAGTGTCAAGGGTGACGACCACCCACCACAACAGAGAAACCCATATACTTGGGTTAGTGAGCAGTTGAACCATATATATAATCAGCTAATCAGATGTTGGCAACTCAGTTATTTAGTCATGTAGCCATGGTCAAAACAACCTGCTGAAGTTTAAACTGTGCATCTGAGTAGGAAAGAAAGGTAATTTAAATGACTTTGATAAACTGCTGATTTTTCCAAAGAACTATCTGTAGGGTTTACGGAGAATTGCCCAAAAAAGAAAAAATAACTAAAAAGCCACAGTTCTGTGAACAAAGATTCCTTGTTGACACAGAGCTCAGAGGAGTCCAGACTACTTCAAGCTAATAGGAAGACAACACTAACTAAAGTAAACTCTTGTTACAGCCAAGGTACGCCGAAGAGCATCTCAGAATGCACACCATAACCCACCTTGAAGTAGATGGGCTACAGCAGCAGAAGATCACACTGAGTGTCACTTCTGTCAGCAAGAAACAGAGCTGCAATTTGCATGAGAACAGAAGAAAAAATCTGCCTGGTCTGATGAAGTCTCAGTTTCTGGTGTGACATTCAGATGGTAAGGTCATTGCTGACCAAGTCCATGCTGCTATGAGCTCCCCACGAGGACTAAATAAATAAACTCTGAATAAATAAATAAATAAATAAATAAATAAATAAATAAATAAATAACACCCCTCAGCCTGTAAGGAAGGAGCCTGTTTATAGGGGTCAGCAGTTCAGTGACTTTTATATTAAGTGTATGCGAGAGCATAAAAATACTAACCTGGAATACCCCCATTCTCCTGAGACATTACTCAGCTACAGTCTGGTCAAAAGAAAAAGGAAGAGCGTGAAAACGAGATTCATGCCGATTCATTTTTGAGTATGGGACACTTTCAAAATCAAATAAACAAATCAGGCACCTGCAATTCCACAGGTTTTCAAGTATAATTTAGTATAGTTCTGAGACATTTATAATGCTTTAAAATAATTATTCTCCACTTTACTCATTTAAAATAATCCCTGCTGAGTCAGCACATGAACATTTCCGTGTGGAGTTTTCATGTTCTCCCCGTGTTCGCGTGGGTTCTCTCTGGGTACTCTGGCTTCGTCACACAGTCCAAAGACAGCAGTTAGTGGGGTTAGTTTAATTGGTAGCACTAAATCTGACAGTACCATATACCAAAGGCATCAAAGTCCCTAACACCACTGGCTGAAATGCAGCTCCAAATCTCGAAAAATCCTCCACCATGTTTTAGAGATGGCTGTGGACACTCACTAGGGATGGGTATCGTTTAGGTTTTATCCGATACCAGTACCAAACCGGTACTTTTGAAACGGTTCCGGAGCTTAAACGGTGCTTGAACAGTGATTAAAGAATGGAGAACACAAAATTGGTCCAAAAACCTCTCATGTTTAGCTGTTTTTTTGTAAAAAGATAACAATGTTAGCCTTTTCTGCAGCTATAGGGGATTTATGGTATCACTCTTGGCTGGAAGCAGTGCTTAATCAATGGAAAAAACACAAACTTTGTCCAAAAACCTCTCATGTTTAGCTGTTTTCCACTTTTTCTTTGGTCATTTTAGCCTTTTTGGCTAGGGTGAAGGGAGTATCTGCCATCAAACAAGAAGACAGCCGCATGTAACTACGAAGGTGTTTGCTAGTTCACCTTACATGTATTAATTTAATAACGTGGTTAGCTTACACACGAACAACATTAAGCTACTCACACAGAGAAGAATGGCTGCTGCTGCCATCATCATCCGTCATCATTTCTGCTACACTGGCAGGGTTACGGGCCAGGACTCTACTCTTCGGGTTTTTGGGGGATGTTGCTAACTCCGGGTCCGATAACAGGCACCACACCGGCAGTAGATGTGCTCGGTGTGAGGTCTTGCAGCAAGCTATCAAATACGGCGCATTTCTCGGCTTTTAACAAAATGCTATACGTTGCTAGGTGTTTCATCAGATTCGAGGAGTTACCTCCTTTGCACAGTATCACCTTAAAGCACTTATTGCAGACTGCTGAGTTTGCCTCTTCTGCTTTGAAGTACAGCCAGAATTTGACCGCATCGCCTTGGGCATTTTTAATCTGTAGCTCTGCTCTAAAAGAATGTACGTACCTGGGCCCGCCTACTATACTTGGAAAGGTAAAATGATTGGCTAGAATCCAAAGTGTATGACATCTCAGGAAAAAAAAGCACCAAAATAAAGCCCTGAAATGTGCGTTGCTTTTCGGTGTGGTTACTACCGTTTATGTCAGAATCTGTGCCATAATGGCACCGGATACTGGTACCCATCCCTAACACTCACAGGCTTCTCAAATTAAAGTTTGGATTCACCACTCCATAAGACCTGTTGCCAATGATTTTACTCAGGTTCTTGTGTAATTTGACATAGTTTAGCCTTTTCTCCTCGCTTCAGTTGATAGACACCTTTCAAATGAGACCATTCTGGTGAGGCTTCATTACATGGATAAACTGAAAGGACAGATGCAGCTCTCAGGTCCCGTGTCTTGATTTGCTGGATTTCCCCTCTTTTTATTAAGGACAAAACTCCTCAGATTTTCTTAAAGACAAACTCCAAACCATGCTGAGATATGAGACGTTTTCAGCTAAGAGCACTTTGAGAATTACCTTATTGGTGCAAAAATGCTATTTCATGCCTAACAAACTGTGGTATCATCTTTGTGCTGTATTTTTGTGACTAGGAATAAAGTGTGAAATATACAATTTTAAATTTTAAATGCCCAGACATCTTTGAGGTGTCCTTTTATGCCTGAATGATTTGATGAAAAAAAGAGTAAAAAAAGGAGTAAAAAAGTAGCTAATATCCAAATAAAACTTTGAAAGACCTCCTGAAAGCCGGATGAAAAATGACAAGATTTGTATTGTAAATCATTTTTTGACTGATTGGTGGAAATACTTTTAAAAAAAATTAAGATATTTAATTTCTGAAAAAATAAAATAAACAAACACTTAAAATATTTCACTTTATATGTAATGAATATAGAATATATGAAAACATATGAAAATATATTAACTATTCATATTTTTTGAGATATACCATATGTGAAGTATTTGTATCTTGGCAGCATAGGCACTCCTATGTTTATTTTTCCAAAGTGAATCTCTTTGTCACTTTGTGTTTTCAAAAGTACATGTAAATACAAGTAAGCACAAGTAAATGTATTACTAGAGGCAGATGGAGAACAATGACCTGGACATCCAAAGTGTTTCCTGTGTTAGAGGCTACAGACAACCAGCTTCCTAACCAAAGTGGAGAGTAACTATTTCTCAGCAGTGATTGTGTGAGCTCTGCCAGGCTTGTGGTTAATGCAACAATGTTGAAGGTCATCTCAGCTTCAAGGAGAGGAACATATCTGGTAATTAGCACTCCCACAGGGAGCCCAGCATCTGTGTCTAACTAAACTACACTCAACAAAAATATAAACGCAACACCTTTGTTACTGCTCCCATTCCCCATGGGATGGACGTAGAGACCTAAAATTCATTCCAGATACACAATATAACCATCCCTCCCAAACAGTGGTCACAAATCAGTCCAAATGTGTGGTAGTGGGCACATCTGCTATATTGAGAAAATCCATCCCACCTCACAGGTGTGCCACATCAGGATGCTGATCTGACATCATGAGTAGTGCACAGGTGTACCTCAGACTGCCCACAACAAAAGGCCACCCTGGAATGTGCAGTTTTGTCTCACAGCAAAATGCCACAGATGCCACAAGCAATGAGGGAGCGTGCAATTGGCATGCTGACAGCAGGAATGTCAACCAGATCTGTCGCCCGTGCATTGAATGTTCATTTCTCAACCATAAGCCGTCTCCACAGGCGTTTCAGAGAATATGGCAGCACATCCAACCGGCCTCACAACCGCAGACCTTGTGTAACCACACCAGCCCAGGACCTCCATATCCAGCAGGTTCACCTCCAAGATCGTCTGAGACCAGCCACCCAGACAGCTGCTGGAACAATTGGTTTGCACAACCAAACAATTTCTGCACAAACTGTCAGAAACCGTCTCAGGGACGCTCAACTGCATGCCCGTCGTCCTCATCGGGGTCTTGACCTGACTCCAGCTCGTCGCCGTAACAGACTTGTGTGGGCAAATGCTCACATTCGATGGCGTCTGGCACGTTGGAGAGGTGTGCGCTTCACGGATGAATCATGGTTCACATTGTTCAGGGCAGATGGCAGCTGAGAATGTCCCAGTTCTTGCATGGCCAGCATACTCACCGGACATGTCACCCATTGAGCATGTTCGGGATGTGCCTGACCGGCGTATACGACAGCGTGTACCAGTTCCCACGAATATCCAACAACCTCGCACAGCCATTGAAGTGGAGTGGACCAACATTCCACAGGCCACAATTGACAATCTGATAGACTCCATGCGACGATGTGTTGCACTGCATGAGGCAAATGGTGGTCACACCAGATACTGACCGGTTCTGGGTCCCCAGACCCCCAATAGCGCAAAAAACTGCACATTCCAGGGTGGCCTTTTGTTGTGGGCAGTCTGAGGTACACCTGTGCACTACTCATGATGTCAGATCAGCATCCTGATGTGGCACACCTGTGAGGTGGGATGGATTATCTCAATATAGCAGATGTGCCCACTACCACACATTTGGACTGATTTGTGACCACTGTTTGGGAGGGATGGTTATATTGTGTATCTGGAATGAATTTTAGGTCTCTACGTCCATCCCATGGGGAATGGGAGCAGTAACAAAGGTGTTGCGTTTATATTTTTGTTGAGCGTACATTCACTACCAGCACAGGCATTACACAAACTTGTGATGTTATAAAAAAAAAAAGCAAAAACATTTTTTTCTTTTTGTTTTTAGAAATGTAAGAAATATACACTCAACAGTTCATTAGGAACACCTTGCTAGTACTGGATTAGACCCTCTTTCTTTCTTTAAAGGTGTTCTATTGGGTTGAGATCCAATGTTTGTGGAGGTCCCTGTCACCTTATCCATTTTATACTTGGTATACTTGGTTTTGCCACAGTAGATCAATTTCCTCCATCTCACTTTATCCCTAGCATCCTCCTTTGTCGCACCTACCCTGCATACTCCCAAAACGAGAGTTAATTAAATATCTTGTATAAATACAAGCTTAGACAAGACAACAGGAAGTAAAAACAGGAAGAAACCTCTGGCAAAACCAGGCTCAGGGAGGGAGGCTATCTGCTGTGATCTGTTGGCGTTGTTATTTATATTGATATTTTTATTAATATGTACTGCCCCCCCCCCCCACCCCACCCCATATTTATTTTTATTTTTTTACAAATGAAGCAATGAAGAAATTACTTATGACACAAAGCGTTTATATAGAACTATTAAGAGTTACACAGCCGGACACTAGGGGTGGGTGGATTGATTCAAATATCCATAGTATTGATACTAGTGGTGCTATTGATATCAGTTTAGTATTAGCATGACAGGATCAATACTTTACTTTTCTGTCCTCTAAGTTTAGTATGTCGCTCTTGTTCATCAGGAAGTAAACATGTCTGTGGAAACACCTTCTCTCATGCCAGCACACTTTTCTCTGCCCCTCTCTGCTGTGTTTAGTTGTTCTGTGGTCACTTCACTTGGCAGCACTGAGGAGAGACATGCTGCTGTGAGTGAGGAAGCCTAGTATCGGATAGAAGTACGTTATAGCTGTAAATGAAATACTGCATACAATGATGCATGTTGCAAGGAACACATGAAAGACCAAGAAAAAGAGAGCTTTGTCCCCGAATGAGCAGTGAAAGAAATAAAGAGAAGAAGAAGGAAAACCATCGGACAGATCCAGACCTCCAGCACAGAGACAGATCCAGCTTTCACATTCCTTTCATAGTGGCAAAGAATAATGAGGTAGCTGAGTGTCGGAGTGGGTTCTACTGATAAAGAATGGTAAATAGAACAGATTCCCAGTCCCTAAAAATGGTGATGTTCTGTAGAAAACTGGTTACAGGGCTGTGCTCAAGTGACTTTGCATGTCCTCATACTGAACTGACCCCTGATTGTTCTAGAGCGAGCTGTGTGATGTTTTTCTTTTGTGTGTGTGTGTGTGTGTGTGTGTGTGTGTGTGTGTGTGTGTGTGTGTATAAACTGTGGCAGACAGGCCCTGACAGATTGGTGACAGTCTGTCTACCCAGGATGCACCTGGGTGCTGTCCACATCACTGCCATATATTTCATGTTAATTAAACTGGGCACACACTGCTGACCTTTTGGCCCCTCATTGTGTGTACTTCTGTGTGCATCTTTGCAGACTGGGACTGATGTATTTGGATTACCCCCCTCTCCTGCACGTCCTCCTCTCACCTCCCTCTGTTTTTGCTCTCTTCCTCAAATCCTTGCCAGCATTCAGCTCTCCTCTTAAAGCTGTGAAATGACACTGAGCTCTTGTCCTGCGGCTCTGGCACACTGTGCTCAGCCATCTGGAACCTGAGGTTTGTCTGTAAAACTCTGTTTCTTCAACTTTTCACAGCAAGGGAGACAATTTTAATCTTCCTCTGCATGGGACAGAAGCTCACTGATGCATATTGCTGTTTTCTCTTTGAGAGGACTTGGCAGAAAAAACCTGTGTGAGTTCATGGTTTCCAAACTGTGAAGATTGGATGGTGAGTCAGCTTTGGTAGAATGGACTGACAGAGGACGCAAAGGAGCTGTACCTTTTCTAGGTCACTGGTTTTTGAGTGTGACTCCTGAGCCTTGACAGTGCAGGTTTTCTTTGTCATAGATTTCCAACACATCTTCGTCCCAAGGCATGAAGCACTGCCAAAGCAACAGCCACATAAATAATGGGCCCAGAGAACTGGCCTTTATGCAAATCTAAAGTCTGTTAATGAGATGGCTGTGGTTTATAACCCATTTAGACAGTATAACCAACAATTTACCTAAGGGTAGGTGCATTCAAATGTCATGCAAAGCAGTCCTGATCATGTGTCTGATAAGAGTTATCATGTTATATGAAAAACCCATTACCTTAAGATGTCTTTGGCTGATGAACATAAATATTAGTTGTTTTTACTTTAAATATCTTAATTAGGGTCCCTGGGCCACCAATGGACAGCCGGACAGCGTAGACAGGGCCCCCATCGATGAACCTGGGCGGGGGCGGGGCCGGGGAGGGGGGCGCCAGCGGGGACGTAACGCGCCGTTTAAGCTGCGAGATGTGGAAAACCGGATGGACCTTCATGGCGGGCGGAAGCCGAAGACAATAAGATAAGATAAGATAACCTTTATTAGTCCCACACGTGGGAAATTTGTTTTGTCACAGCAGGAGTGGACAGTGCAAAAGTTATGAGGCAAAAATTAGAATACAATAAGAATAAATACAGTACACAACTGTACAGAATAGAATAAAATAAAATACTATATACAGTAGAATAAAATAAATATACAATAAGATAAAAAATAGAATACAAATACAAATACTATATACAACTGAGTAAAAATACAACGATGACAGAAAGGATTATTGCACTTAGTATTATTGCATATGTATGGATGTGTGTGCTTGATCAGTTAAAGTCTTTATTATGGAGTCTGACAGCAGTGGGGAGGAAAGACCTGCGAAATCTCTCCGTCCCACACCGTGGGTGCCGCAGTCTCCCACTGAAGGAGCTGCTCAGTGCTGTCACAGTCTGCTGCATGGGGTGGGAGATGTTGTCCATCAGGGATGACAGCTTAGCCGCCATTCTCCTGTCACTCACCACCTCCAATAAGTCACGGGGTTGAGCCGGGCAGTGATCTTGTACGGGCCAACGAACCGGGGAGTGAGCTTCCTGGACTCGGTGCGGAGCCGCAGGTGCCTTGTGGAGAGCCAGACGCGATCCCCCGACTGAAAAGGATGACCCGGGCGGTGGCGGCGACGATGCTGCTTGGTGTACAGAGCGTTGGCTCGGGAAATGGCAGCTCGCGCCTTGATCCAGGCCTGACGACAGCGACGGACCATCCGTTCAGCAGCAGGCACGTCGACCTCCGCCTCCTGATGGCTGAAGATAGGAGGATGAAAACCATGGCAGACTTCAAAGGGCGAGAGACCGGTGGCAGAAGAGACGTGAAGGTTATGAGACAGCTCAGCCCACAACAGGTAACGAGGCCAAAGCGACGGTTGGGCGGAGACAAAGCACCTCAGGAAGCGCCCCAGCTATTGATTGGTCCGTTCAACCTGCCCGTTAGTCTGAGGGTGATAGCCGGATGAGAGGCTGGGAGACGCACCGATCAGGCGGCAAAAGGCTTTCCAGAACCTGGCAGTGAACTGGGGCCCCCTGTCCGAGACTATGTCCTTGGGGAACCCGTGAAGCCGGACGACATGGTCCAAGAAGAGCTCGGCCGTCCGTTTAGCGGAAGGGAGGCCGGACAGAGCGACCAGGTGCACTGCCTTTGAAAACCGGTCTACAAAGGTGAGGATGGTGTCAAGACCATCCACGGATGGGAGGCCGGTAACGAAGTCAAGGCCAACATGGGACCAGGGACATCCCAGCACAGGGAGAGGGCGGAGGTAGACTTGGCCCGAGCACAGGTGTCACAGGCGGAAACGAACTCACGGACGTCCCGAGTCATGGAGGGCCACCAGAAGGCACGACGGAGGAGTTGGAGGGTCCTGTCAGGCCCCGGGTGACCAGAGAGCGGGGAGGAGTGAGCCCAGAGCAAGGCCTCCTGACGGCACCGGGATGGTACATAGAGCCTCCCAGCAGGGGTGTCAGGCGGAGGCAGTTCGGCGGTCAGGGCATCCCGGATGGAGTCCTCCAGGGGCCACCGAAGGGGGGCAGCGAAGCAACAAGAAGGTAGGATAGGACTCGGGTCTGACGTGAGGCCATCCTGGGCGAACTGCCTGGAGAGAGCGTCTGCCTTAGCGTTCTTGGAACCAGGGCGGTAGGCGAGGTGGAAATTGTAAGGCTCAAAGAATAAGGCCCAACGGGTCTGCCTTGGGTTGAGCTGCTTCGCAGAACGAATATGGATCAGGTTCTGATGATCAGTCCAGATCAGAAAAGGGTCTTTTGCTCCCAGGAGCCAATGCCGCCACTCTTCTAAGGCCCACTTAATGGTCAGGAGTTCTCGGTCGCCGACACCGTAGCGTTGCTGCGTGGGAGAAAATTTCCTTGAGAAATAGCAGCATGGGTGCAGTTTTCCATCCGGGCCGTGTTGAGAAAGGACAGCGCCAGCGCCAACATCAGAGGCATCCACCTCCACCACGAAATCTCTGGCAGGATCAGGGTGGAGCAGGACGGGCCCGTAGTGAACCGGTGGATAAGGTCTCGGAATGCCTGTTTTGCACCTGGAGAGAGGCAGAAGGGTTTAGGCAGGTTAGCTGGTTTGGTGAGGGATGTCAGTGGGGCGACAACGGCGCTGAAATTACGGATAAAGCGCCGATAGAAATTGGCAAAGCAAAGGAAGCTCTGTAGTTGCTTAAGGCTGGAGGGCTGAGGCCACTGGGTCATGGCTTGGACCTTTTGCGGGTCCATGGTCAGGCCCTCGGAGGAGATGGTGAAGCCTAGGAAGGTGGTGGACCGCTGATGGAAAGCGCACTTCTCCAGTTTGCAGAACAGCTGGTACTTGAGCAGCCTGCTCAGCACGGCCCTCACATGGCGGATATGGTCCACTTCGGTGCGGGAGTAGATCAAGATGTTGTCTAGATAAGCAAACGCCCACCGGCCTAGCATATCCCGCAAGACATTGTTGATCAGATGTTGGAAGACAGCAGGGCTGTTGCAGAGGCCGAAGGGCATCACCAGGTACTCCCAGTGCCCGTTAGGGGTGATGAAGGCCGTCTTCCATTCGTCCCCTTCCCTGACGCGCACCAAATTGTAGGCGCTGCGCAGGTCCAGTTTGGTGAAGATGCAGGCCTGGGAGAGGGAATCGAGTGCGTTGGATAGCAGAGGAAGAGGATGGTGGTTCTTGATGGTGACTTTGTTCAAGCCCCGATAATCTATGCAAGGGCGGAGCCCGCCATCCTTCTTCTTGACAAAGAAGAACCCAGCAGCAGCAGGAGAGGTAGAAGGGCGAATAAAGCCCTGTTGGAGAGCCTCAGCGACGTACTCCTCCATGGCCTTATTCTCTGCGGGAGACAGAGAGAACAGGCGACCACGGGGAGGGACCGCTCCCGGGAGGAGCTCAATGGCCATGTCGTAGGAGCGATGAGGAGGTAGGGTAGAGGCTCGCCTCTTACTGAAGACCTCAGATAGGTCGTGGTAAGCCGGAGGGATCTTATCCAGATCAATGGGCTCCGGAAGAGAGGCCTCTTCTGACTTAGAGTCCTTTTTGGTCCGAGAGAGAACACTGGGGACCCCAATCCAGGATTTGGCAGGAAGACCAGGAGACGTGGGGGTCATGTTGACGGAACCAGGGGTATCCAAGGATGAGAGGAGAGGACGTGGCCGAGACTACTAGAAACCGGATCTCCTCCTGGTGATCCCCAATAGGCATGCAAACCGGCTGGGTCTGGAACTGGATCGGGTAGGGTTGGAGGGGTCGCCCATCTACTGAGGTCACCGGGAGAAATCGATCAACAGGAGTTAACGGAAAGTCGGGATGCTAGTTTTTGGTCGATGAAGTTCTCAGTGGCTCCGGTGTCCAGGAGGGCTTCAGATGAGAACTGTTGGTGTTTCAGGTGAAATAATACTGGTAACAGAAAACGCGAGGGGTCAGAGGAGTGCGAAGGGCCAGGTGGGACTCCCCCGCAGTCTACCTGGTGTCGTCGTTTCCCGGACGTAGTGGGCACTGGGGACGACGGTGTCGAGCTGATCCACAGTAGGCACAGAGACCCTCACGCCAGCGTCTCGCTTTCTCCTTCTTGGGGAGCCCACCCAGCTGCATGGGCTCCTCGCTGGATGTACTGCTTGGGCTAGCAGCAGCTCCTCCAGAGGGGGGAGGAGGCTGCGAAGACATGGCCCTCTGAGGCTGGAAGGGTTTGAAGGCCCGAGGGGTGTGGCGTGGCCGCGACATCACTCGTTGGTCGATCTTCAGGGCGAGGTCCACGGCCTCATCCAAAGTCTTTGGGGCCTCACGGCCGGCCATCTCATCTCGGATGTAATCAGCCAGTCCCTCCAGAAAAATGGAGCGTAGAGAAGCATCTCCCCATTTTAGCTTACCGGCCAGGGTACGGAATTGGGAGGCAAAGTAACAGACGGGTCGACTGCCCTGGCGTAAATGAAGCAGCTGTGACTCCACTTCCACTTCACTGCTCGGGGGAACAAAAGTCTTTTTTAACTCCTCCACAAACAGGGCATAGTCATTACACGCTGCAGATTTATTGTTGTAGAGAGCCGCGGCCCATTCCTGAGCCTGGCCAGACAAGAGAGAGGTTAACATTGCAACTTTTGCATGGGCGGTGGCGTATTTAGTGGGTTGACATTCAAACAGCATGTCTAAGGTGGCGAGCAACCCATCCGGCCGGCCGTCTACTCCGTTCCACTTATCTGGTAGTCCGATCCGGGGCTCAGCGCTCACCGGCGCTGGCTGATGTTGCAGCGAGGTGACGGAAGAGGAAAGTTGGAGGACAGTTTCGGTGAGAGACTCCATCTTTGTGCTCATCCGATCTATCACACCGTGAAGATATAATACTTCGGCTTTCAGCCGTTCGAATTCCGCTGTTCCGCCATTCGAATTCTGCTGTGACATCCTGTCATGATCGGGCGGATTACACACAGTAATTCGGCGTACCCGTGTGGCGTGCTGGCCAGACCCAAACGCAGCGAAGGCTAGTGGTGGGTTGGAACAGACACGCAGTTATTCTAGTAACGATCAGTGCATGAAGCGGGGCTTCGGAACTGGCGTTACAGACGGAGAGCGAGCGGAGCCGGGATGAGAAAAAGAGTCGAGAGGAAAAACACTCACAGTTGCTGAATCAGGCGGCGACTGATGTCGGCAAGGTTTCGGAGCTCCTGACATGAAGAGAACGATGTCTGAGGGGCGAACAGGTGGGTGACGTCTCTCTTTTAAACCCGGCCCCGTGATCAGCTGATCACCGGCTGACACAAGGATACTTTGGCTGGAGTAAGATAAGATAAGATAAGATAACCTTTATTAGTCCCACACGTGGGAAATTTGTTTTGTCACAGCAGGAAGTGGACAGTGCAAGAGTTATGAGGCAAAAATTAGAATACAATAAGAATAAATACAGTACACAACTGTACAGAATAGAATAAAATAAAATACTATATACAGTAGAATAAAATAGAATAAATATACAATAAGATAAAAATAGAATACAAATACAAATACTATATACAACTGAGTAAAAATACAACGATGACAGAAAGGATTATTGCACTTAGTATTATTGCATATGTATAGATGTGTGCGCTTGATCAGTTAAAGTCTTTATTATGGAGTCTGACAGCAGTGGGGAGGAAAGACCTGCGAAATCTCTCCGTCCCACACCGTGGGTGCCGCAGTCTCCCACTGAAGGAGCTGCTCAGTGCTGTCACAGTCTGCTGCATGGGGTGGGAGATGTTGTCCATCAGGGATGACAGCTTAGCCGCCGTTCTCCTGTCACTCACCACCTCCACTGGGTCCAGAGGGCATCCTAGAACAGAGCTGGCCCTTCGGATCACCCTGTTCAGTCTCTTCCTGTCCCCAGCAGAGATGCTGCCGCCCCAGCAGACCACGCCCAGTAGACAGGGATCGAACCGCAAACCTTCCCACAAGCAGATGAAATGCTGTACCTCCTGAGTTACAGCCACCCAAATTGAGGGACTAAATAAAACTCTACCAATAAGGACGCCGGCTTGCTTAATGAGCTATGCTTCAGATGCTGGGGATCCAGCATATAGCATTGAGAGCTGAGCTACTGGAACAAAACACACATGGAAAAGGACGGACAAAACAGAAGCACTGGAACTATGTCCATGAGTGGAGTGACTCCACTGGAGTCTATGTATTTAAGTTTTGTGCAGATGGGACTTCAAGTGACCTGCAGAATTAACCCCCGAAACCATTATTGAGCTGGCTGTCAAGTGTTGAGCCCATCCTCCAGAAGAATTTTGAATGAATAGATGCCATTTGTACTAAGAAAGGATTCTGACTGGTCCTTGGCTAGATCAATATCTGTTGACCATATTATGCTTACTCTCACTCTAGTGCCACTTGTTCAGATAACAGATGAAAAAGAAGAGAAGGACTGTTCATACTTGTAAAATGCAGTTCAGCCTTTTCTGCTTCCTAAGAAATGTCTCCAACCCAACGGTGCTAACCAGCATTGTGAATTTTTGTATAAAAGCATTTGAGTCAGCTTTTGTTGTTCTTTGAATGCTGTTCTCTGACTCAGCCACTTTGCCCCTGAATTACCTTTTAACAGTTATATCATCTGAACACACCCCTGGGAGGTGGACTCTTGTTTTCCATCTAGTCACACAATTTTCCTCTGTTGTTGTTTTTCTTTTCTTTTCTTTCTCTGCACATCCTTCACCTTTTTTGCTCACTACCTCCTCCTGTGATAGCTTTATCCTCAGACTCAGAGGAAAGGTAGGTGGAGGTGGCTGTTGTACTGTCCTGCAGAGCTGGATGGGCAGTTTGTCATTGCCATATGTGCTTCACAATGTGCAATCCTGTCAAAATGCATTACCCACAAAACCCCTGCTGATACATAGGTTATTCCACGTGCAGTTGACTGTGTGTACACTGAAGAAAAATTATATTTTTTATTTCTAACAGGTCAAATCTCCAGACTCTTTCTACATGTTAAATATGATGCAGACTTATTCTAAACACAGATTAAAATAAATCTGCATGTCTTATGGATTCTTTGAATGCTGACATTTCTGATTACATGTGGCAGGCTTTTTCCTGCTTACTGTCTGTATTTCACATATAAAATTAGCCACCACTCACTTCCTTCTTAATCAGCATTTCTGTATTTTCTGTAGGTATCGTTTAAAAAGTAAAGAGTTGCTTGTCTGTGAAGGTTCTCAGTCATCCAGGTCATCGTAGTCAAAGGAGCTTGCAAAGAAAAGCGTCTGGACTTCTTTAAGTTGCTTGAAGACGTTTCACCTCCCATCCGAGAAGCTTCTTCAGTTCTAAGGTCAAATGGTGGAGAGTCCCAGATATAAACCTAGTGGGAGTAACCCAATGAGAGGACAGATGGTTTGAAAGAGGAGTGAAAGAAGCCATCTATGTCCACTGTGAGCGACCATCTTTGAACAGAGGCGGGGGTTTACGACACCAACTCTCTGCCATCTATAATCCAGTTTTGAGATCCCTTCCCAGACGCCTTAACGCCCACTCACATCCTGGGCCATCTGACCTCAGGAATTCGCATGATAAGGTGGGGTCAGGTTTCACAATGAACACACCCAAAACTCTGGCTGATTGGGACCCACACCCAGTTTCACACCTTGGCTCAGGCGATTAGAGGATCATCAGGGGGTCCTTTTGTCCCTCTGTGGGGGGTTACTCCCACTAGGTTTATATCTGGGACTCTCCACCATTTGACCTTAGAACTGAAGAAGCTTCTCGGATGAGAGGTGAAACATCTTCAAGCAACTTAAAGAAGTCCAGACGCTTTTCTTTGCAAGCTCCTTTGACTACGGAATAGATCCCAACAATGATATGACCCCCTATGAGCAGGCACTTTGGCAACAGTGGGAAGAAAAAACTCCCTTTTAACAGGAAGAAACCTTGAGGAGAAAAAAAAAAGAAAAGAAAATATGACCTCTATATCAGCAGATACACATGTAATTCTAGGCAAGTCAACAGTTTGCCTTCAATGACAACAACCTTTACTTAGACTTAATGTAAATTATTACTATTATCAAATTATCAAATGTTATTATTTGGTGATTTGTATATATTGTACTATTCCTAATATCTTAACATATTGTATTGCTAACAGTCTAGTCTGTTTTTGTTTTTTGTTTCTGTTTTTCTTAATATTACTGTACTGGAGCAACTGTAACCCACATATTTTCCCTAGGGATTAATAAAATATTCTGATTCTGATTCTGAAAAAATATTCACCTTAGCAACTAAACTAAACTAGTTTTGGTTCAAAGAAAGCCACTACTGCTGGAGCCTTTAGACACCAGCACACTGCTGGTGTGCACATTGCACACTGCTTAGAAATGTTTTAGAGGTGAGTCAAGTCTGAAATATCTAAAGCAACAAAATATGCTAAAGGTATGCTACAATCCCAGGACACCGTAATCCTCAAAATGGTTATAGCAATCCTTGAAGAGTCATTAGGTAACACCATCAAAAAATCATTCATGAAGAAGGATTAGGTTGCCAACTCACAGAACATTATTTGGCTGTGATTGTAAAAGACAACAGTGAATATTATTTAGTCTTGGGTAGTTTCCAGAATTGAAAGGCTATAATAGAACACCTGCTGGTAGACGTCACAAGGCTCATTTTTCTTCTTCTTACTTTTGGCAGAAACACGTATAGTGCTGTAACAGGGTTCACAATGGACTAACGTCCCCATGCAATATCCTAATTAATCCAGTCCTTTTTCTGTCTGAGCATCTAGAATAACAATTCTTTATTAATATTCTCAATGAATGAGTTGGATTTATTCTTTAAGAGAGAGAACAGATTAACACTGTTTATAATTCATGGTTTGTTATTTTTGGTTTCCTCTGAAGGGTATCTGGCTACACACATATAGTTACCCTTCCACAATGAAAGGGACAACGTGAGGCGGTACACCTGGAGCAGAACCAAGACACAATAGATCTATCTAAACTATATCTATTTAGTTATAAACGCCTAGAGAGTGGTTGGTGACATGCTGGCAGGCAGCAGCTGCTAAGGAAAAATGTGAAATGTGAAAAATGTCTGACCAATTAGTGAAACAGCAGAACTTCTACTGAGGGATCACAGCTGTACTGAAATGATCCTGAGAAGATGACCTTGAATCTGAGATTTAGTATAAGTTAACTAAGGCTTTGGATTTTTACAACTTGGTCTCAGATTTTGATAATACCCTGTTTATTGAGGTTGTTGCTATTCCCAGGGCATCAAATAATACATTCCTGGCCAAGCCATTTATGGGATATGCATTGGTTTCATGTCACAAATGATACCAATATTGGACATTTTTTTCCCTTTTTTCCCTTGGCAACAAAAACAGAGTACCTTTGTCTTGAGTATTGTTGCACTGCACCTTTTTCTTATTTAAATGCAGGAAATTAAATATTAAATAAGTTATCACTCCGTACAACAAGGTTCTTGTCTTTTCCTCTTTAAAATGTGGTCAGGGAAAAACGAGTGAATTAATGAAAAAATAGAAAGATTAGTGAGTTGTGAAAAGTAATTGTTACATGCTCCCTAATAGAAAACACTGAACTGTTCTCAAGTGACCAACAAAAGAATGTGTGAGCATGAGTAGTGGATATAAATGTGTAAAGTGTTGAGGTGCTTGGGACACCAGAATTTTACTGTTAAATGACTTATACATTAAGGTGATACATTTATTCACCAGAGAGAATTAAGGAGTGTTTATGCATCTTAATTAAATATTTTCTTTCCTTGTTTGTGCTGTTATATGTTAAGGTGCTCACAGTGTTTCTTTGATGAAGGGGGTGGTTTACCGCAGCAAGATGCCAGAAACAGTTTGTTTTATAGTTACGTGCCAGAGATTTTACTGGGAAGGAGGATATTGCTGACTTCAACATTTTTTTTTAAATATTATTATTATTTTCAGTAGAAAAAGAAAATATATCAAGTATCTCCTGTGAACCCAGCCTGGGACACACTCACATAAGCCAGTGTACCCCTTCTGCTATTCCCTGAATAAAATTCAAATTCAAATTCAAATTTTATTTGTCACGTACACAGTCATACACAGTACGATATGCAGTAAAGTGCTTAGACAACTGCTCGTGACCTAAAAAAAAAAGGCTATGAATAAGATAGGAAATAAATAACCATCCATTCGCTTCCGCTTATCCTTTTCAGGGTCGCGGGGGGCACTGGAGCCTATCCCAGGTGTGCAAGTAGGTGAGAGTAGGGACTTTAAATATAGGAACTATGACTGCTAAAGGGAGAAAGCTGTCTAATATTATAGAGAGAGGGAAGGTAGATATATTGTGTACAAGACACCAGGTGAAAGGGAAGCAAGGTCAGGAGCACTGGAGGTCGATTTAAGCTGTTCTACCGTGGTGTATATAGAAAGGAAAAAATGAAGTAGTGATAATCTGGAAAAAGAAGTATGTGAATAGTGTTGTGAAGGTGAAGAGACTGTAAGACGGGATCAGTTGTTTGAAGCTGGAAATCAAAGGAGTTATACTGAAAGTTGTTGGTGTGCATGCCCCACAGGTTGGATGCCAAAGCAAGAATAATTCTAGAGTAAGCTTAATGAAGTGATGCGTCCCCAGGCAGGAGAGAATGGTGATTGAAGCATACTTTTAATGGATACGTAGGTGATAAGGAGGTGTTGGGTGAGTTTGGTGTTAAGGAGAGAAATGCAGAACGACAGAGTGTAGTGGATTTTGCAAAAAGGATGTGGCAAGGAAAAACCTTGGAGAACTTGGTGAAACTTGGAGAAGGAAAAATGCTGCACAGAGTTCAGGAGAAACCCCAGACAGTCTCTGGGTTTTAAGGGAGAGTTATCAGATGAGTGCGAAACTACATCACAAATGGCGAGGGAAACTACTGGGAAGGTGTTTGTTGTATTCTCTGGGAAGAGGTTCGAGGAGAACGAGACTGGTGTGGTGAAATGAGGAAGTGCAGGACAGTATTCAAATGAAGACGTTAGCAAAGAACACATGGGATAGTCGGGGAGATAACGAAAAGAGACAAGCCTGGTGGGAGGTGTACAGGAAAGTGATGTGTAGCAAAGAATAAGGCTTATATATGTATGTGTGGGCTGATTAGCTAGGCATAGATGTTAAGATGGAAAGGATGTGCAGCAGGTTAGGGTGACTAAAGATAAAAAGGGAAATTTGTGTTGAGAAGATGGGAGGAATAGTATTCATCAAGAGCTGAATAAAGCAAATGAGACAGAGGAGAAAAATCAGGAAGTGCAGAGGATTAGGAAGAATGATAAGGCAGATAGTCCAGATGACATACCCATGGAAGTATTAAGGTGTCAAGGAGAGAGTCGGTGGAGGTTTTGACAAAATTGTTCCTCAACCCTGGAGAATGAACAGATGAATAACAAGCATCAAGTGCCAATTTTTAACAACATCCACTAGCTGGGACACATCCTCATTTAAATTTGACAGCATTTCTAGTAGATGATGACAGATGATGTTAGCATGAATTGAGGCCTGGGGAAGGCCTGAGAGGGGACTGGAGGCAGCTCCCTGGCCAGAAGAGGTATCTATGGAGGTGTGGTTCCACTCCTGAAATTCAGGTAAAGGGTGAAGTGCAGAGCTGTAGCAAGAGGGAAAAAGTCATGATACCATGACCATGGCAAAGTTGCTGAATCTAGGTTGAGCAGAGAGGTGATGATTGTTGAGCATTTGTGTGGCTTCATGTTGATAATC
Source organism: Aulonocara stuartgranti (assembly GCF_965226115.1). NCBI lineage: Eukaryota > Metazoa > Chordata > Actinopteri > Cichliformes > Cichlidae > Aulonocara > Aulonocara stuartgranti. The sequence goes on along the minus strand of NC_138951.1, from coordinate 30,101,702 downwards.
TGAACAGATGTGATGTTTTCTTCAAGAGTATTGATGGAGAAGTATAGAAAATATCAGAAGGACTGAGTGTTTGTGCATCCCCCAGGCTATTCGGGGCCTGAACCAGGTGTAGGACTGGACTCTCCCAAGCACGTCACTATAAGACTGGACTCTCACACACGTCACCACACGCACCACCACACATTTCCTATAATCCTATAATTCCTATAATTTATAATCCTTATCTTTATAATCTCTTCTGCTATTTGCACATTCTTTACTGTAAATTCCTAAGTTAATTTGTAAATTTTTGTAGTAAACTGTAAATTGTAAATATTGTAAAACTTTCCTTCTGTCATTTAATGGTCGGGCATTGTACAGCTACAAGCATTTCACCCCCATGTCATACTGCGTATGGTTGTGTGTGTGTGACAAATAAAATTTGAATTTGAATTTGATCCAACTAAGCACAAGCCAAGAGAAGAACAGTTGTACCGCATGAGCAGTTCAGGCGTGGCAGATATGTATGTGAGGGTGGTGCATGACATGTATGAGGGCAAAGAGATTGCGGTGAGGTGTGTAGCTGGAGTAACAGTCAAAATGGAGATGGAATTACATCAGGGATCAGGTCTAAGCCTTTCTTATTTGCAGTGATGATGCAAATAAGGCAGATAAATTCAGACAGGTGTCTCTGTGTAACATGATGCAAATGATACTGATCTGTAGAGAGAGTGGACGAGCAGGTGGACGAGAGCCTGGAGAGGTGGAGGTATGCCCTGGAAAGAAGAGGAAAGAAAGTCAGTAGGAGCAAGACAGAATACATGCGTGTGAATGAGAGGGAGACAGGTGTAACAGCAAAGATGCAACGAGTAGAGTCAGTAAAGGTGGATGAGTTGAAGTACCTAGGGTTGACCACCGGACAGGTTAGAAGAGAGGTTAAGACACTGCCTACAGTCTCTGTAGCCAGTGTGAGTGGATGGAGACAAGTGTCAGGGGTGATTGGTGATAGAAGCATAGCAGCAAGAGTGAAAAAGAAGGTTTATAAGATGCTAGTGAGACCTGCTATAATGTATGGGTTGGAGATGGCACTGATGAAATTATGAAATGTTACGATTTTCATTTGAAGTGAACTAAGTGGATGGAGAGGCAGGGCTCAGACGGATTGGACATGTGCAAAGGTGAGATAGTAGATAAAGGATGTTAAATGAGGAGGAAGATTCATAGATTTGTGAAAGATGACATGTGGAGGATTGGTTTGACACAGGAGGTTGCTAGCGACAGGGAGCAAATCATCTGCTGCTTACACACTCGCAGTGGAGGCAGCCAAAATAGGCATGAGATGGTTAAATCCCTCAATGGTTACCAGTGACATATCTAGGGTTATAACTGAGTTTTGGTATAGTCAGAAGGTAAAATGGTATATTTTCATAAACCAGAACAAATCAAGTGAATTTCTCTGTATTATTGTTTTTCTGATAGAAGGTTTTCATTTGGGTGATCAAACTGGGGTGGGATTCCTGTCCCGATGCAACGAGGCTAAATCAATATGCCAAATGTAACATGATGCAGAGAGGATGCCACAGAAATTATGTTTGAAATAATATTTGAAAACACTGAAACATTGAAAACACTTTAAGTACAATGACTGAGTCTTTAGATTTTAAAATACTTTATTTCATAAACAATATCTAAATTCAACTTGGTTGGTCACATACATACAGGTTACGTTAGAAAACGCTTGACTTAGAAGAAGAGAAAACAACAAGAACGGGGCATTCCTATCTGCTCTTTGCTGCTGCCACTTTACAAAGTGAAGCTCATCAAGCAAAGATGGTGGGGAAGGTTTAACGAGTTTCTTAATAGTTAGAAAACTGTGCTACACATGGATGATGCAGGTTCAACCACCTGCCCTGCTGAATTAATTCTGGTGATTCATGACAGCCTCTTCACAACCTCTTGCCAACATCATTTGCTACAGTTGCTTTCATTCGAACCAGGGAGAAAAACCCAATTAATACCAGGCACCTTTCCCATCTTCTGCTTTGTTTGCTCCTGGCATTAGTTACATTGGAAATTGATGTTTAAAATAAAGCATGGAAATGAGCAGTCACAAAATAAATAAATCCAAATGAAAAAAATACAATATTTTGGTCCAAGGTGTAAAGAGAGCTAGAAAAGATTCACATTGTTTCCCTATCTTCAAATAGGGCTGAAAGGTTCTTTACATGTTGGAAGACCGTCACCTGTGTGGATAGACCATAATAAATGTTCTCTAATATAGCCAAATATTGAGCACATTGTGCAAGATTGAAGACACTAATTGTGTAAAGAATGTGTGCTCCTATCAAAGCTTCGCCAGGTTTCAGTTGTTAGCTTGAGTTTTCGAAAAGTTTACACAATAGAACAACACTAGGACGACACTAAGAAGGCATTGCTGTAAAGAGAATACGTTTGCTGAAGATCAATTTGAAATGCCTTTGTTTAAAGAATACACCAAAATGCACACATCACAAAAGCCATTCACGTATGTTTGAAAGAAAATCCCACAGGCTACGTACAGACCGCGTGTGCTCCTGCTCAACTCCCCCAAAACCCCACCTGCAAGAACTCATCTCTCTTTTCTGTACAGTGTGATCCGTTCATCTATCCCTCGTCCTGAGCTCACCGGTGAAGCTACAGTTGGTGAGGCATCGAAGAGGAGTGACTGAGGGTTTGGTGAGTTGTGCTGGGCCTGACAGTGCTTCACCATGCTGTGCCTGAGACAAACTGTGCAATACTGTGCTCTTCGTCCTCTGGGCTACCATCGCTGTTACCGTACAGCAAGTACAGTAGCACTCCAGAGGAGGCTGTGGCTGTTTGTGTTTGTGTATGTTTGTATTTGTGTGTGTGGTACAAACGTTGGCCAGGCAGTGATTAACTTGGGTCTCGCTATGAGGAGTCAAACTGTAAACAGTAGATTTAGTTTTCAATTTTTATATACAGTTGAGGATAAAGCATGTCCTTTCTTCTTTTGGGTATGAAGCAGAAAACAAGCTTCAACCACGTGTATGTTCGATGTTTGGCTTCACAGCAACAAGGGAAAAAAAGGTTTTTGTTATTCTACTTTGAAATGTATTGTCTTTTAGTGTTCTTTAGTCCTGTCGTATCAAATGCCTCGAAAGGTGTTCCTGTTTCTCCCCAGTTGTTGATAATCAGTTGTTATGAGGTAACCAAGGAGTAGATCATACTGAAACACAAGAGGAAGAAGAAGAGGAAGAAAAAGGACAGGAAGAAATAGGAAGTGAGTCATCATGTTTGTGATTAAACAGGCAGGCAAACAGGAAACTTTCATAAATATTGAAATGATCTAATTTCTTGTTTTGGAATTATTCAGTATTCCAGCATTCCAGTGTGTGAGGGTTTATTAAGCGAGACCACTAATTCTTAATTCTTTTTTCTTACAGCTTACTCTGCTGCTTTTGGATACAATTTGAATTATTTTGGTTGTTTGTCTGAGTTAAGGAGAAAGAGTGTGTTTATTTGTGACCAAAGGTACCTTTTCTAGTCTTCTTTTCAGTTACCTGAACTTTTTTCACCAAAATCTCAAACATCTAAAGAAGACCAACTCAACTGACCATAAATGTTTTATCAATCTCTTAATTTTGTCTTCTGACTTTTGAACGTTTAAGGGCAAAATAACAGTTCTTTTTCAATTTAATGTACACTAAAAAGGACCTAAAAAGATGCAAGTCAATGACAGACTCTTTACTACTGTCTGACTAGCTAATGCCATTAGATGATTTTTGTTGTTTCAATGTTTCTTCCTGAGTTTATGGGCTTAGTCAATCATAGTTGGATAAGGAACGAAACCACTGTCTATTGCTACTGTCTAAATGAGTAGATAGTAGCCTGTGTTTAGCCATGCCTACCCCTCTTGCCACATTTGTTTTTTGTAAACCAAGATACTGATGGTGAAAATGTTAATCATGAAGCTTCAAAATATGACTTCAGAAACTGGATGATGTCACAGTAGCTACGTCCACCTTCTATACTTTCTATGGTTATCAGTCTTTTTATCCACTTTAAGTATGACGTCCTTATTATTTCAACTAAAAAAACTATATAAGGATGACTGTTCTCTCCAGAAAGACTTATGTCCAGGTATTCATACGATGGGGATTTAACAGGTTTAATGGAGTTAGAAAATACCAGCATGGAAAACAGGGTAGACATCTAAAGATCAAGAACAATATTCTGGCTGAAATCTTGAACTTTGGATTAAAACAAAGATGGAAAACTAAATACCAACAATGTTTAGGAGGTTTGTGATTTTGGGCTAGCTGGTATTACATGGGTAGCTACAAAGCTCTGAGTAGGCTAATATAAACAAATACAATTGTGCTTTAGATAACTGGTTATGAAAAAGTCTTGATCTTAAAGGTCCCAGTGAAATTAGACTTTGCCTGAGAGTGGTTGTCTTTTTGAAGTGTTAAATATTTGCTGTCCAGAGACAACGAACCTGAATGCTCTTGTGTACAATGAGTCTCTAAAACTTAGCTCAAAGCTGTGCTATACTTGAATAGTGCTAATAAAAAGCTACACATGGCTAGAATGACAACTGAATACTTTTTGGAGGACCCATTTTCAAAGAAAAACTGACAAATTTAGGAGTTTCTTAAAAAGGCGAAAGCTTTTTGCAGTGTAGGTCCAGGAAATAGGGTTGATATGTCATGACGCAATTAGTAGTGCTAACTGGCCAAAATATATTAGCATTCATCCAAATCCCAGTGAGACCTCCAGTTTGTGTTTCATTAAAATTTGTGCATCGGTTTGAGACCAACACAACACATTTAGTGATAATTAGTGATGTTTAACCTTAATAATGAAATAATAGCAAAAATACATATGTATATTCATGCTATGTAAGAATATCATATTCTGTGGTTTGGGCGTTTTTTTTGTCTTTCAACTACCATCACATAACCTTTAAGAAAAATGGAATTAAAGTATATCTCACAGACAGAAATACAAGAACACATATTTATTTATTTCAAACTGAAAAAAGTAGCTTGTCTTTAAAAGGAGGGGATACATGTTTGACAAAACGCTTCTTGAATGCAGTAATAACATAATGCTTTGCAGTAAATATCACAAATTCACATTTTTAGGTTTTTACCATGACCTAAAAATGTAAAAACAACTATCCTTCCTGGCATGTTTTTTATTATTTCCCAAAAGCCAGCAAAAAAGTTGCCACTGGATGCAAAATAAAAAAACAAAACAAAAACAAAACAGAAGCCAATGAGCATCATGTAATGCAATGAGGATGGGACAAAGAAGCTGTCAAACACACATTTGCAAGAAAGTGGCAAAGTGATTGCACCAAAGTTTTTCTGTAAGTCAGCTAACAACACTGATGAGCTTGTGACCAAATGTAGAGCAGATACAGCACTATGGCCTCATTTGACCACAAAGAAGAAACGCTCTGTTGTGTTTACCTAGAGAAAAGAGAGAGAATAAAGAAGGGCTGAATGACATAACAGCAGCACAAATCACAGATCGGGGGGTTTGACACTTGTCTCATTGAGCTGTGACTTGACAAGAACAGATCAGCACTTTGTTGACAGTAACGAACAACTTGAAACATTTGTGTTCATCTCAGAAGTCTTTGCCAGCTCTCGACACCTCTGTTAATCTCTAGTGGTGAAAAGCAGGCAAGTGTGCTAAATTGACTCATGAATACCCGTGGACAGAGAGAGAAAAAAGTGATTCAGAGAAAACGAGAGACAGGAACAGATATCAAACGTGAAAGGCCTCATTTCTCCTCTTTAATAGTTACCAACTTCCTCCTGTTAAAACCTCTGAGAACTGGCTTCATTATTAATATTTAGACTTTTAGCTCTTTCAATTACAGGTCTTTCCCTTTCACACCCAAAGTAGATGTAAACTGAACATAATGTAAATGATAAAATATGACCTTTTATATTTGTAGCTGCTCACATATGTGTTTTTGGATGATAGATTTACAGTTACATCCCAAATATTTTTTTATACATTTAAATCAATCTGGAAACTCCAGAGCTGAGAAATGAAGCCAATGCTGGAGTGTCAGAAACTGTGTTCCTCTAACAGGTGGGAATCCCCATACGACTACCATGTTAAAATGCCCAGTTTTACAGCATTATATGTTTACAGCCTCGAATACAAAAACTGTTTTGCCCTTTGGAACTATTGTAGACTGGGCGAAAATTTACCCTATATCATTCACTTGGATTTATTTAGGATCAGAATTAAGGGTAGCTGTAGTTTGTAGTGCATTATCACATTAACTTGTGCATTATCACTCGTATTTTCTTTCTCCCATTTTTATTTCTTGCCTCAAAGTTAAAATAAGTTTAATTCCTGGGGGGCAAATCTTCCGTGCTAAAAGTGATTTCACATGAATTTTCACGAGTATTCCATGGACGGTCATTACATACCCCCAGGTCCCTGTCCGTGGGCATCCTTCCAGTTTTTGTTCCAGTCATTGTGCTATACACCATCTGGATATAAGTAGCTTACCAAACTTGATAACTAATCACTAAGCATTCTAATCTAATCTAAAAATGGTAACTTTGGATCAAAAAACAACATCAATGTTCAGAAACCAATTGGCTGCTACATCTAACTTTTACATATAGCCTATGGTTTGTACCTAGAGCAGTGTTTCCCAACCACTGTGCCGAGAAATGATCAGGTGTGCCATGGAAGATTATCTGGTTCCGCTTGATTAGTACTCTAAGCGATCAACGTGAGTAATGGGCAGAACAATTACATTCTCTTCTACTAGGGGGCAGTACTACTAGCTGCTCTAATTAAATTGGTTGCTAACTGCCAGTAAAACAGAAGAAGATGGAAAGAAAATACATAATAGTCATGCTTGTGAGTGAAACAACGCAGCACTTAATAGCAATAGATGAATATTTGAATAAAAAAAAGTAGTCAATCGGACCTGGGTCCTGGAGCAAATTTCGACCCAGATGAAGGCCCTAGTAGGAGTAGTGGTCAGAAGAAAGCAAAAAAGGTATACTGGGGACAAACCGGGCCACTTCTGCTATACCTGGTGGTTTTGTTTGGTGGTGTGCCGTGTGATTTTTCTAATGTGAAATATGGGCCATGATTCCAAAAGTATGGAAAACACTGAGCTAAAGAATAGGAAGAATAATAAGAGTCTAACACTTGCTGTTGGCATATGCTACCGTGCATATGCCAGGAGAGGTGGACTTGTATTATAAATGCCCAATTAATTGGACATTTATAATATAAACTGAATTAGCGGTGAACATGTGCCCTTTGAAAGACGCCTTATTAGACAGGAACAATGTGTGTTAACAAGTTAATGTCCAATTAGTCTGAGTCTAATTAGAGTGTAGAGCAGGTTTGCATATCCTAAGGACAGTTTTATAATAATATTGAAACAGAGATCTCACGCCAAGCTCATTACAAATAGCTGCAATACTTTATTCATATGCACAACATGACTGAACTACTTAACAGGTGACCCCAGAGGTAATTTTTGTAGCAACCTATTATGACCCACAGTTACATTTTACCATTAACTGTTTTAGCAACAAAACACATCTTTTTTCTTGCTGTGAAAATTTAGTGTGACAGGGAAGTCAGTAGATTTAGCTATGTGCCAAGTCAATAAAATGAGGAGGTTGGGATCGATGGATGGCGTCAAGAAAACATCAACAATATGAAAGACCACTTTTTGTTTCACAATTCAAACCAATAATCATTGTTTCTTTGACCTATGACCTTTAACCCTATTGTTCCAACTAGGGCTGTCAGAAAAAAATCCATACTGAGATATTAATCAATACTAAAATTGATTTTTAGTAAAACCATTTTTAAAATATCTTCTTTATTTTAGCATAACTAATACCACAAAAGTTCATTTTTAACTTTTTCATAATGCTTTTCTACTACAAAAATTTCTATGATTTAAATGTGTTATGTATTGTGTTGTTTCATTTCTTTATTAGTTATTACTTATTAGATATTCTGAAGGTAAGATACATTACAGATAAAAATGTCACAGATAATTGATCTAATTTATAATTTTGAAAATTCGTGGAAAATTAACTTATCTTTTTCAAAAAATGGCTTCTTTGCCATTACTTCTCTTGTTGCAGGATGAGGTCAAAAGTTTAGCTGCGATATGAAAAAAAGTACCAATATTAAGTTTGAAATTCTGGTATTGTGACAACTCTACTACTCTAAGTTTCCTTCTCAACCCTCTCAACATTTCTGCGCACAAAGCCCAAACAAGCCATTATTATAGCATTGTTACATCATAAAGGTTACTTATTTATTTATTTTCCAACAGTAATATATAACTGTTGGTGTATGTGCTTTCATGAGTACACTCTTGTGGGTTCAGTTATAAGATAAGATCAAGCTAAAAACATGTTTAGGTTACATAGCATGTCATGCCTCTCTCTAGCATAACAGGAGGTCAAAAAGTCGACTGAGAATGGTATCAGTTAGTTTTCAGCAGTCGGTTCTAATGATATTTGCTACCGAATAGCAAAGACATCACAGCAGCAAACATCAAATCAGTTCTAGTCCACTGGCAGGTACAATTCATTGAACATTGTGACATAAATGTGAATTAACATGTTTTGCTTCTGCTTCATTGAAATGTAGTTTGTTTCCCCGACCTCAAATATCACCCCAGTAGCTAACACAGTAAAAAAAAATACAATATGTAGTTTCTGCTCATCTGCAGTCCTGCAGATAATGGAGTGTTACATCATCTGTGGTAAATTTTCAGTATATTCTCTGTATTAAGGGTTAATATAGTAATATAGTAACAGATGTGGGTCCTATAAAACTCCTACAAACCTGCCATTAATTAATCCTTCAATCTTAAATATGATCAACCTATCTCTAATAATCGACTATGTACCACAGGCCTTCAAGCTGGCTGTAGTTAAAGCTTTACTTAAAAAGCCATCTCTAGACCCAGCAGTCTTAGCTAATTACAGGCCAATCTCCAACCTTCCTTTCATATCAAAAATCCTTGAAAGAATAGTTGTCAAACAGCTAACAGATCATCTGCAGAGGAATGGCTTATTTGAAGAGTTTCAGTCAGGTTTCAGAGTTCATCACAGCACAGAAACAGCTTTAGTGAAGGTTACAAATGATCTTCTTATGGCCTCTGACAGTGGACTCATCTCTGTGCTTGTCCTGCTAGACCTTAGTGCAGCGTTCGATACTGTCGACCATAATATCCTATTAGAGCGATTAGAACATGCTGTAGGTATTACAGGTACTGCACTGCAGTGGTTTGTATCATATCTATCTAATAGACTCCAATTTGTGCATGTAAATGGAGAGTCCTCTTCACACACTAAGGTCAATTATGGTGTTCCACAGGGTTCAGTGCTAGGACCAATTCTGTTTACATTATACATGCTTCCCTTACGCAGTATCATTAGAAGACATAGCATACATTTTCACTGCTATGCAGATGACACCCAGTTCTATCTGTCCATGAAGCCAGATGACACACACCAATTAGTTAAACTGCAGGAATGTCTTAAAGACATAAAGACCTGGATGGCCGCTAACTTTCTGCTTCTTAATTCAGATAAAACTGAGGTTATTTTACTTGGCCCTGAAAATCTTAGAAATATGGTATCTATCCAGATTCTTACTCTGGATGGCATTACCTTGGCCTCCAGTAATACTGTGAGGAACCTTGGAGTCATTTTTGACCAAGACATGTCCTTCAATGCACATATTAAACAAATATGTAAGACTGCTTTCTTCCATTTGCGCAACATCTCTAAAATTAGAAATATCCTGTCTCAGAGTGATGCTGAAAAACTAGTTCATGCATTTATTACTTCCAGGCTGGACTACTGTAATTCATTATTATCAGGATGTCCTAAAAACTCCCTAAAAAGCCTTCAGCTAATCCAAAATGCTGCAGCAAGAGTACTGACAGGGACTAGAAAGAGAGACCGAGTCACGTGGTACGCCCGCCCAAGATGGCAGCATAAGTTGGATGCGCGCACTCCACCCCCCCTAAACCTTGTTAAAAATAAGTTAGAGCCGGTCATTTGTCTTACTTTGGGTCAGCCCTGGCAAATTCTGTGGAAGGAGGCAGAAGAGTCATTACTTTACACGCAACGATCCGACTATGCCGCGAGGGAAAACACACAACACTCAGGCTACTTCGCTAACTACTATGGCGGAGACATCTGATGGTGTGGATGCCAGGTGTCCTTCCCAAGATGGTGTGGCGGCCGAGCTGACTTCTATAAGATCTCTGCTTGAGCAGGTAGCACAAGATATGACGACGGTGAAAGGTGGAATTGAGTCTCTCAAGGAAGCTGGGAATAGCCTAGGCGCGAGGGTGGACGAAACAGAGACAAGAATTTCTCGTTTGGAGGATGAAGAGGCTAAAGCTAGCTCAATAAGTAAGAACTTGAAGATACAGAACCAGCGGCTGCAGGAAAAAGTAACGGTGCTCGAGGGTTTCTCACAGCGCCAGAATATTAGAATATCGGGTATTAGAGACGGAACCGAAGGCCGTAATCTTGAGGATTGCGTGAAGCATCTGTTGTCTGAGGCTCTGGACATTGAGATGGGAGATTACTACGAAATAGATAGAATCCATCGGGTGGGGCCAGCACCTCCGAAGCCAGCTGCAGATTCCAGACCGAGACACATCATTGTTTGCTTCCTATGGGATAAAGCCAAGATGTCCGTACTGGCGGCTGCCAGAAAAAAGAAGCAGATCATTTGGAAAGGCATGAGAGTTTGTTTTTTCCAGGATTATGCACAGGAGGTACAAGAAAAACGCCGGAAGTTTGACGAGGCGCGCCGCTTGCTGCAACAGTGCAATATTGGCTATTCCCTTCGCTTTCCGGCTGTTATGACTTTTTCAGTGGATAACCAGTATCATCAGTTTTCCAACCCAGCAGAGGCTAAGCAATTTCTGAGCGGCCTGGATTCGGCTAACATTCCGGGTGATGTAACTTAAGAGGATTTTATAAGCTAAGGGTTAGTTTACTTCTGTGAGGGTTTTTTTGTTTGGGGGGGGGGGGGGGGGACGTGAGGAGGGATGCCATTATGGGATTTTTGAGTGCCACGGACCAACGATTTCATGGTGTTTTTTTTTCTTCTCTTTTTCTTTTTTTTTTTTTTTTAACTGTGTTTTGTTTTGTTGTTCATTTTGATGGTATGGTGCCAACTGTCCTGTATAGACCTATTTTTTGGACCACTGGGTTGTCTCATGTAACTGGCTTTAAGATTTGTTATATGGGTAAATGGGATTTTCTTCTGGATAAATCTGTACAATAACTTGGCTCGCGTTGTGTTATGGAGTTATATAAAATAATGTTGTGGAATATAGCGGGTTGTCATAATGTTATTAAAAGGAAGAAAATCCTCACATACTTGAAGCAGAAAAAGACAGACATAGCCCTGATTCAGGAGACCCATCTCGATGAGGCGGAATCATTAAAGCTTAAAAGAGATTGGGTGGCGCAAGTTTATTTTAGTGCATTTTCTGCTAGAAAAAGAGGGGTGGTCATATTGATCAGAAGAAACTTGGATTTTCAGGTTTTTAAGCATTATACAGATTAGGAGGGTAGATGGGTGGTTTTGGATGCATGTTTACAGGGGCGGAAAATGACATTGGTCAACATATATGCTCCCAATTCTCCTCAGCCACAATTTTTTCATGAAGTCTGTAACATTGTGCGGACTATAGGTAATACAAATATTGTAATTGGGGGAGATTTTAACCGGGTCAGGGATGTATTGTTGAATAAATCCTCCTGTACTGGACTCAGTAAATGTTGCGGTGGACGTGATGTCAGAGGAATTGAGCCTGGTAGATATATGGAGACTTCTTCATCCTCAAGAAAGAGATTATACTTTTTTTTCACATCCTCACTCAACCTACTCCAGGATAGACTATTTCTTGGTGTCCCGTTCTCTGGTAAGTCAAACTATTGGGTCCTCTATTGGTAATATTGCTGTTTCGGATCATGCTCCCATTGACCTTGTTCTTTCTGGTAGTGATAATATTAAACCGTCACCTAGGTGGCGTTTGAATAACTCATTATTGAAGAATAAGGGTCATTGTGAATGTATAAGGGAAATGATAAAGGAGTTTTGGTTGCACAATGAGGGCTCTATTGATGACGTTGGAATGACCTGGGACGCTTTTAAGGCCTATTTGAGGGGGCGCCTTATCCAGTATTGCTCCTTGATTAAAAAAGTTGAGAGGGACAAGCTGATGAAGCTGGAACAGGATATCAAGGAGCTTGAAAAACAACACATGCTGCACCCAGAGAGGGATTTATGGAACAAATTAATTAAATTTAATTTTGAGATGAATAGTATACTAATGACAAGATGGCGGCGCGCACGGGTGCAGCGGCTCTTAGCTCTCCAGTTTGGTGCTCGTTTTTACTTTTAATGTGGATATTTTTGAATGTTTGCAACGCCGCCATCTCTTACAGTCGCCAGAACCTAATTGACCTAGGTTTTAAATATAGTTTGTCTGTTTCTGGCGACTATCAGCGAACACACAACATCCTGGTGGAGATAGCGAGACCGCCAGGGTAACCGTGGATGGTCTGCCCGCCCAGCAAGCGTAGAAGGCGACGGAGGGAAAGAAAGCAGAAGAGGGGATGCCGGTCGGGCTCAGACGCTAGGCTACGCAAACATCCACACCGGCCAGCACTTCCGAGCCTTTTCCTATCGAACGCCAGATCCATCACCCACAAACTTGACGAATTGGAGCTACAGATAGCCAACACAAGCTTTTCACGTAACTGCAGCATTATTCTTATTACAGAGACGTGGCTTCACCCGCTGATTCCCGACGCTGCAGTCGAGTTAGCAGGCCGCACGCTACACCGGCATGACAGAAACAGCAACAGAAAAAGCAGAGGAGGGGGGCTATGTGTTTACGTGCATAACGAGTGGTGTTGTAACAGCAGGATCATTCACACACACTGTTCTCCTGATTTGGAGGTTCTGGCAGTCTCGTGCAGACCTTTTTACATCCCGAGGGAGTTTACAGTAGTTATTGTGATAGCTGTTTATATACCGCCGGATGCTAACGTTAGCACGGCTCTCAGCCTCTTGCTCAACACCATAAACAAACAACAGCTTGCCCACCCCGATGGGGTTTTTATTGTCGCCGGCGACTTTAACAAAGCGTGCCTAAAGACTGTGCTTCCTAAATTTGTCCAGTTTGTGGACTTTGCTACGAGAGGAGAACACACTTTGGACCATGTCTATTCAAACATCAGGCATGCTTGCAGAGCGACACCCCTCCCCAACCTGGCTGGATCTGACCACCTCTGCATGTCCCTCACCCCCACCTACACCCCCCTGCTGAGAAAAACAAAGCCCCAGACAAAGACAATAAAAACCTGGCCTGAAGGAGCCCTTTCTCAACTGCAGGACTGCTTCTCAACAACTGTATGGGATTTATTCTCCAGCCACAACCTCCAGGAGTACACGGACACTGTACTCTCGTACATCAGGAACTGTGTTGACAATGTCACCGTCAACAAAAGGGTCAGGGTGTTTCCAAATCAAAAACCCTGGATGAATAGCGAAGTGCAATCCCTCCTAAAAAGCCGCAACACTGCCTTCAAGTCAGGGGACAGGGCTGCGTATAGGGCGGCCAGGGCAGACCTGAGTAGAGGCATCAGGAAAGCTAAGGCTGCCTATAGGAGGAGGATTGAAGATCACTTTGCTGACAACGACCCCAGAAAAATGTGGCAGGGGATCAATCACATTACCAACTACAGAAGCAATAACCAGGCAACATCTAGGACTGATGCCTCACTGGCTGAGGATCTAAACCGTTTCTTCGCCCGCTTTGAGACGACCAAGCCCTCAGCTGCCACACCACTTCCACCCGCCCCCAGCACTGGCACACTAACACTTAGGGAGCACCAAGTGAGGTGTGTTCTAAGGTCAGTGAATCCCAGGAAGGCGGCAGGTCCTGATGGAATACATGGAAAGGTTCTCAGAGCATGTGCTGACGAACTGACCGGAGTCTTCACTAAAATATTCAACCTTTCCTTGTCATCAAACACCGTCCCGCCCTGCCTCAAAACCTCCACCATCATCCCCATCGCCAAGAAGACAGCTGTGGCCAGCCCAAATGACTACAGGCCTGTTGCACTTACGCCTGTAGTGATGAAGTGCTTTGAGAGACTGGTCTGTCAGCACATCAGGGCCGGTCTGCCTCCCACTCTGGACCCCCACCAATTTACCTACAGGACAAATCGTTCCACCGAGGACGCTATCACCATAGTGCTCCACACTGCGCTGAGTCACCTGGAGCACCGAGGAAGCTATGTGAGAATGCTCTTTCTGGACTTCAGCTCAGCATTCAATCATATCATCCCGGAGATCCTGGTCCAGAAACTGTCTCACCTGGGACTCTCCACCCCCATCTGCCTCTGGATCAAGGACTTCCTGACAAATAGACCACAGTCTGTCAGACTCGGCCCCCACCGGTCCAGCACCATCACACTCAGCACCGGGTCTCCACAAGGATGTGTTTTGAGTCCCCTCCTGTTTACGCTCTACACATCCGACTGCTCCCCTACCCATCTCTCAAACACCATCATAAAGTTCGCGGATGACACCACAGTGGTTGGACTCATCTCAAGGGGGGATGAGTCGGACTACAGAGATGAGGTCAACAGACTGACTGAGTGGTGTTCAGTTAACAACCTCCAACTGAACACCACGAAAACTAAAGAACTTATCTTGGACTTCGGGAAGGGCAGAGCAGACCCGGCCCCACTTTACATTCACGGGAGCTGTGTGGAGAGGGTACACTCCATGAGGTTTCTGGGCGTGCAGATATCTGATGACCTCTCCTGGACTGCAAATACTACAGCGGTGGTTAAAAAGGCCCAGCAGCGTCTCCACTTTCTGAGAGTGCTCAGGAGGAACAACCTGGAGGAGAGGCTGCTGGTGACATTTTACAGAGCCACCATAGAGAGCATCCTAACGTACGGCATAACAACATGGTATGCAGGGTGCTCAGCTGCAGACAGGAAAGTACTGCAGAGGGTAATCAACACAGCCCAGAAGATCACTGGCTGCTCTCTGCCCAGCCTGGAGGTCACTGCAAACTCTCGGTACCTCAGCAGAGCTGGCAATATCATCAAGGACCACTCTCACCCCAGCAACCAACTGTTTGAACTATTACCGTCAGGCCGACGGTACAGGTCACATAAAACCAGGACAAACAGATTCAGGGATAGGTTCTTTCCCAGAGCTATCACCGTAGTAAATAAGCACAAAAACAATTGAACCTATTCCATACCGTCACTGTCATTATATTATGCTGCTATTCATACTGTCATTATATTAATGCTGCTATCCTGTATATATTGTACATACTATTGTTTGAGTACTTACGATTGTTTTTTTTGTACTTTTTATATTTTACATTTATATTTATTATTGAAACTTGCACCAAGGGAGTGGCACTCCAATTTCGTTGTACTCTGTACAATGACAATAAAGGCTATTCTATTCTATTCTATTCTATACTGGAGAAAAAAGCGGAATATGCAATGTTTTGTCTAAATCAGAAGTATTTTGAACAAGGGGAGAGAACAGGTAAAATGTTGGCACACAGGGTTAAGCAGATAAAATCTAGCAACCTTATACCATCTATTTTTGTTCCTAGTAATAATAATAAGTTGACCACCAGTAAAAAAGAAATTAATGATACTTTTACTAAATTTTATCAGGAGCTTTACACCTCTAATGGATTGGTGGAGGAACAGAGGCTGTCAGATTTCTTCTCTTCTATTAAAATTCCCAGCCTGTCTGAAGATCAAAGAACTGTATTAGAAGGTAAGATTACACTAACTGAAGTTGAGCAGGCAATTGGAAGTCTTAGATTGGGCAAATCTCCAGGCAACGATGGATTTCCATCAGATTTTTATAAGGTGTTCGTGGGCGAATTAGCTCCAAGACTACTGTCGGTATATCAAGATGCATTTCAAAGAGGGAGACTACCATTTAGTATGCGATCGGCAGTGATCACGTTATTACATAAAAAAGGGAAAGACCCACAGTATTGTGGGAATTATTGCCCAATTTCATTAATTAATGTGGACGAAAAAATTATTTCTAAGATACTAGCTTTTAGGCTTGAGAAAGTTCTTCCGTATTTGGTGCATAGGGATCAGGTCGGTTTTGTGAAAAACAGAAGTTCTGCAGATAATCTACGTAGGTTATTGCACATATTCTGGAAGAGCAGGACTAATTTAGACCCTGTCGTCGCGTTCTCCTTAGTTGCAGAGAAGGCCTTTGATAAAGTTGAATATCCCTTTCTGTTTTATACGTTGAAGAGATTCGGTTTTGGTCCCTTTTTTAGGCAGTGGATTCAGGTGGTATACACAGATCCAATGGCTACAGTTACTACCAATGGGATAATGTCACCCTCCTTTTCGTTAAGTCGGGGTACTAGACAAGATTCACCCTTATCACCTCTCATTTTCGCCCTGTTTTTGGAGCCTTTGGCTATTGCATTACGTGAATGTAAGAAAATTAGGGGGGTGGATATGGGTCAAGAAGAACATAAAACTTTTTTGTATGCAGATGACATTTTACTGATCTCAAGTAACCCAGAACAGGCCATTCCTGCAATTTCCTCAATTATTGATTCCTTTTCTGTAATCTCTGGCTACACCATAAATTGGTCTAAGTCGGAAGTTATGCCCATTTCTAAACTGTGTCCGCCAGTTATGAGGAGCTCATGGCATTTCAAGTGGATGCCCGAGGGTTTGACTTACTTAGGGATTAAACTGACCCCTGGTTTAGACAACATAATGCAAGTAAACATCTCCCCAGTGATTCAAAACATTCGTCCGCTGTTGCAGAAGTGGGTTAAAATAAATCTGTCCCTTTTGGGCAGAATTAATTTGGTGAAGATGATTATTGCCCCTAAACTTCAGTACTTTCTTCACATGTTACATAATTTGCTAAAGCTTTATAATACATGTGTGGAGGGTTTTGTGTGGGCAGGCAAAAAGCCATCTTTTAATCGGTCCAAATTATATGCTGCTAAAGAGAGTGGCGGGTTGGCATTGTCCAAGATGGTCTGGTATCATTATGCTTTCTCCCTCTCCATCATGGGTTGCGATTGAGGAAAGTCTTGTGGCTCCTTCGTCTTTAGAGGCCTTCCTTACTCAGAAGGGAAGACCAGTACCGTTTAAAGATCCAGTATTGGCTTTCATGCAAGAGACCTGGTTTAGAGCTCACCAATATACCAACATTAGCCCTTATCTTACCGCTAGAGCCTCTATCTGGTATAATAATAAAATATTAATTGGTAAGAAACCGGTCTGGTGGGAGGCTTGGGCTAGGACAGGTATCAATCAGGTGGGGGATTTATTTGGGCAGACTGGCATGAAATCGTTTGCAGAAATCAGACGAGAATTTAATCTGGATCCAAGGGAAATTTGGAGGTTTTTTCAAATAAGACACTGTATTAAAACCATTTTGAATAATAATCCAGACCCTCCATCTAGTATTCAGAAGATGTTTGCAGCCCCTGGCATTAATAGAATCAGGGCATCCAAATTCTATGGGATCTTCAGAGAGGCACACTCTCCCAATTTGGGGGGACTGAGGCAGTGTTGGGAGAAGGATCTGGGTATCCAGATTTTAGAGGACAGTTGGAAGACGCTGGTTTCATCATGGTATGTTTGCTCACCTGAAACACAGTCTCAACTTATCCAGTACAAGTTGCTTCACAGAAATTACTGTACTCCCAGTAAATTAGTCAGGCTGAAGCTTGTGGATAATGACACCTGTTGGAAATGTCAGGAGGAAGCTGGGACTCTAGTTCATATGTTGTACACATGTCGGAAAAATGATTATTTGTGGGACGGGATCATTAACTTGGTGAATGATATTTTTAAACTTAATCTTTCTAAATCTCCAGCTGTATGTGTCCTGGGCCTGCTACCTGACAATAATATCCTTTCAAAAAAACAGAGACTGTGGATGCGTCTGGCTTTCATAACAGGATGCAGGATAATACTGAGGCACTGGAAGTCATCCAGCCCCTGTTCTCTCAGGGAATGGACTGAACAAATGTCTAAGATGGCATCATATGAACGGGTTATATACAGAATTAAGGGGAGAGAAGATATTTTTGAGCAGGTCTGGGGTCCTTTTTTGTTGTACATCGACAATGTCTCCTAGATATTGTGATAAATGTTCTTTTGGGGGGGGGGGGGGGGGGGTTTCATGTGTCGTTGGTATTTTTGTTGTCTTTTTTTTTTTTACTTTGAAAGTCAGTAGAGGGAAGAAATTGTCTAATGTCATCAGTGGTCAAGGTTATGTTTTGTTTTTAGGCACCCGGGTGTTTTGCCCCCATTGCTTTTGTTTTTGCTGATGTTTCCCAGGAGGCGGTATATTATTTTGTTTCTCCTGGTGTTGTTTGTTTTTTTTGTTTGTTGTTTGTTTTTTTGTCTGTTTGTCTTAGTTATTGTTAGTCCTTATTTGTTGGTTGTTGTTAAGGAACGGACAGAGAACTGACAGTATGATTATTCTAGTTGTATATTTGTTAATGTTTCTGTCCATCCAAAATATGAATAAAAAAAAAGAAAAAAAAAAGAAAGAGAGAGCATATTTCTCCTGTGTCGGCTTCCCTTCATTGGCTCCCTGTTACATCCAGAATTGAATTCAAAATCCTGCTCCTCACATACAAGGTCTTAAATAATCAGGCCCCATCTTATCTTAAGAACCTTGTGGTATCATATCACCCTATTAGAGCACTTCGCTCTCGCAATGCAGGCCTACTTGTTGTTCCTAGAGTATTTAAAAGTAGGATGGGTTTGGGGAGCAGTGGAGAAAGTAGGGTCGCGGAAACAGGTACAAGCTGCACAGATCTGGTTTCAGGCTGTTTCACTTTCAATTCAACCTCATGAATTCTTTATGCAGACCATCACTATAGTTATATAACATTAGAGTTTACTCTTTGAATTTGTTATTTTTAATCATTAAAACAAAGCTGAAGTGTGATTTCTGTTGCAAGGGCCATCCTTTCAACGGGCCACATTGACCTTCCAGTCATCAGCTTTAGCGCTACAGTACTACAAGTATGTAGCAAGAGCTCTAAATGGAAAAAAAATGAAGCTTTATTTGATAAAATTCTCAGACATGAGGAGGAGAGGAGGTAAGTGACGGAAGTGACGGACAAGGTAAGCGACTCATGTTGTAACTGACGTCAGACGCCGGAGATTTTGGCGGAAAATTAAAGCAAATGGTAGTTTAGATTTGAACAAATTCATTTAAGCTTCAGCATTACCAAATACACTTATCAATTGTCTTATAACTAACACTATTTGTCTAAATAATCTCCAACACCCTGGAGAACAACGGGGAGAGTTTAGAGACTCTCCAAGATTATATTGATCAGTGCTTTCAGGATCTCGTGATGAAGAAGACCCCGTGTGCAGCTTCCCCGGCCAAACCTGAGACGCCGTCGTCGAAAAGACAACGCCCGGCAGATTCCCCCGGCTCAACATCGCCAGCCGGCAAAGATATTGCCGACATATTGGAGTCAATCGACAAGCGATTGTCCAGTTTCGACGCAAGGCTGTCCTTGGTGGAGATTCTTCACCGAGAATTTAAATGCTTGCGAGAATCCCTGGAGTACAGCCAGCAGCAGGTGGAAACGCTTGCTGCTGAAAATGCCACGCTAAGGGAGTCGGTGAAATGTCTCACAGATAATGTTACCCAGCTCAATAGAGAAAATAAAAAAATAAAAGAAACAGTTATCGATCTACAAGCTCGTAGCATGCGTGATAATCTTGTATTTTCTGGTATTCCAGAAGCCGCTGGAGAGGACGCGGAGACCACGGTAAAAAGCTTCATCAAAACCCACCTGAAGCTGCCGGAGGACACTGTGAAGAACATCGTCTTCGATCGGGTACATCGCCTCGGCCCAATTCGGGCTACGGCCGGGAGACCACGTCCTATCGTGGCCAAATTCGGCCACTTCAAACAAAAGCAACACGTGAAAAGCCGCGGCAGGGAATTAAAAGGAACGGACTTCAGCGTGAACGACCAGTTCCCCAAAGAGATCTTGGAACGACGCAGGGTCCTCTTCCCAATCCGACGCTGCTTCATCCAGAAGGGCTCCCGCGCTGTCATCGCTGTGGACCGGCTGTACGTGGACGGACAGCTCCACCGAGACCCCAACATCACTCCGTGGCTGTATTAACCTCACACCAGATAAGAATCAGCTACACCATTTCCCTATCCACACACACTAACTTGCATTAACATCTGTTTAACTTACCAGTATCAAATCGCATCTTAAAGTGTGATTTCATAGCAGAATCAACACCGTCACTCTCCGTCAGTGATTTAATTGGAATGTTTACGTTTTGTTTTGTTTTTTTTCTTCTCGTTTTTTTTCTCCTCTCTTCCCCCCCCTCTTGGTTTTATGCTGCTCACCCCTGTCCTTGGTTTCTTTCTTTATTCCTTTCACTGCCTCGATCACCTGCACAACGGCAGCACATTTACATCAGTCAGACAGCGCACACAGTCGTTTAGGATACACACACTTAAGCCAAGCCTACTCATATTAGTAACTATGCATACACAAAGTCAGACCCACGGAGCATCTCGCCACACATTTTTCCTCTCTCTCCTTCTCTTTATTTATGAACAAGTGACGTATTCTCTCCACCTGGCTAAGCGACGCACACAGCATACATCCCTAGTTATACACAAACATCTATGGGTACACTGAGGTTCATTACATGGAATATAAATGGAGCTGGCTCCAGAGTAAAGAGGTTAAAAATATTTAACCAACTCAAAAAACTACAGGCAGATGTTGTCCTTTTACAAGAGACCCACAGACCTCTTAGAGGTTCGAATGAACTTAAAACACCTGAGTTTCCTAATGTGTTCTCAGCTTGTTATAATTCTAGACAAAGGGGAGTAGCAATTTTAATACATAAAAATATTAATTTCACAGTACTCGATACAGTTATAGATCCAGAGGGCAGATTCTTAATCATTAAACTATCTATACTTGATAAAAAGCTATGTATTGCAAGTGTATATGGTCCAAATGTTGATGATCCCTCATTCTTTCACGGTTTTTTCAGTGCACTCTCTGAACACTTAGATGGCACACTTGTTCTTGGAGGCGACCTCAACCTTGGACTAAATGAAGACATGGATAGGCTCAATACAGCGGGAACTCAGCGTAATTGGCAGTCCACAAATATAATCAAACAGTATATGAGCGACTTTGGTCTTTGCGATGCATGGCGCTCCCTTCACCCCACCAGTAAGGAATATACTTTTTTCTCACATGTCCATCACTCCTACTCTCGTCTGGATTATTTTTTGGTCAGCAGCTCACTGCTGAACGACATTTCAGACACTGAGATTCATCCTATAGTTGTCAGCGATCATGGTCCTGTATCTTTAACACTAATGCACAAGAATAATACTACGCCAAGAAAAAACTGGAGATTTAATATATCACTACTTAAAGATGAAGACTTTATTAAATATTTAAAAAAAGAGTGTACTTCATATTTGGACTATAATGACACTCCCGAAACATCAGCTTCTGTTCTATGGGAAGCAGGGAAAGCTGTGATGAGAGGTAAAATAATTTCTTTCTCATCACATAAAAAGAAAAAAGAAAACAAAAATATTCAGGAATTAGAAAAAAACATCAAATCACTAGAAGAAGCCTACGCGTCCCGCCAAGATCAGGAAACATTGAACAAAATACGCAAAACAAAACTAGAATTAAATGAGATAATTGATAAAAAAACAAAATTCTTAGTACAAAGACTACGCCTACAAAATTATGAACATGGTAATAAATCCGGTCAATTTCTAGCAAACCAGCTAAAAATAAATAGAGAAAAAACAACTATATGTGCTGTTCAAGATTCATCTGGGAACACAATATATGATCCGATACAAATAAACAACATTTTCAGGGATTTCTATAAAACGTTGTATTCACCACAAATAAACCCATCTAAAAAAGAAATTGACCAGTTTTTGGACAACATAACTCTTCCAAAATTATTGGACACTCAAGCAATGGCACTGGATTCACCTCTGACACCAGGTGAACTCCAAGAAGCCCTGATAAGTATGCCCAATAATAAGGCTCCAGGTCCAGACGGCTTTCCTGCAGAATTCTACAAAGAATTCTGGTCGATTCTAGCACCAGTTTTCTACAGAACGTTGGTGGAAATTAAAGAAAAGGGCAGACTTCCATCAAATATGAATTCTACAACATTAATCTCCTGCTAAAACCAGGCAAAGACCCTGTATATCCCTCAAGCTATCGTCCAATATCCCTTATAAACGTAGACCTTAAAATAATCTGCAAAGCTCTCTCAAAGAGACTGGAGAAAATAACCCCCCTCTTAATTCATCCTGACCAAACTGGTTTCATAAAAGGTAGGCACTCATCAACAAATACACGTAGATTACTTAATTTGATAGACTACTCATACAGTAAAAACCTAGAAACTACAATATTCTCTTTAGACGCAGAAAAAGCATTTGACAGAGTTAACTGGAAATTTCTATTTGCAACTTTACACAAATTTGGTTTTGGATCCTCTTTCATAAACTGGTTAAAAATATTATATAATTCCCCAACAGCTTGTGTTAGAACAAATGACCAGACATCCTCCAGCTTCTGTCTCTTGAGGGGCACCAGGCAGGGATGCCCACTCTCCCCTTCACTGTTTGCAATTTTTATTGAACCACTAGCAGCAGCAATTAGACAGAATTCAGTAATTAAGGGCATAAAATGCAAGAACGTGGAACATAAAATCAGCCTTTATGCGGATGATGTGTTACTCTTTCTCCAAAATTCACAAACCAATATCTCTGGGGTGATTGAATTGATAAACTCTTTTGCAAGAATATCAGATTACTCAATTAACTGGTCAAAATCTACAGTTCTACTGATTAATTGCTCCCTCCATAATTCCTCTTCTACACCACTGCAATCGGGAAATATAAAATATTTAGGTATTAATGTTTCTCCCAAGCTTGCAGATCTAACTAAATTAAACCATATCCCACTTTTAAAGAAGGTAGAAGATGATCTGGCTAGATGGAAATGTCTACCCATATCACTCATGGGAAGGGTTGCCGCTATAAAAATGATGGTCTTACCAAAAATAAATTATTTATTCTCAATGATCCCAACTAAACCGCCACAAGATTGGTTCAGATCTCTAGATTCATGTATGTCCAAATTCCTTTGGAAAAATAAACCCCCACGTATAAGCTTAAAAACACTACAAAAGACCAAGGATAAAGGAGGACTAGAACTGCCTAACTTTCAGCACTACTTCTTAGCCAACAGGCTTCAGTTTATCTCAGGATGGCTAAAACATACCCTCTTAGATGAACCTTGGCTAGATGTAGAACAAGCACTTTGCAATAATCTAGAGATCTCAGACCTACCATTTATCAGCTCAAACATCCAACGACATGAATGCTTTAAAAGCATCAACATCAGTGCTTCTCTGACAGCATGGTGGGAGTTTCTAAAATTGACAGCGTCTTCATTAATCCCATGCAAACGTACACCTATCTGGAACAACCCTGACATATTACAAAACAATAATATGATAAACTTTTCAGATTGGAGTGGTAAAGGAATCAAATATTTAGAACATATACTAGAAGGAACAGAATTTATTTCATTTGACGGACTAGTTACACAATATGGGATCAACAAGAAAAGATTTTTAGAATATCAACAAATTAAATCCATAGTAAAAAAGAAATTTAAACCGGGTCAAGTTGAACTACAAACACCACCAAGTGTGGTTCAATTTCTTACTCTTAAAACCCCCAAATTACTATCCAAAATATACAGAATGCTTTCTAAAACAGATGAATCAATATCACTTCCTATTGCAATTGAGGCAGAGGCAGCCAGAAGGGGACAGGGGGGGGGGTAGCCTCCTCTGCACCCTGGTGACATACCCCTACTCCAAGGTCCTGCATGTGTGGGTGGTTGTGGTGGAGCGGGAAGAGGGAGGCAGCTGGAGATGGGGAGGGAAGGAAGGGAGCAATTTCCTAATGTTGTAAACCTGCTCAACATTTGGCAATAGACACCATTCTGATTCTGATTCTGATTCTGAAAATGGGAAGCGGATTTATCAGTTAACTTAGACCTAAACATTTGGTCTCAGATTTGCTTAAAAACCTTTAATCTAATTAGAAATCCCAGTCTTCAATTAATTCAATACAAAATATTACATAGAGTGCACTATACAGGTCATCGGATGTTCAAGATGGGCTTTACGTCTACCAACAACTGCTCACACTGCCAAACCAATTCACCGGACAATTATATCCACGCTCTTTGGTTCTGTCCACCAGTTCAGAAGTTTTGGCGCGAGATATGTGAAGACTTATCGAAGTGTCTGAAATGTAACATTCCAACTTCCCCTAGTGTGTTTGTTGGGCAGTTTAGATAATGTCACTTCAGAAAACAATATCGCCCATATGGTTTTCACTGCCCTATGCATAGCCAAGAAAACAGTCCTCATGAACTGGAAAAATAAAAATAATCTTAATTCTAACCAATATAGAAATTATCTATTAGATTACATTAGTCTTGATACAGCCTCTGCCACCACATCAGATCAATTGCTCTGGGCTCCTTTGATCAGCTCCATCACCTAGTGGGGGTGGGGGGTCATAGTCTGGTCCCGCCTTCACTGTTGTGATTGGTGTGGGGGTAGGGACATGCTTAGGGCGTCGGGGGGTTCCCCGGAGGCATCTACCTTGGGGGGCTCAACCCGGGGTAGCGGTCATGTCCCGTTAGGGGCTCTGTTGGCTCTCAGGTGACTGTTTCCTCGCGGCTGCGTACAGCGGGGCTAGGGGAGGGTCTGTGCTGACGGACGTGGGTTACTGACCTGGTAGCCTGGCTGCCCCTGGGTGGGTCCGGGATGGGCGTGAGGTTCTGGGGGCACTCCGTCTCTGGGCTGGGACCTGGACCGGGCCTCGGGGGCTTGGGTCCTGGTTGGTGTGTTGCCGGGGTTGTGGGCGGGTGGGTGCATGGGGGCCCAGCCCTGGAGTGGGGTGCCGCCGGTGCATCGAGCCACCTGGGGGGCTCTTCAACTGGTGGGGGAGATTGTCACATCTTGCAGGAGCTTTCCTCTCTTCAGGAGCTCCCTCTGCAGGAGGGGGAGATACAGGAGAGGTGGAGGAAGATCTCAGCCTGGGTGTTTATTGTCTTATGTAGTCTGGAAGATGAGTGGATGGTGGGGTGGGTGCAGTTTTCTCTGTGGTGGGGTTGGGAGGACTGTCCCGGGCTCTGTGGGGCCGGGAGGCGCTGCTGCACTGGGCCCCGGTCTGGATGGGCCTGGGCCCCCTTTCCCTGGCGGGTCGCGGAGTATGGGGGTGCCTACTGGGGTCAGCGGGGGAGCTGGCCCCAGGGAAGGGTCACTTGCCCCTCCCTTCCTTCCCTCCCCATCTCCAGCTGCCTCCCTCTTCCCGCTCCACCACAACCACCCACACATGCAGGACCTTGGAGTAGGGGTATGTCACCAAGGTGCAGAGGAGGCTACCCCCCCCCCCCCCCCCCCCGTCCCCTTCTGGCTGCCTCTGCCTCAATTTTATCCCGCAACTTAGACATTCACATTACTCACACTCTCATTACACATACATATAGGATCTTGGGGGTGGGCACGATACACGGAGTCCAAAGTACCATCAGGGTGTACACCCCACCCCTGGCATCGTTGCCCACCTCTCAATTTTAAATACACGTAGACATTGAGGGCTAGCAGGAGGGACCATGCGCTTACCTGCTGCTCTCTGGCAGGTAGCTCCATGCCCTCCTGGGTTTTAAATGCACCTTAGAACACACATGCATCAACACTACAATGAGCGGGTGGAGGGAGGTTTGGAGTCTTCTCTCACCCCCATTCTCTGCGACCTGCTGGAGCGGGGGGGCTAGGAGGAGGAGTTGGCCGTCCGACTGCGGTCTGGAGTGTGGGGCCTTCCTGCTGCTGCAGAGTCGGGGCGGTCTGCCTCCCCCCACCGTAGGGAAAAGGGTAACACCACCTGGGTCTGGGTGCAGTTCCCCCCTCCAGGGGCAAGGGCACCTAGACCCGGTTTGTAGAGTACGCTTGGGGAGTGTGATCGTGTGTACGTCTCTTTATGTCTGTCTCCACGTTGGTTGAGTGTGGAGTAAGTGCATATGAGAGCATGAGGGTGGAAATGGATGTTTGTATCTGTGTGTGCCTGTATGTCTGTGTCTATATGTCAGGTTGGGTGTCAGGCGCCACCTCTCTGGGGACATCTCAGGCCCTCCAAGGTATGGAGGCCTATCTCCCCCTACCACCACTTCCCCTGCCAGTGGCGGTCCCCCTCGGACATCGGTGCATTGGTGGTTCTTTGTGTCCGGGGGTGGGCGTCCAGGTACACACCGGCTCACTCCTTGGCGGCCGCTTATCGGGGCCTGGAGCCTGGGGCTCGCTCGGGCCACTTCGGAGGTGGGGTGCCCCCAGGTCACTCAGGCGCGGCTGGCTGCCGGCAGAGCTCACGGGCGCGTCACTGCAACTCCCCCTGGCTTCTGCTCCGCGGCTGCTGGGTGAGCCCTCATCTGGGACTCTCCTCAGCTCTTTCTGGGACAGTGGCGCAGCTGCCCCTCTGTTGGTCTTCCTTGGTCTCTTGTGTTCTGGGGGCCTCTGGATGTCTGGAGTTTTGATCTCCTCCATACCTGCTTCATGCCCTGAAGGACGGGACTGTGGCCCCCCCACACCCTCTAGCAGATTATTACATGAAGGAACCTTTTAAAAAACAAAAAACAAGCGCGTCCATGCTCACAGGTGTACACACGGGTGATCACACCCACAAACTACACCCTTTTTGGCTCCTACCTCAAAGCACACTGTGTTCTGTTGATCTTATGTGCTGCACAATAATGTTTAATATTTAGTATTTACTGTCATATTCCCATATATCATTGTGATGTTGTTTATTCTATTACTCTTGTTCTCTTCTGCTTGTTTTCTTTTTTCTTTCTCAGCAGGTGACCCAGGTGATTGATATATGCATTTTTTTTCCTCTGCCCGTTCTGTTGGTTTTTGTCTTTTGCCCTTCTCCCCCGTCCCTCTTCTCAGCTGTTTCTCTTTCCCTCTTTCTTTCTCCCCTTCTTTCCCCCAGTCAAGTCTGTCCCGTATTCAGTAAGTGAAAATAAAATAAACAATAAAAGGTGAATCAAATAGACCATTACGGCAAGGCTGGGATGGTCAATTTGGTAAAGTAAATCTGTTGGGCATCTTTCTTTGCCTTTAGACAACAATTCTGATGGCAAAAGAGCCAAACGGGACAGGCCAAAAAAAAAAAAAAAAAAAAAAAAGTAGAATGGGTTTGGGGAGCAGTGGAGAAAGTAGGGTCGCGGAAACAGGTACAAGCTGCACAGATCTGGTTTCAGGCTGTTTCACTTTCAATTCAACCTCATGAATTCTTTATGCAGACCATCACTATAGTTATATAACAATAGAGTTTACTCTTTGAATTTGTTATTTTTAATCATTAAAACAAAGCTGAAGTGTGATTTCTGTTGCAAGGGCCATCCTTTCAACGGGCCACATTGACCTTCCAGTCATCAGCTTTAGCGCTACAGTACTACAAGTATGTAGCAAGAGCTCTAAATGGAAAAAAAATGAAGCTTTATTTGATAAAATTCAAACCTCACATAACAAGAAAAAAATTGCAAGATCAAAATAATATTATTGATGTTCTCATTATTGATGTCAGTTCAAGTTAATCCCCTGCTTAGTTTAAGACAGTGTTTCAACATGAGTTTTGCACTTTTTAGTTCATATTTGTGAAAATTTCTCAAGATTATGTATAGGCTTTGCAAATCCCAGCAAGACAATGGTAAACACAATACTGGGTCTATTACAACAGACGAGTCGGTTGCTGAACTAGCCTGCCTACAATCTAGGTTGTCAACCAGTTGAAAACATTTGGGGTATCATGATGTGAAAAATACAACAAAGAAGACACAGGGCTGTTGAGCAGCTAGAATATGATATTGGACCAGAATGAGACACAAGATTCTTCACCCAAAAGTCCAGCAGTCTTCTCAGTTGCCAGATATTTATGGCATTTGTTTAAAATGGTAAATGGTAAATGGCCTGTATTTATATAGCGCTTTACTAGTCCCTAAGGACCCCAAACCGCTTTACATATCCAGTCATCCACCCATTCACACACACATTCACACACTGAGAGTATGTCCTTTTTTTCTGGTAATTTTGAGATTCATAAGTCATAATGAGGAGATAAAACCTTCCTTGGATGGTTTTGTGTGTTGAAATCCTATTTTAAGTGGAAAAAATAAATTTTGTAACATTGTATAAGTCCTGCTTATAGAGTGTTACATGCCACTGTTAAGGCTGTTGACCAGTTAACACCAGCCCTTCTTTTTTGTAACTACAAAAGGGCTGAAAAAAGTCTCCGTTTCAGAATTGCTACTCATCTAATTGACAATGAATTTATGTTACACGCACTCACCTTGTAGGCATGAAGATGTGGAAACTTTATTAGCCTCAAGAATCCGTTGTTGTACTGGGGACTTAAACAAATTAATGTAATAGTTTCGTGAGGTTTTATTCTTTTGGTTGATGCATAATTTGTGCAATTTGATTTCTAATAAGCCAGTGCCATTCAAAATATAGTAACAGATTTCTCCCTCATACATTCCCTCTTAGGCTAGCCATTGGGAAAGGGGTAGCATTTTACCCAAATGCAACCGGATTGAACCTACTCAAATTTGGCTTGCTTTGCTTTCAGCAGAACTTCCTGATGCTGTAACAAACAAACTGTTTAATCCTTGGACCCTTGATCAAGAGTGTAGAAACAGGGAGGATCATAAAGGTCAGCAAGTCGCTACAGAAATCACACAAAAAATCTTGGGCGGAAAAGAGGCAAGGACAAATTCTCTTCAATATGTCTTTGGCTTTAGATTTGAAAGTGAATCCACCATCACCTTGTATTGTAGAATACCTGCTGCTGCTGCAGATCAGTCCAATATGAGCTAGAACAGGACAGGATGAAGTGAGATGAAAAAGCAAGATGATTAAACTTTAAGATGAACACTGTCTTTATAACAATAGGCACCTAATTCAGTTATTTTAAAAATGATGATACATTTTTGATAGCCAACCAATTTTGCTATAAATGTTTGTCCCTATACTGTAATATTATTTAATAAAGACAACCTCTGTTGGTTGAACCTTCCACACAAGTTACTCCATCTACTGACTGATGTAGGCTCTAGTATGAAAATGAATGGGATACATGTGAGCGTAACACATTAGCTCTTTTTCTTTTTCATGCCAGGAGGGAATGCATTACAATCCAACTGCCTTTGTGATCTTGGATATATTTTAAAACTGAAAAAATTTTGAGATTAGCTTTTTCTTATTGGATATAACTAGGTTCATGCCATGTGTCCTGCATTAGGGCAGGAAGGGCAAGAAGTGATATTTAATAATTTCTCCCAAATTAAGCCTGCATTGGCAAAATGCTGCACACGTCCTTAATCCAATTAATCACATGCCTGTGGTATACATTTACCCATTGGTCATGTATTGAAACTTTAAATAGACTGTGTTTAAATAGCTCAATGTGTTTGGAAATTTAAGGACAATAAGTATCGCCTCATATCTCTAAAATATGTTGAGTAATTGCAGCCATTCTCAAAAACAAACATCAGGATTTTGTGCGAGAGTCTAAGTTCAACACTCTCATGATGTTGCTTTTCTACCTGTGTGGTATTGCTGAGATAAACATTGCTGTTAGCAAAGTATTTATACCCCAAGCAGATACATAAATGGCATTTTTCAACAGGATGAGGACCTTACTGCAATGTTAAGTTGCGGCATTATCACACACATACAAGAGCAGCTCCATGTTAAAGTTGCAATCCTTCTTTAGTTGTCATCGAAAACCGTCTTCTGAGTTCTATAACTAGAACTGGAAAAATTTATGTAGTCTGGTCAAAATCATCAAATCCATATAACCACAACAGCCATTCACAGTCCAACATATCAAGATTGAGAAAAGGGCAAATACTGGGGTGGTCATATGGTCAAGATTTCTTCTCAACAATGCTGTTCTGCCTCAATATACTACCATAGAATGAAATATCAAAAAATATAAGGATTGTACCTTTAAGTGTTTCCACTGATAAGACCTATTAGAGGGATATTTCCAGGTTCCACACACTGCAGCACCCACATGACACATGGAACAAGAATCCGTGGTTAATAATAACAGCATCGTTAGACATGAACAAGAAAATTGATTTTAGCAGTAACATCAGGACATGGCAGACAAATTATACAACAATAGACATGTGAATATATCATCAATATTATCAATTATCTTGTTGCACACAAACAACATTTGAACCAGTATGTAGTAGTTTTACCCATCAGCTACACACAGCATTATTGTGGTGCTTGTCAGTGAAGTAAAGAATCAAATTCTCTTAACATCACATGCATTAGCAGTATTACTAGCCTGACATGGCAAACTGGACTTCACAAAGTCATATGAGTACAGGGAGTTGCATGTGATTGCTGGAGAAATGGTTACTTTATTCAGTGATTTGCACTCACATTGCTTCATCAGTTGGGAAATCAAACCAATGTTACATGACCTGCTGATGTTTAGTCTGGGCGGAAGTCAAACACCTCATCAACTGATCCTTTTCTCCCCAAGCTTTTTTAAAAAGTAGCTTCAGTTCAGTTTTACTGCTTATTTATGTGTTGTAATTAGATTAATGCAATCTATTTACATGTAATCCAATTATCTCCCCATACCACCTGCCCTGTGCTCACCAGTAGAGATAGTAGAAGAAGGAAAGGACGAAGAAGGACAGCTTGCACCAGGCCTCCTTCAGGCAGAACTTGAGTGTGTCGCCATTCATCACGGACGCTGGGTCGTACAGCAGCTCCTTAGTGTCCGTTGGGGAATGGAAGTACCTACCACAGAGGGCAAAGACCACACCACGGGTAGTTGACCCATTCCAGACCACGTGAGAAGGGGTGGGACATGTGGGAGAGATGATGGGTGGAAGTGGAGGAGAAGACAGCATGGAAAAAGATGGCATGATGAGTTTTGAGGTACACCATCATGCAGAAGACGTGGGTGAAATTGCAGTTGAATATGTTGATGGAAACAAATCTTTTGATAAACCTTTCCCCTTCATAGTGATTGCTCATGGTTTAACAATTAATTCTAGCTATGAAAAACCTGTCAAGCGTTTGGACTTTATCTGCCCTAATAGCAGCAAATGATACATTCTAGCTTGCTCACAACCTTTAAAAATCAAGGCATTTATCAAAAGGTACCTAAAAGATTAGAAACTAGTCGAGCATGATGGGTCAGAGTTATTTACTGGTCGCATTTTTTCTCTTTTTAATGCTGGAGTTAAATAATAAGATCCTCAAAGTAAAACACATTTATAAATGAGTTTATACAGCTAGCATCCAAAGTTTTTTGAAGAAAACATTAAGAGAATTTTAACAAATGTGCAAATTATCTACTGAGGAAGTCAAAACCACTACTGCTTCAAAAGTCATGTATTTTGCCATTTGGTAATTTTTAAACGACCTCAGAGTGAGCATTTCCAGTGTGATTCATATAGAAATAAAAGATGATTTTTTTTTATAGATATGGCAGAGCTGATACATGATAGTCCAGCACCTAATAATTCAATAAAGAATGCTAACTAGTGTTAATGCTAATAAGCTAGCTAGAAAACAATGATCTGCTATGACGTGATAGTTAACAACATTGACGAAAGCTTAAACGGATGTTCCTAATCACTCTACGCTGGGAAGAAATCTGACCTTGATTTACTATCTGTTATTAATAGTGTTTTTACATATTATTGTAGGAAAGCAGTGCTAGCTGTGAAAGGGAGGCAAGGTTTAGCAGCTACTTGACTCTGGAAATATCCCAGGAAATTTGACTTATCTTGCAGGAATTCCCATTTTCAACAAATGAGCAAAATATGACATCATATTTGAATAGATATCCAAATATATTTTCACCCAGGTCTGTTATGCACTTCTAAAAGTATCAGGGCTGGGGTTTTTCAACTCAGTTACTGTAGCTCATTAAGCTAACAACAAATTCAATAGCAGTAGATTAAATATATGGCAGCACGGTGGCCCGGTGGTTAGCACTGTTGCCGCACAGCAAGAAGGTCCTGAGTTCAATTCCAACATCAGGCCGGGGTCTTTCTGTGTGGAGTTTGCATGTTCTCCCCGTGTTTGCGTGGGTTCCCTCCGGGTACTCCGGCTTCCTCCCACCGTCCAAAGACATGCAGCTTGTGGGGATAGGTTAATTGGATAATCCAAATTGTCACTAGGTGTGAATGTGCGAATGAATGTGAGTGCGAATGGTTGTCTGTCCCTGTGTGTTAGCCCTGTGACAGACTGGCGACCTGTCCAGGGTGTACCCCGCCTCTCGCCCTATGACAGCTGGGATAGGCTTCAGCGCCCCCCGCGACCCTGAAAAGGATAAGCGGAAGCGAATGGATGGATGGATGGATGGATACATAGGTTGGTTTAAGATAGATTAAATATATAAACTTTAATATGAATTTTCCACTAATTTTTCCTTTCTTCAACTGAGACCTACTGACTGATTCACAAAATAAAGAGAAAATTCAACCCAACATCTACACATCCCAATGCTGTGCTTTTAACATAACCAATACTTGTGAACACTAACAGTTCTCTTCCTTAAAGCTATGTACAAAGAAGATGTGCAGTGTAATCAGAACACAAAACTTAGTGTGATAGGGGAATTGTAAGATGTTTCCTGGAGCTTTCCAGTGAGACCTACTTCAGGATGGCTGTTCAAATTATGACATGGAAAAAATATTCTATACAGGAAACGAGACACGAGTAAGGAATTGCTGCCTGTTGCTTTAAGGGAGAGCTATTACTGATGCACATTGTCGATGGGGTAATTTTCCCTTAAACGACACCAGAACTGATATAAATGCACAGCAATCTGTAACATGGAGTGCTGTGTAACAATGCACCAGACCAGTTGCAATAAGAGAGTTGGCTTCAGGTTATTTTTCTGTCTCCTGCTGTGTTTTGCAGGATTTAATGGGAAATGAAGTCCAACCAGGAAGCTGCCATCATTATGTGGCTCAAGAGTTGGGAGTTCGCCTTGTAATCGGAAGGATGCCAGTTCGAGCCCTGGCTTGGACAGTCTCGGTCGTTGTGTCCTTGGGCAAGACACTTCAGCCTTTGTCTACTGGTGGTGGTCAGAGGGCCCGGTGGCGCCAGTGTCCGGCAGCCTCGTCTCTGTCAGTGCGCTGGCTGTGGCTACAATGTAGCTTGCCATCACCTGTGTGTGAATGGGTGGATGACTGGATGTGTAAAGCGCTTTGGGGTCCTTAGGGACTAGAAAAGCGCTATACAAATACAGGCCATTTACCATTTAACTGGTATTTCTGCTTCGAACCAAAGCTAACAGATGGCTTATGTTCATACTTTATGGTAATCCATGTATATTTGCCATTTACAGCTCTGAGATGGTTGTACATTTAGGTGTCAAAATGAATTACATTGTAAATTCACATATTTACATATGTTTGCTGATATGTCATGCATATATGAAATATTCAACAATGCATTTGAAAATGAGCACCACACAAGGGTTCAGTAATGTCCCAACTATACATTACTGAGGATGAGGTGAACATGTCTGGGTAATCATTAAGAGTCTACTAAATAGCTAATTTACATACTAAAAATATCATTAATAATTGAATAATAAATGGAAGTCCCTCGAGTAAAGGTGACAGATGAGACATGAAAACATTTGAGACACACTTCTTCCTTTATGCTAGACATAGAGATGTTTGGTGTTAATAATTTTGTTCACACATAACAAACAGCACTCTCTCGCTTGCTCTCTAACTCACACACACAGACACACTCTTTGGGAAGGATTCAGCTGGCAAGCAAAGAATTTTAACAACAACACTACAGTGGCCAGGCTGTCTTGGAATTCCCTCTACAACTCCCTACATTGATATTATTGCATGCTAAACTAGTTTTTAAATAATCAAGAAAATATCCCTCACGAATGGACAAGTTGTCAGTTACATCACTGCAGGCTGTATGTAATTACGGTTGCTCTACCGAGGCCTTAATGTTCCTTGTAGCATATGTAGATCTACTTTTGTACTGTGACTTTAACATCCAAAGGATAATTTGAAAAGTAGACAGGCAGTCCTACAGATTATTTCAACTAAGTTACAAGAATTCTGACATTTGAAGATTATTTGTTACAAAATTAAACCTTCTCCAGTTATTTCTTTTCTCTCTACAGACTCAGTCCAAGATCCTAGCTAAATACTTTACGCTTTCTGGGGGTTAAATTGCAAATGTTGAAAATTTGTAATTCTCCAACCACGTGACTAGAATAAGATCCAAGATTTTAGAATTTAGATAGACTAATTAGGTTTTGTGAGAATCTCAAAAGAAACTTGAAACTAACTGACATGAAAGTTAACCATGACATGGTTAACTGTTCCAAGCCATCTTTAAGTATTGGTAAATAGCTTACTATCAGCTGTTTTTATGAGAAATCTCATTACAGTAGTTATTAATACATTCACTCCCCCATCCACAGCCTACTGTCCTCTCGCCATCCCTCACTCTCCTCTGAATCACCCTGTCAATAATTGATCTTTCACCCATCACTCACTCACTTTCTCTGTTCTACTTCCTGCCAATCCCTACTTTCTCCCCATCTTCCTTTCCCTGTCTACTCATCTTTCAGCTCACACATCAGTAGCTGGTGGGCATCTGCAAACTCTGCAGTTAATGAGATAGCAAAATGTTTTCTCTTCTTTCCTCCTTTCTTCTGTAACGTCAACCAGCTGAGCACACGAGCTTGAACCAATGATGCTGCCAGCAGTCCATTTCTATCCCACTAACCAGCGGGAGGACCAGCAACAAAAATGACAACAGATAAGAGGGAGCAGCAAAGGAAACATGAAAATCACTGAGTGGTGACTCATCTTTTAGACTCTGCATTTAAGAGTCTTGAAAAGCAAAGAAAAATGTACTTGCAACAAATATGGATTTGCTTATACAAAACCGATGTCCTCAAAAATATGGTCAATTATGCTTAGGCAATATCATGGTATCACGGTATAACATGATTTTTCATTTCTGACTATTAAACTCTGTTCAGGTGATGAAGTGAGGGTTCTGAAGTGTGCTGCAAAAAGCAGTATTTAACCATGGACTAAAATAGAAAGAAAATAGAAAATCTGAACGTAGCAAGCATTATGTTATCCACTAATTTGTGAAGTCCCATACTAGCCATCTCTAAAAATTTGTGACGGTCACTAGCCAATCAGCATACCTTGGTTTACCCTCCTTTCTTACACTCACAATTACCCTTAAAAATCATGCTGTTTTATCAATGACTTAAACTAGCAACTGAGTCGATAAAATCATCAGGAGAGTGTTTAATGTGGTCCAAGAAAAAGGGAGCACAAAGCCGTTTTTTGGCCACAAATCTCAGGCCAGAAATAGCCCCAGTGCAAGTTGGAGGTCATTGCGCAACGAAACCAACATAACCATCTCATCGATAAAGCACAGATATGACCACTGTGATTACTGAACCAGACTCCTTTCACTCATTTTCTGTGTTTAGAAGTTCCATACACAGAAATTATGAATAGAATTAGTGACAGAGAGCAGTCCAATTTCCAGCAGTCCAACTTATTGCTGGCAATACAGCTATAGCTCTGGCCATGGTTGAACAGGGATCGGCTAGCCTGTAGCCATACTCCTGTGACTCCCTCAGGACACCATGGGGGACACAGTTTTATGCATTCTCCACAAAACACATATAAACTGGTTAGGCAAACTCCCAAGCACCCTGAAATATCCTACACAGGATTAAGAACTGGTGCAGTGTTTAATGACCAGCATGCATTGTTCTTCCAGAATTGCTGGTTCAACTAACAGATGGACTCTCCTCACCTGTACCCTAGCATAGACTTTCCCAGTCAAGCTGAGAAGTATGATACACTTAAAGTTGAAACATGCTCTCCAATCCCCCTTCTTGAAGAGGGGAACCACCACCTCAGTCTGCCAATCCAGAGGCACCATCCACACAGTGTTGCAGAGGGGTGTCCGCCCTGACAGTTCACAACATCCAGAGCCTTGGGAAACTCAGGGTTAATCTCATTCACCTTAGGAGTTCATCCACCAAGGAGTTGATTAACTGCATCAGTGACTTCACCTCCAGTGAAGGGTGAATCAGCTTCTTCGTCTCCACACTCTGCTTCCACTACGAAGGAGTGCCAGCGGGATTGAAGAGATGCTCAAGTATTTCTTCAATCATTTGACTATGTTCTTGAGGTTGAGGTTAGCAGAGTCCCATTCCTACTGTATACAGTGTGGATAGGGAGCTCCTTCCCCTTCCCTGAGCTAGTGCCTAACTGGAGTTTTTGCCTTGAGCTGCACTCTGGAATCACATAAGTTGCCATGCTCAACAGGACCACTTCTCCAGCTTGACAGCTCTCTTCACCTCCAGTATCCACCATCTGGAGATTACAGCCAAAACATGGAGCATAACATACAGCCTCAAGTCACCTCTGCAATAGAGGTGCTGAAGATGGTCCATTCAGACTCAACGTACCAAGCTTCTGTCAGAATGCTTTCAAAGTTCTATCAGAGGTGGGAGTTGAAGATCCTGCAGACCGGGGCCAGCACATCCTCACTATTCACATCTGGATGTGTCAGTCCTGTCCAGTATTCTCCCCTGCAGCTGACACCTCTGCTCCTCTCTTCACTCACGTGTCTAGAACATACGCGTGAAGATCTGATAATACAATTACAAACTCGATCATTAACCTTAAGCTTAGGTTCTCCTGGTGCCACGTGCACTTATGAATACTCTTATTTTTGAATGTGGCGTTCATTATAGACAAACTGTGATTACCACAAAAGTCAAACAACAGAACACGATTTGGTTTCAGATCATTGTTAACTGTTTGACTGTTGTTTAAGATTTTTGGGGTATGGGGTTGTGGTTCAAGGTAGTTTTAACTGTGTGGTCAAGGCCACATCTACTTGCTATCATTCCTTACCATAATAATAAGAGGTAAGTTTACTTTTAATTTTTCTTGGATAAATGTATTCGTAATGTGAATTTGCATGGCATTTATTCGGCTCTGGTAGGATGAACTGGCGCTCTGTACTGAGCTGTTAATAAGCAGTCAGGTTTTGAAAACCCTGTATATGTATTTTTTTAATATCCCTGGTGACCATTAAAGCTAAGTTATAGATTTTATGACATTCGTTAGATAGGAGATTTAAAACTGCCCAAACGCTTCACAAAGACATCTACAGAGAAGTACTTTGAGTACATCCAGACAGAAAAAAGGGTTGTAGAATTAAAGTGGTAAACTATAAGACTTCTTCTTAAGCAATGGTTGAAAATTGTGCATTAACATAAAAGAGGTTTATAGCATTAAGTAGCATTTTTATTCATGTTGTATTGCCACTATTGCGCAATACAATTATCATTTATTTTGTTCTCTTTAAAGGCTCGGTATAAGTAGTTTACAGAGAAATTTTGCTCAAATGACAGAAAAAGTACATCTGTTGGTTACTGTTTCCATCTCAGGATTTATACATATATTGTGCAGTAGTAAGTATTTATAACAGCAGGATAAGGGATTCACTTCAAATAGTGCTGAAATAAAACATTAATGTCTGGCTACATACTGTATATTGTATATGTTAGGTGAAAAATTCATTGCTTGAGTCTCTTGCTAACAGATTTTCTTATAAATAAAATAAAATATCTGAATCATAAGCCTCATCTTTTAATGCAAATGTCTTTGGGTCAAAACAACCTTAGCCAATAAGATGCCATCTGAAAAATCAGGGCAAAGTGTACACATTCACACAGATACACACGGGACGATGGATTGGATAGTTACCTCCACGTGTTGTAGAAGAGCAGGGGAATGTTGAGGCCCACAGTCAGCCACTCCTGAGCACACAGGAACATGATGCAGAACAACACATGGATGGAGTACTCTGGCAGCACCAGCTACAGGACAGAGAGAAATAGGAGAAAAATCGATTGCTAAAGTTAAAGACCTTTTCAGCAGGCTTATGTCTCCTTGTTGCATTATTTGGCACCATTGTTATCAGATATTGGGTGAGTGGCATTTGCTTTAAGACAAGGACTGAGTGATAGTCCAGAACTATATTTAATTAAACACAATGGCAGTTGGTGAGCAGATGCCACATTATCATTTTAATTCCCAACAGTGCAGGAAAACACTTCATTGTTAGCATTTAAACCCTAACCCAACATATATTTACCCATTAAAAATCTGCTTATATGCAATTCCCCCAATTCATAATACGGAGAGCTTTGCGTCATAATGGTTATTTCATAGTGATGGCAGAGCTTCGTTGTTATTGTTATTGTCATAATTGTTAAATATTGAAATACATATAAATTTCCTTTTAAATATTAACATGTCAAAGTATCTTTATTTATCCTTTGCTTTTTGTGGTTCAGTTACTTAAGTTACTTTAGGTCAAACTAAACAGATATATATTTGCCTGCCAAAGGAGTTGGCGTGCAATCAGCATGGCTAAAATTGCTTGTCATGCAAATCCCTGTGAACACCTGAATACCCAGTATTTTTGTCCACTGAAATCAGTGGCAGCTTTTTACCACTTTACGAAATATAATTCACAAAGAAAGCCACTTCACTTTTCATGTATATTTAACAGCATACAGGGCGATGAATTCAAAACCGCCTGGCCTTGAACATTGCTCAGTACGCTGCCATAAAGAGGCAGTGTTCAGGATGCATTATTCAGACTGCTACACGTTTCCTAATAAAGGAGAAACACATTTCCATTGAATAGCTCTTTAAGTGCAGGAGACCAGAAATATGCTGCTAAGACAAAACCTAAATATATCGATTCGAGTTCACACATTGGGAAGGGATGCTCCACACAATGCACAACGCACATGCCAATGCAGCATTCATGTTGTACATTGACAACAACACAGACACACACACGCTCCGCTCCCACCTGGGATAACAACATATTAAAATACAAAGAGTGACACTGAGCTGAACAGCAGCCCTCTTGTTCAAATCCTTAATTCATGTTGGTTGACAGCACAGATGACAGTATAAACACAATCCATCAGCGCAGAAGACACGCAGGAAAACTAAGCACTTAAAACTTTTTTCCTGTTCTCTCAATGTTTAAAAGGATTTTAATGTACCTAAAGGCCTTGTTTAATGGTGTGACACTGGTCGCAAAATTGTAAAACAAGAGTAAACTCAGACGAACAAATGTATAAAATATATTATGTGTAATTCTGAATACTCTCAAAGGTATTTAAATGTTTTTTTGTGCGTACAAATGTGTAAATATCTGGGCAAACAGGAATTTGACCACAAGAGGAAAACTACAGGTAACATCAGGAGGGCGTTCTACATGCTGGAAGATTTGTTTGGGATCAAACTTAAGAAAGAGCTCTCTTTCTGGAGAAGGTTGGCAACTAAGTATAAAACTCAGATTTTTCTACTGGGGGAATCCCACTAGAAACCAGTAGCCATGATAGTGTGAACAAGTCTTTTCTTTGGTCTGTTTGTTTTTAATTTCTTTTTCTTACTAGAACACCCTGTTGGCTGCTAAAGTGGCGACATTCTTAAAAAACTGCACAAAAATTGTTTCAGGTGACAACACACATTTAGTTGACCTTCTAACGTCTACAGCTGGAAAAAAAAAACAGCAACCAGGCACTGCAGCATCTGTTTACATTCTTACAAATGGGCATTCAGACAAACAAAAGAGTTAAATCAAATGGTCTGATCACAAACTACTTCGTCAAGGTCAGCTGAGGAGTCAGCTATATTTGTATGAACAGCTGTTTAGGAATTTGTCATCCTAATAAACTACTATTTTTTTTATTGTGTACTGTCACATCCAACTTGGTGACCACATAGTATAGTGGTTTACCCATTTGCATTACAAATAAAAGGTAGTTGGTTCAATTCCAACCAGAGACAGAAATCCCCTCTGGGCCAATGTCAGAAAGGGAAGCAATGACAACTCTGTAGAGCTTCCTGCTGTGATGGTAGCTTCTGCTTTTTCACAATCATAAGTGCATAGAGCTTACTACTGAGATTGCCATTACTGCAACCACATACATGAATCTGTTACAGATTTATAATTTATTTCATGGCTCAGAATGGAAATGCAGAAAAATAACGAGAAATGCAAATAGCGATAATTATTAAACCCATTATAAAGTGTTGGCAACTCTGCTGTGATTAATTTGAATTCAGTGAATGTGTTCACAATACAGAAAGAGTTTGTTTGTATGCCTCAGTGAGGATTATGAACTACACACTGACCCATATCACAGAGGGAGTTTTTCCTTCCCTGTGTCGCCGAAGTGCTTGCTCACTCTCTGTATATATATTATTGTAGGGTCTACCATACAATATAAAGTGCCTGGAGGCGACTGAGGTTGTGATTCAGTGCTGTTTAAATAAAACTGAATTGAATTGAAAAAAAAAAAATCAAGACTATTGCCACCATTTTTGTGTTCGCTATGCACTCAAGGGTTGAGTTTTGTTTAGAATTAGGGTTCAGATATAGAGTTGTGATGGTTAACATTAGGGTACGCTTGAGAACACATTATTCATCAGCCATCGGATGTCTTCACATACACATATAAAAAAAATGTGTGTGTTGGAGCATATGCAATCAAATTACATGCTAATGGGTATCAAACTATATCTTTCTGAAGCTCTGTGTGTCTGTGTATGTGTTGACTGAAAACCCATCTGGGACTGCCTGGCAGGGACTGGAGATCTGTTTCTCTAGCTGTGGAGCCCAGGGGCCACCCTTACAACCATCTGATCCATTGTTTGTCAGTCTTCACATGGGGCTCTAGATTTTACCCCCATGTGAACACTTTGTAGAGCTTCCTCCACACCGAGCAG
This sequence comes from Aulonocara stuartgranti, assembly GCF_965226115.1. Classification (NCBI taxonomy): domain Eukaryota; kingdom Metazoa; phylum Chordata; class Actinopteri; order Cichliformes; family Cichlidae; genus Aulonocara; species Aulonocara stuartgranti. The sequence goes on along the minus strand of NC_138951.1, from coordinate 30,060,571 downwards.
AGAGCACTCATGACATTTGTACTATGACACTTAATGGATACACAAATGCACGAACATGTTTATTGCTGTGACTAAAATATAACAGGCACAAGTTGAAGATGCAATATGTGACATTACCATTGGTAGGAAACAACACCCCTGTAACACATGTCCAACCAAGCATCCGTCTCCAGGGCTGAAACATGAAGCCATTGTGGAGCTGCCAAGGATTGCACTTCTTCTGATTGCCACTTGAAGTTGTCACCAATAGTGAGTCAGTCACCATGGATTCCCATTTCGAAATGTTTACAGCAGGGGTCCCCAATCCCAGTCCGCAAGGGCCGGTGTCCCTGCAGGTTTTAGATGTGTGCTTGATCCATCACAGCTGATGTAAATGGCTAAATGACCTCTTGAAGTTCTCCAGAGGCCTGGTAATGAACTAATCATGTGATTCAGGCGTGTTGACCCAGGGTGAGATCTAAAACCTGCAGGGACACCGGCCCTTGTGGACTGGGATTGGGGACCCCTGGTTTACAGCATAAAAAAAGCACGTTTGTAGTCTTGTTTAGCCTGGATATTGGAAGTGTTGCCTTTCATGTCAACTATATGTTGTATGTTGATTGATTTTTTTCTTGTATTACTGGAGTTCAGTGTGTAGACACTTTGTTTCACAGGTGTCCTTAAACAGGAAACTGTAGCTGCTAGCTGTTTGCTAGGCCTCACCTTCCACTAACTGGAGCTGCTAACCTGTCCAATACATTTGTGCTGCAGTGTGCGAGAATGCTATCGTAGTATTTGCACAGTTCCTATTAAGCAACGATTTAGCAAGTGTTTGTTGACAGTGCACTGCAACTGTACAGTTTATGAATGATTGCACTAGCAAGCTTCTTAGTCAAGCTCCCTAGAGTTCACTGATAAATCCGCCTACTGTTACTAATAAGGCTGCTTCTAGCGCCAAAAAACCCTAACAGAAAATGTCAAGGTTCAAAATGCTTAGCCATCATGATGCCACCCACTGGTTTCGAAGTTTGTTTTCTATATATACATATACATACATAGAATATCTATGTATATGCAAAGCTACTGCATTGGATTGAATTAGTATGTCAAGAATTCATCATAATTTGCTGCAGCATTTACATCATATTTAGAAAGTTTAAAAACAGCTTTATAGAGTTGCATCAGAAATTACACTCCTTGAAGTTACCACTCAGCTAAACCTCCCCCAGAATGTATAATTATAAACCGTGTGATTTTCATTTCTCAGTTATCCTTAGCTCCAGTATCCCTCACATACTTGTAAAAACATAGGATGAGGATGATCTAAATTAACTCAGATTGATCACATTTTTTCTAGTATCAAAGCGACAGTTATCTATTTATCTATGTAGCTATACATAAAGAGGATTTAGCATGCTTTCTCTGTAGGTGTCAGTCTTATTTTCTAACAGTCAGTACTGAATGACTGTTAAATTAGGGTTGCTGAACCACAAGAAAACTGGTTAAATTGCCACGAAAAAAGATTGTGTTATATCAGGGGTAGGCAACCTTTCTGATGATGAGTGCCATCTAAAATTTCCTCAGAAGTCAATGTGCCATATGATTGCATTAGCAATACATTTAATAACGCTCTATATTAACAGTTACACACTATATAGAACAGCTTTATAGAATTATATTTGTTCGCAGATGTTGGCAGCTATCAGTGAATAGTTATCAGCTATTCTGAAACAAAAAAAGACACTTTTTTATCCATAGCAACTTCATAACAGCAAATTAACTGTACAACAGAAAATGCAAATGCTATTTATGGTCTCCTCACAACAATGATAAGAAAAATAAACTGGGCTAATATGGCATGTTTGTTAATACAGGGATACACGTGTTAATGTGATCTCTGGTCTCCCACTCAGAGACACAGGTCTCCGAGTGTCCAGCATTCAGACGGCTACCTGAGTACACTCATGTGAGAGAAAATCTGCTCACACAGATATGTAGAGCCAAGTACTGTCAATAAGGCCTCTGCAATGTTCTGAAGACAGTTAAACTTGTCAGGTAGTGATGTCCAGCAGGTGAAAAGGCAAGTTCCATGAACACGCACAGCTATGGATTCCAGCTGTGTTCGTAGTTCTGTAAACTTTGACCCCCACAGAGTCGAGCTTTTCAGTTCAATCAGCTGCATTTTGATGTCCTCTTTGTCCAGCCAGTTAATGTGAGACAAACCCAGCTGCTCATTAAAGCTTTCTGGTTTGATCAGTCTCGAGTCTACGGATGTATCAGTGTATTTCTGTGGTGCTGATGCTGCGCTGAGCGGACAGCTCCTGAAGCATTTGAAGGCCGGAATGTAGAAATTTCAACGTCGCTTGAAAAAACTGCCAGCTAGCAACATCCCTCTCATCGGTAGGCTATGTTATTTTTAGCCAATTACAAGTTGAATCTGGTAGTTGGGGTTGTTAGCTAAGATATCGTCATCAAGAAGCGGCATAACTAATGTGTCTATGCGAGCTAATTTGCGATGTGCAACGCTGGCCCGGGTCATTTATTTTTTAATGCACCTTCTCAGATTAATTCACTGCGTGTCGTGCATGCCATCAGTTAACCCAGTCGGCAACCCTGGGCACGCGTGCCGGCTGTGGCACGCGTGCCCAGGGTTGCCGACCCTTGTGTTATATTGATTGTGTAAAAGAGGGATTAAAGGGATTAAAAAAGAATGATAGAAAAATATCATAGGAATAATCACAGTTAGCGGGGTTTTTTTGTAAAGCTTTAGGCTATGTCCACACGTACACGGGTATTTTTGAAAACTGAGATTTTTCGTTTTAAAAAATAATCCCGTCCACACGTAAACGCTGAAATGAAGGAAAACGCTGCTAGGAACATGCCAAAGCAACAGGTGGTGATATATTCCTAACCTGTAGAAATGTTGGCCAATCAGAAGTCTAGAAGCCTCGGTGGGAAATAGTAAACAAGGATGGGGTATAGAAGCAGAACCGAGTCGTGTGGAGGGACAGTAACTGTGTGTGTATATGTAAGCATTTAAACACTGCAGAGAATACAATTAACAGTAACAGAATTGTAGAAATTCATTTCACCGAAACAATAACGTGGCGCACAGTGTGACGTCAAAAAAGGTGCACACCTTTGACGCTGCGTTTTCTCCGTTTTCTCCGTTTTTCTCGTCCACACGTAAATGCAAAAACTGAGTTTTCAAAAATATCCACCCTGGCCGGAGTTTTTAAAAATCTCAGTTTTCAGTGACCAAAAACACCGTTTACGTGTGGACGAAAGGTGCAAACGCATAGAAAAATCTGCATTTTCAAAAATACCCGGGTACGTGTTGACGTAGCCTTAAAGTGGACGTGAAACACTACATGTATAAAGGCAAAGTTACATCATGGAGCCCTGCTCTCAAAAACTAACAGTGATGTAACTCTGTCTGTGGAGCTGGATTTAGGATATAAGGGCTTAAAGTTTTTAAAACAAGTGCCATCTTATATCAGTGGGTTAGTTGGTTGATTGTGGCCAATAGACTTACATTAGTTTATGTCAGCTAATTAGTAACAGACCTAAAAATGAGGACCTAAAAATCAGGGAAAAGTTAACACGCTGGCCACCAAATGCTAATGTTAAATTGAAAAAGGGGAAACAATTGGATTTTATTTATTAACTTTCCAGCACATGAACAACTTTTCGTAAAGACACCACTTGAGTGAACACCACTACTTAGTCGTGGTGATAAACTATGTTGTAGGTTGTGATACGAGTATTATAGCAAAGGTGGTAGTGGTAGTTCTTGCCATCGCTCCAGCTGTTTATTTCTGCATTATTTTCTGTATTGTACTTGTCCTCTTAGAAGTAAGTATTACTGCAAATCAATACTAATCAATGATCTTTATCCTGTGATGAATCATTACTATTCTGATTGGGAGTGGTCTCTTAAAATGGCACCCATTCCCAGGGTACAACTGTCAGTAAATGCTTTGATGAGAATGAATCAAAACACCTATGAGTTCACTGTTCACATCAAATTACCAAATATCTTTGGGAAGAATGGCGAGCCGCTCTTCTCTGGTTTAAGAAACTTGGAGAAACCATGACAAGGTGGAGAGAAGCTGAAACTCTGCTCTGATACAATGTGGTGGCCCAGGGCCTTAACAAGACCTCATGATGTCATTATATTAGAGTGGACATTTGTAAGAAACACATTCATCTTGTGTCTCCATCCATTGTATTTCCATCCACTGTCACTTTGTCCGGAAAACAGCCTATTTTCTTACAGGCGCCATTTCCCTCTCATTACCCCTACGCCGAGGCAAATAGCTCCCAGACGCCTTACTGCATTTTGCCATCCAATGTGGTAAATGCAAACTCCTGCCCACGCTTCTTTCAGAACCCAAGTGGAGCCTGTCAGGGCTCTCTCAAACTCGCCCTCAACCTCTCCTTGTCCAATTAGTGAGGCCACATGCCATGGAGTGTGCTCGCTCACAACAGCTTTTAGAAAATCTGTCTTTTCAGGCAGTCCCACTGAGGGATGCAGGGTAAGAATGCCAGGTCACAGAGCAATACTCACAGCTAATAAGGGAAATAAATCAGAGGATAAAAGACATGAGAACGAGAGGGAAACGATGAAGCTGAGCAAGTATCACCACTCTTCATATCACCTCAGTCATGCTGACGCCTAGTTTGTCACCCGCCTGACTATGCTGAGCAGACTGTCTGAAAGCACACAGAACAGTGCACTTCAATGCGGGGATTTACTCACTGACTGGAATTTGATGCGGTGACTGAGTTCAACCATCTGATCTAGGTAGGTGGGTTGAAAACAGCTCCTGACTCTGATGTTACTTTCACCATATCACATTCTTATATTGTTTTTGCTCTGTTTCACTCTTTGATATTTGACTTTATATAAAAGATGGATGTAGCCACTGTAGCAACACCCATCTGTTAGCAAAAATACTGAAGCAGAAAGATTTAGCTGTTGCCATGTTAGCTTTTTAAAGTCAGTCATCATGAGCATGGAATAGCATGCAATAATGGCACAATAAAACACACTCTACTTTATCATCCAGAAGGGCATGCTTTAAAGCCAATCCAATACAGGTTTATTTTTTACACAATCAAATTACAATAACAGTTGCTTCAAGATGCTTTCCACTGTGAGGTAAAGAGCTTCAATACTGATGGGCACCATAATTTACAAAATACATAATGTTCATTGAATCTAGAGATTAGAGGCAGAAACTCATTAGTAAAATCTTTAATGGGGACAGAGATTAGGGGAGCCAAGAGCTACACTTCCATCTTCAGAAACAGAATGAAAGGAGTGATACAGAACCATGATCATATCAAAAGGGTTATCAGATTTAGTGGAACAGTGAACAGACTCTCAGGCAGTCTACACCAAGGGATCACGGAAGACAGTATGCAGCTATGGAAACTGAAACAGGGGAAATGGCTAAAACCATTTCTTAATTAACCAAAACTCTTTTAATTAGTGATATTTATTATTAAATATTTTTGATATTTCATTTTAATGCAGAACACAAAGGTAACCATTTACTTCCCCCAGCTACCTTTTATGCTGCTTTTTGTCATTCATGACATATTTGGGATTTTTAGTAGGACACATTAAATTTTTGAATAAACACAGCTCAATTTGTACTACAACAGCTCATATACTGTACTTTCCAAAACAAGGGCACAGTAATCAGTTTCTCTACAAACCTACATAACTATGTATACATTTTTGAATGGTGAAATAGTACAAATTCTACTTAACAGTAGCTTATTCATTTGTGACCACTTGGGGCACTTGTACAGTGGGGTGGCTGTAGCTCTGGAGGTAGTGCATAATATATAACTAATGATAAAGGTTGATGGCTCAATCCCTGATTGCCCCAGTTTGCATGAAGGCAGGATAATAACCCCAAGTTACTCTCTCATGCTTCCATCAGTGTGTGATTGTTAGATGTAAAGCACTCACACAGAAAAAGCATTAAAAAAGCGCTTGTGTGAATGAGACATGTTGAGTAAAGTGTTTTGAGTGCTCAGGTAGAGTAGAAAAGTGCTATGTAAGAACAGGGCCATTTCTGACTCCTCATTGAAGAAATTTACACTTTTATTGTTTTCCTCACAATACAATCCATAGAGATGTTCTCCAGTCCAGATGCATTCATTCCTGGATTCATATGATGAAACCAGTACGAAAAAGCTTGCATGAACAGTGCCGAATCATCTCTGCAAGCTCTCGTTCTCCCTCTCTACTGTTGCACAATATGTAATAAAACCACAATTGTGGCATAAAACTGCTTCCATAACACTGAACTATGATAAAGAGACCCATGTTCAGCTGGGTTGGATTATCCAGATGCCATTTTCGGAATATGACCATATAGTATAGTATAGTAAAGTTGGCGGCCCATCCAAGAAGCAAATAGAAAAAAATAAGCATATATTATTCTGAAAACACACAGACACACACGCTCCTTCATTTTCCAGTCAATGTAAGGTTGGCCTACGTGAGAGCAAAGTTTTAATGTGAAGGGTCCTTTTCATATTTTCATTAAGGCACACACACACACACACACACACACACACACACACACACACACACACACATATATATATATATATATATATATATATATGCTCTGTCCCCACTGCTGTTCTGCATAGGCCTGAACCCCCTCAGTGAGATCATTAACAAGACTGGCTACGGATACCGACTCCGGAACAGAGCAGTTGTCAGCCACCTCCTGTACATGGATGACATCAAGCTGTATGCCAAGAGTGAACGAGACATCGATTCACTGATCCACACTACCAGGCTATACAGCGATGACATTGGAATGTCGTTCGGACTGGAGAAGTGTAATCGGATGGTAACAAAGAGAGGGAAGGTAGTCAGAACTGAGGGGATTGAACTACCAGAAGGCAACATTGCAGACATAGAGGACAGTTACAAGTACCTGGGGATCCCGCAGGCGAATGGGAACCATGAAGAGGCCGCTAGAAAAGCTGCAACCACCAAGTACCTGCAGAGGGTCAGGCAAGTCCTGAGGAGTCAGCTGAATGGCAAGAACAAGATCCGGGCCATCAACACGTACGCCCTGCCCGTGATCAGGTACCCTGCTGGGGTAATAGGCTGGCCAAAGGAGGAGATAGAAGCCACTGACATAAAGACAAGAAAGCTCCTTACCATGCATGGAGGGTTTCACCCCAAGTCCAGCACCCTGAGGCTGTACGCTAAGCGGAAAGAAGGGGGCCGGGGACTGGTGAGTGTCAGCACCACAGTCCAGGATGAGACAACGAACATCCAAGAATACATTGGGAAGATGGCCCCAACTGACCGAGTGCTCAGTGAATACCTCAGGCAGCAGAAACCCAAGAAAGAGGAGGGAAACGAGGAACCATCATGGAAGGACAGGCCCCTGCACGGTATGTACCACCGGCAGATAGAGGAGGTGGCTGATATCCAGAAATCCTACCAGTGGCTGGACAAAGCTGGACTGAAAGACAGCACAGAGGCACTAATCATGGCAGCACAAGAACAAGCTCTGAGTACAAGATCCATAGAGGCTGGGGTCTATCACACCAGGCAAGACCCCAGGTGCAGGCTGTGTAAAGATGCCCCAGAGACAATCCAGCACATAACAGCAAGGTGCAAGATGCTAGCAGGCAAGGCATACATGGAACGCCTTAACCAAGTGGCCGGCATAGTGTACAGGAACATCTGTGCCGAGTATAACCTGGAAGTCCCGAGGTCAAAATGGGAGATGCCCCCAAGGGTGGTGGAGAATGACCGAGCTAAGATCCTGTGGGACTTCCAGATACAAACGGACAAAATGGTGGTGGCTAACCAACATAGTGGTGGTAGACAAACAGAAGAAGACGGCCGTAGTGATCGATGTAGCGGTTCCGAATGACAGCAATATCAGGAAGAAGGAACACGAGAAGCTGGAGAAATACCAAGGGCTCAGAGAAGAGCTCGAGAGGATGTGGAGGGTGAAGGTAATGGTGGTCCCCGTGGTAATCGGAGCACTGCGGTGACTCCCAAGCTAGGCGAGTGGCTCCAGCAGATCCCGGGAATAACATTGGAGATCTCTGTCCAGAAGAGCGCAGTCCTGGGAACAGCTAAGATACTGCGTAGGACCCTCAAGCTCCCAGGCCTCTGGTAGAGGACCCGAGCTTGAAGGATAAACCGCCCGCAGGGGCGTGCTGGGTGTTGTGTATATATATATATATATATATATATATATATATATATATATATATACACACACACACACACATAGGGCTGGGCCATATCATACCGTTCACGGTAATACCGGTATAATGTTGGGCAAAGATAAGAAAATGAAATATCGTGATAGAATATGGGTAAAACGCACATGTGCACATGGCGGCGATGGAGAATGAGAAGGGTGAAAGCGGATTGTTGAATGAAACGGATGAACCAGAATTGGTTTGTAAAAATGCTGCAACTTCAGTGGTGTGGAGCTGGTTTAGCTTTCGTCCGTCAGATACACAACAAAGCACTATTTTTGGTAGAGCATGCTAGCGGGCCGTCGTTATTACCATGTTTTTTGGAAAATACGGCACACTTAAAATCAATCCTTTGATTTTTCTGAAAATTGACAGTGTCCCATATAATCCCGTGTGCCTTATCAAGGAATTCTGGTTGTGTTTACTGACCTCGAAACGATTTTATGTGGTACACGGTGCTTGAAAATCTGTCAAATGTTTTAGTACGACTTTGCTAAGCTATGAACCCCCACCGCTTGATAGATTATGGCTATGGTAGGCAGGAACCTCGCGGAGTGATACATACTGTGCTTCAACATAATATTACCGTATTAATAATAATAATAATAATAATAATAAAAATGGATTGGATTTATATAGCACTTTTCAAGGCACCCAAAGTGCTTTACAATGCCACTATTCATTCACTCTCGCATTCACACACTGGTGGAGGCAAGCTACAGTTGTAGCCACAGCTGCCCTGGGGCAGACTGACAGAAGCGAAGCGACCTTCCGGTTAGAGATGCGCTTCCCAACCCCCTGTTCCACGGTCGCCCCCTATTGTACTGTGTGTGCATAACCTCTTTTTAAGTTTTGTGGATATTATACATGGTTATGCTGAGGATATGTCGGCCAATTTCCACTGGAAATGCCTTTTGGTTAAACTGTCAGCAAGGAATTTGCATTTGCACTGTTAAATTTTTATATAACTTTAATGCACATATTAAACAGCTGCTTGTTTAAGTGAAAATACATTGACGGGGCTTTTTTTGCACTAATAAAGTTGTGGAGATGTAAAGTATTTTGTCTAGTGTCAATATATCGTCAGTTATATCACAAATTTTCAAACGTATATCATGATAAATATTTTTGGTCATATCGGCCTGCTCTCTCTCTATATATATATGTAATATATGTTTGCACTGATTGCCAATCACGCTTCAACTGAGTCGTCCTCGGACAGAAGGAATGGTACTCCACAGTGATGTAGTTCAAATAACTTTAATAAGGAGGTGGCAGATGGCATCAACAGGATGAACAGCGTTGGTATGTAGGTAAAAGGGCTGTGAGTGTGTGTATGTGTTTGTGGTCATCTGTAAACAGAAAGAACAAATAGGTGTATTAACCACTATGGATAACCATATACTACTTATACCATACTGTGGGTTTCCAGCTTAATGTTATACAATCTGCCATAACCATATGGCCACTAGATGGCACCGTAAGACCATAACTGAATTGCCGGCCCATATATACATAGGCAAACAGGACGTCTACAACTTACAACTATTCAGATAATAACCATAGTAAAAAGTTACATCCACCTACAACTACAATGCTTGACAGTAAGTTATATATGAAATGAAATCTGGGCTGAAACCAAGGCTGCCTGTAATAGGCCAAAAAAACACATCTTAGCAATAGCAGCGGGACTAGCTTCTTACTTAACAAATAACACGGATAAAGTTAAACAAGCATCACTCTCATCTTACAATACTCACATGGTAAGCACGCACACAGTATTAACTCACACAGGAATGCAAGTAAATACGTTACTCCGCCAACACACCTCTCAACTGTGGAGAACCGCACTGAACACCAACTGGAAGTACAATACAGAGGTGCATCATGGGTAACGTAGTCTAAACAGGTAGAGTAAACAAGCGGATTTTTAACTAATATATATATATATATATATATATATATATATATATATATATATATATTAGGGGTGCAACGATACTCGTATCAATATTGAACCGTTTAATACAGTGCTTTCGGTTCGGTACACATATGTATAGAACAATACAAAACTTTTAATTTATTTTATCAACTTTCCTTCTGATGATGCTGTCTGTGTTGAGCGCTCAGTGGATCTGCGCTCGACAGTGCAGCCTAGGCGGAGCAGATTCACTTAGCTCAGGGCAAGCTAGTGAGACAGAAGTTAAGCTCTCCTTGCAACATGGCAAATTGAACCTCCCCCACCCTCATTCAGAACTGGCGTTCGGAATTATTTTGGTTTTCATGTGACGAATGACCCTGAAGGTAAGCGCGTCATGGACTAAACAACAAGCATGCATGCTACTAACTTTATCCGAGTCATTTAGACAGCCATTAGCACATGATTCTCCTTATGGGGACCTGATATGTTTAATATGCTGCTGAGAATATAGCCCAGAAGAAGCGTATAGTATAGGTTTTATTTTGGAAAGAGACATTTCTCTGTAATAAACTCTCTTTTCCAAAGATGAGTGATTCCTCAATCAGATACAGGGCTCGCAATATCGCTAGCCCGACGTCCTGGGGTTAGTGATTTTTCCAGTCAGGCTACCAAAATCTATCTCTGCCCTGCCCGTAGGGCTATTGTAGGAAGGAAAAATATATGTCAATGCTTTTGCATTCTTTCGGAAATGTAGCTGGGTAATTATGTCATTGGCATCGGTGAGCCACTGTCAATATGTGACATATTGAAATTGCGTTTGAATTTGCGCTTGTTTTTTTGCTTTCACTTTGCAATCGCGCGAACTGTGTATAGAGAGCGACAGTACTGATTGGTGAGTCATGATAATTTGTGCACCAATTCCTCTGACATCGTCTTATTAATCGTTAGCTTACTATGCAAACATGACAAGTGAAATCTCCCGCAGCAAGCTTAAACATGTGAGAGGTTGATCGGGCAGAGAATCGCTGAGCGTTATGTGAGTGTGTGTGTAAAAGCAGCAGGATATATATTTTAGTTCTGCTGAGCCAAATCAGACAGGTCAGGGTGAAGAAGTGACAGCCAAAGAAAAGCTTACCACAAAATGGAGAAGTTATGACAAATCAGACTTTAAGGCAAAAAGAAAGTGCAGCTTTATGGTTTCATGGAAAAAAAAATTTTTGTGGCTGCAATATGATGAGCTATATAACCAGGGGTGCACATAAGTGGTCCGCAGGTGCGCATTCGCTGTCAAAATAAAAAACACGCACAAGGGTTAGGGTTAAATTTAAAAACTGTACTTTTGAGTTAAAATATACTGTATATTTATAATTTTAATAAATGACAAATTAAAAAGGCATGAACATTTTTTTTGTATCGAAAAAATATCGAACCGAACCGTGAATTTTGTGTATCGTTGCACCCCTAACATATATATATATATATATATATATATACATATACATATATATATATATATATATATATATATATATATATATATATATATATGGGTTGGGTTGTCTTAAAGACATAAGAATCAGGCTTTCTGATTCTTAAAAGCCTGGTTTTCCAACAAAGTTGTCTAAATAACTTGTAACTTGATGATCCAGGCATGATTCCTTGCTGCCCTGTCTGCATGGAGCAAGCTGACTGTAGATGAAAACCACAGATGTACAGGAGCTGTCTTGCCAACTGAGAAACATATGGCCTTATCCTTCTTCAATCTGCTACATTCAGCAGCATTACAGTGGGGCAAAAAAGTATTTAGTCAGCCACCGATTGTGCAAGTTCCCCCACTTAAAACGATGACAGTGGTCAGTAATTTGCACCAGAGGTACACTTCAACTGTGAGAGACAGAATGTGAAAAAAAAATCGATGAATTCACATGGTAGGATTTGTAAAAAATTTATTCGTAAATTAGGGTGGAAAATAAGTATTTGGTCACCTCAAACAAGGAAAATCTCTGGCTCTCACAGACCTGTAACGTCTTCTGTAAGAAGCTTTTCTGTCCCCCACTCGTTACCTGTATGAATGGCACCTGTTTGAACTCATCATCTGTATAAAAGACACCTGTCCACAGACTCCAAACGCCGCCATGGCCAAGACCAAAGAGCTTTCGAAGGACACCAGGAAAAGTATTGTAGACCTGCACCAGACTGGGAAGAGTGAATCTACAATAGGCAAGCAGCTTGGTGTGAAAAAATCAACTGTGGGAGCAATCATCAGAAAATGGAAGACATACAAGACCACTGATAATCTCCCTCGATCTGGGGCTCCACGCAAGATCTCATCCCGTGGGGTCAAAATGATCATGAGAACGGTGAGCAAAGATCCCAGAACCACACGGGGGGACCTGGTGAATGACCTGCAGAGAGCTGGGACCAAAGTAACAAATGTCACCATCAGTAACACACTACAACGGCAGGGAATCAAATCCCGCAGTGCCAGACGTGTTCCGCTGCTGAAGCCAGTGCATGTCCAGGCCCGTCTGAAGTTTGCCAGAGAGCACATGGATGATACAGCAGAGGATTGGGAGAATGTCATGTGGTCAGATGAAACCAAAGTAGAATTTTTTGGTATAAACTAAACTCGTCGTGTTTGGAGGAAGAAGAATACTGAGGTGACGGAAGTGACGGACAAGGTAAGCGACTCATGTTGTAACTGACGTCAGATGCCGGAGATTTTGGCGGAAAATTAAAGCAAATGGTAGTTTAGATTTGAACAAATTCATTTAAGCTTCAGTATTACCAAATACACTTATCAATTGTCTTATAAGTAACACTATTTGTCTAAATAATCTCCAACACCCTGGAGAACAACGAGGAGAGTTTAGAGGCTCTCCAAGATTATATTGATCAGTGCTTTCAGGATCTCGTGATGAAGAAGACCCAGTGTGCAGCTTCCCCGGCCAAACCTGAGACGCCGTCGTCGAAAAGACAACGCCCAGCAGATTCCCCCGGCTCAACATCGCCAGCCGGCAAAAATATTGCTGACATACTGGAGTCAATCGACAAGCGATTGTCCAGTTTTGACGCCAGGCTGTCCTTGGTGGAGATTCTTCACCGAGAATTTAAATGCTTGCGAGAATCCCTGGAGTACAGCCAGCAGCAGGTGGAAACGCTTGCTGCTGAAAATGCCACGCTAAGGGAGTCGGTGAAATGTCTCACAGATAATGTTACCCAGCTCAATAGAGAAAATAAAAAAATAAAAGAAACAGTTATCGATCTACAAGCTCGTAGCATGCGTAATAATCTTGTATTTTCTGGTATTCCAGAAGCCGCTGGAGAGGACGCGGAGACCACGGTAAAAAGCTTCATCAAAACCCACCTGAAGCTGCCGGAGGACACTGTGAAGAACATCGTCTTCGATCGGGTACATTGCCTCAGCCCCATTCGGGCGCTGCCGGGAGACCATGTCCTATCGTGGCCAAATTCGGCCACTTCAAACAAAAGCAACATGTGAAAAGCCGCGGCAGGGTATTAAAAGGAACGGACTTCAGTGTGAACGACCAGTTCCCCAACGACGCAGGGTACTCTTCCCAATCCGACGCGGCTTCATCCAGAAGGGCTCCCGCGCTGTCATCGCTGTGGACCGGCTGTACGTGGACGGACAGCTCCACCGAGACCCCAACATCACTCCGTGGCTGTATTAACCTCACACCAGATAAGAATCAGCTACACCATTTCCCTATCCACTCACACTAACTTGCATTAACATCTGTTTAACTTACCAGTATCAAATCGCATCTTAAAGTGTGATTTCATAGCAGAATTAACACCGTCACTCTCCGTCAGTGATTTAATTGGAATGTTTATGTTTTGTTTTTGTTTTTTTTCTTCACGTTTTTTTTTCTCTCTTTTCCCCCTCTTGGTTTTATGCTGCTCACCCCTGTCCTTGGTTTCTTTCTTTATTCCTTTCACTGCCTCGATCACCTGTTTCGACACTCATCCACAAACATCCTTTATTTCGACACATACGCACCATGCGCTCAAGGTTAAGGGTAAGGTTAAGGTTCTTTATTTGTCACATGCATAGTTATACAAGTATAACACACAGTGGAATGTAGCCTGACACGCTCCTCGACATGTGCAAAAAAATTGGGGGGGGGGGGGGTGTAGAGGAAAAAAATTATATATATATATATATATATGTAGTATATACATTGGGTGAATGTGCAGTAGTAGCAGCAAGCAGGTGAATTCTGTACATTAATATGAATAGACATCTGACTATTTTACAGGATAGACAATATAAACATATTTAAAATTAAAGGAATTGAAATGTACATTGTGCCTTGGTTTAGTGTCTGGAAGAGTCCTGACTCAGTCAATTATAGATGATGTGAGAGGGCGGGTGTGTGTGTTTAGGGCACGGATGGCTTGGGGATAGAAGCTCCTCTTGAGTCTCTCTGTCCTTGGAACCTTCTACCAGATTGCAGAAGTTGGAACAGTTTGTTGCCAGGATGGGACGGGTCCTTCAGTATCTGCGCTGCTCTAGTCCGGCATCTCCTGGTGTAGGTGTCCTGAAGCGGGGGGAGAGCAATCCTGCAGCAGCGTTCTGCTGTACGGATCACTCTCTGGAGAGCTTTTTGGTCCTTCACACAGCTGTTCCCAAACCGCGATGTCATGTTCTGTTTGAGGATGCTCTCCACAGCGCCTGTATAGAAAATCCTGAGGATCTTTGGAGAGACCCTGAACTTCCTCAGTTGTCGTAGGTGATACAGGCGCTGCCTAGCCTTTTTGGTCTGGACCTGAATGTGGGCAGCCCATGTCAGGTCTGAGGAGATGTGGACACCAAGATACTTGAAGGACTGCACCCTCTCCGCTGGAGCTCCATTGATGATAATGGGCTTGTAGTCTCTGTGCTGACCCCTTCTGAAGTCCACCACCAGCTCCTTGGTCTTGCTGACGTTCAGCTGGAGGTGGTTGTCCTGGCACCACGATGCCAGATTCTTCACTTCATCCATGTAGGCCGTCTCATCGTTGTTGGAGATGGCACCCAACACCACTGTGTCGTCAGCAAACTTCACAATGGTGTTGGAGCCATGGGTGGCCACACAGTCTGAAGTGTAGAGGGAGTAGAGCAGTGGCGAGAGGACACATCCCTGAGGTGCTCCTGTGTTGATGGTGATGCTGTTGGAGAAGCACCTGCCCACCCTCACCACCTGAGTTCTGCCAGTGAGGAAGTCCAACACACATGCACACAGACAGCTGTTAAGTCCCAGATCCCTCAGCTTTGTGAACAGTCTGCAGGGCACTATTGTGTTAAACGCTGAACTGTAATCAACAAACAGCATTCGCACATAGTTACCCTGTTTCTTGTCCACATGGCTGAGAGTGGTGTGTAGGACGTGGGCGATGGCATCCTCTGTGGATCTGTTGGATCTGTAGGAAAACTGCAGCGGATCTGTGGTGTCTGGGATGGAGGAGGAGATGATGTTCTTCAGCAGCCTCTCAAACACCTTCATTACTACCGAGGTCAGTGCAACTGGCCGGTAATCGTTCAGGGATGAGGGTTTGCTGTTCTTGGGCACAGGGATGATGGTGGATCTTTTGAAGCATGTGGGGACCACAGACTTCACCAGGGACTCGTTGAATATGTAAGTGAACACACCTGCTAGCTGGTCAGCACAGCAGCGCAGCAGACGGCCGGTGATGCCGTCTGGCCCCGCCGCTTTCCTTGTGTTCACTCTCCTCAGTGCCGCTCGGACATCATGCTCCGCGATGCTGGTCACCGGTCTCTCGCTGATGACGTCACTGTCCTCGGTAGTCAGGCGGTAGATAGCATTAGCCGCCTGGCTAACCTCGAAACGGGCGTAGAACTGATTCAGCTCGTTGGTGAATGCAGAGTCACCGTTGATCAGCGCAGTGTCCTTGGCTTTGTAGTCCGTAATGGTGCGTAGTCCGTGCCACATACTCCGTGTGTCGCCCTGGTGGAAGTGGGACTCCACACGTTCCCGGTACCGGCGTTTGGCATCTCTCACCGCGGGCCGCACGCCGTATGAGGCCGCTTTGTAGGCACTCATATCGCCAGTGGCGAGACCCGCGTTGTAGGAGGCGGTCCTGGCGTTTACTGCAGTGCGGATCGATCTGTCCATCCACGGTTTCTGGTTTGGGAATGTGGTGACTCTCACAGTGGGGATAATCTCCTCCGCTAGCATATTGACGAAGCATACTGCTACTTCCGTAAACTCGTTGATGTCAACTGCGCATGCTCTGAACATGTCCCAGTCGACGTCGTTGAGTGCGTCCTGTAGCGTAGCTTCTGATTGGGCAGTCCACCGTTTTACCTCCCTCGTGGTTACTTCTTCCCTCCGTATGCTTTGTTTATACCGGGGGATGAGGAAGATGGCGTTGTGGTCAGACTTCCCAAAAGCCAGGTGTGAGACAGCTTTGTAGCCCTGCTTGTATGGCGTGTAGCAGTGATCCAAAATTCGATCCCCTCTCGTTGGACACGAGACATGCTGGTAAAAGTTTGGCATGACTTGTCTGAGGTTCGCTTTGTTAAAGTCTCCTGCTACAATGAGGGCTGCGCCCGGGTCCTTGTTTTGAAGCGAGCTCAGCACATCATGTAATTCGGACAAAGCCATACCTGTGTCCGCTTGGGGTGGGATGTAGGCCGCCGTGGCGATGACCGAGGTGAACTCACGGGGCAGATAGAAAGGGCGGCACTTAATGCTCAGGAACTCCAGATGTGGCGAGCAGCCGCTGGAGAGAGTAGAAATGCTCCTGGCATCACACCACTTTCTGTTTACCATGAAACACACTCCCCCACCTTTGGTTTTGTTTGACTCTGCCGTTCTGTCCGCGCGGAGCACAAAGAATGAATCCGACGGAGTTACGGCCTGGTCCGGCACGGTGGGGGACAGCCATGTCTCCGTGAAGCACAACGGCAGCACATTTACTTCAGTCAGACAGCGCACACAGTCGTTTAGGATACACACACTTAAGCCAAGCCTACTCATATTAGTAACTATGCATACACAAAGTCAGACTCAGGGAGCATCTCGCCACACATTTTTTCTCTCTCTCCTTCTCTTTATTTATGAACAAGTGATGTATTCTCTCCACCTGTCTAAGTGACGCACACAGCATACATCCCTAGTTATACACAAACATCTATGGGTACACTGAGGTTCATTACATGGAATATAAATGGAGCTGGCTCCAGAGTAAAGAGGTTAAAAATATTTAACCAACTCAAAAAACTACAGGCAGATGTTGTCCTTTTACAAGAGACCCACAGACCTCTTAGAGGTTCGAATGAACTTAAAACACCTGAGTTTCCTAATGTGTTCTCAGCTTGTTATAATTCTAGACAAAGGGGAGTAGCAATTTTAATACATAAAAATATTAATTTCACAGTACTCGATACAGTTATAGATCCAGAGGGCAGATTCTTAATCATTAAACTATCTATACTTGATAAAAAGCTATGTATTGCAAGTGTATATGGTCCAAATGTTGATGATCCCTCATTCTTTCACGGTTTTTTCAGTGCACTCTCTGAACACTTAGATGGCACACTTGTTCTTGGAGGCGACCTCAACATTGGACTAAATGAAGACATGGATAGGCTCAATACAGCGGGAACTCAGCATAATTGGCAGTCCACAAATATAATCAAACAGTATATGAGCGACTTTGGTCTTTGCGATGCATGGCGCTCCCTTCACCCCACCAGTAAGGAATATACTTTTTTCTCAAATGTCCATCACTCCTACTCTCGTCTGGATAATTTTTTGGTCAGCAGCTCACTGCTGAACGACATTTCAGACACTGAGATTCACCCTATAGCTGTCAGCGATCATGGTCCTGTATCTTTAACACTAATGCACAAGAATAATACTACGCCAAGAAAAAACTGGAGATTTAATATATCACTACTTAAAGATGAAGACTTTATTAAATATTTTAAAAAAGAGTGGACTTCATATTTGGACTATAATGACACTCCCGAAACATCAGCTTCTGTTCTATGGGAAGCAGGGAAAGCTGTGATGAGAGGTAAAATAATTTATTTCTCATCACATAAAAAGAAAAAAGAAAACAAAAATATTCAGGAATTAGAAAAAAACATCAAATCACTAGAAGAAGCCTATGCGTCCCACCAAGATCAGGAAACATTGAACAAAATACGCAAAACAAAACTAGAATTAAATGAGATAATTGATAAAAAAAACAAAATTCTTAGTACAAAGACTACGCCTACAAAATTATGAACATAGTAAAATAAAAATAAATAGCTAAAAATAAATAAAGAAAAAACAACTATATGTGCTGTTCAAGATTCATCTGGGAACACAATATATGATCCGATACAAATAAACAACATTTTCAGGGATTTCTATAAAACGTTGTATTCACCACAAATAAACCCATCTAAAAAAGAAATTGATCAGTTTTTGGACAACATAACTCTTCCAAAATTATTGGATACTCAAGCAATGGCACTGGATTCACCACTGACACCAAGTGAATTCCAGGAAGCCCTGATAAGTATGCCCAATAAAAAGGCTCCAGGTCCAGATGGCTTTCCTGCAGAATTCTACAAAGAATTCTGGTCGATTCTAGCACCAGTTTTCTACAGAACGTTGGTGGAAATTAAAGAAAAGGGCAGACTTCCATCAAATATGAATTCTGCAAACATTAATCTCCTGCTAAAACCAGGCAAAGACCCTGTATATCCCTCAAGCTATCGTCCAATATCCCTTATAAACGTAGACCTTAAAATAATCTGCAAAGCTCTCTCAAAGAGACTGGAGAAAATAACCCCCCTCTTAATTCATCCTGACCAAACTGGTTTCATAAAAGGTAGGCACTCATCAACAAATACACGTAGATTACTTAATTTGATAGACTACTCATACAGTAAAAACCTAGAAACTACAATATTCTCTTTAGACGCAGAAAAAGCATTTGACAGAGTTAACTGGAAATTTCTATTTGCAACTTTACACAAATTTGGTTTTGTTTCCTCTTTCATAAACTAGTTAAAAATATTATATAATTCCCCAACAGCTTGTGTTAGAACAAATGACCAGACATCCTCCAGCTTCTGTCTCTTGAGGGGCACCAGGCAGGGATGCCCACTCTCCCCTTCACTGTTTGCAATTTTTATTGAACCACTAGCAGCAGCAATTAGACAGAATTCAGTAATTAAGGGCATAAAATGCAAGAACGTGGAACATAAAATCAGCCTTTATGCGGATGATGTGTTACTCTTTCTCCAAAATTCACAAACCAATATCTCTGGGGTGATTGAATTGATAAACTCTTTTGCAAGAATATCAGATTACTCAATTAACTGGTCAAAATCTACAGTTCTACCGATTAATTGCTCCCTCCATAATTCCTCTTCTACACCACTGCAATCGGGAAATATAAAATATTTAGGTATTAATGTTTCTCCCAAGCTTGCAGATCTAACTAAATTAAACCATATCCCACTTTTAGAGAAGGTAGAAGATGATCTGGCTAGATGGAAATGTCTACCCATATCACTCATGGGAAGGGTTGCCGCTATAAAAATGATGGTCTTACCAAAAATAAATTATTTATTCTCAATGATCCCAACTAAACCGCCACAAGATTGGTTCAGATTGGTTCTGTCCACCAGTTCAGAAGTTTTGGCGCGAGATATGTGAAGACTTATCGAAGTGTCTGAAATTTAACATTCCAACTTCCCCCTTAGTGTGTTTGTTGGGCAGCTTAGATAATGTCACTTCAGAAAAGAATATCGCCCATATGGTTTTCACTGCCCTATGCATAGCCAAGAAAACAGTCCTCATGAACTGGAAAAATAAAAACAATCTTAATTCTAACCAATATAGAAATTATCTATTCGATTACATTAGTCTTGATACAGCCTCTGCCACCACATCAGATCAATTGCTCTGGGCTCCTTTGATCAGCTCCATCACCTAGTGGGGGTGGGGGGGTCATAGTTTGGTCCCGCCTTCACTGTTGTGATTGGTGTGGGGGTAGGGACAGGCTTAGGGCGTCGGGGGGTTCCCCGGAGGCATCTTCCTTGGGGGGCTCAACCCGGGGTAGCGGTCATGTCCGGTTTGGGGCTCTGTTGGCTCTCAGGTGACTGTTTCCTCGCGGCTGTGTGCAGCGGGGCTAGGGGAGGGTCTGTGCTGACGGACGTGGGTTACTGACCTGGTAGCCTGGCTGCCCCTGGGTGGGTCCGGGATGGGCGTGAGGTTCTGGGGGTGCTCCGTCTCTGGGCTGGGGCCCGGGCCGGGCCTCGGGGGCTTGGGTCCTGGTTGGTGTGTTGCCGGGGTTGTGGGCGGGTGGGTGCATGGGGGCCCAGCCCTGGAGCAGGGTGCCGCCGGTGCATCGAGCCACCTGGGGGGCTCTTCAACTGGTGGGGAAGATTGTCACATCTTGCAGGAGCTTTCCTCTCCTCAGGAGCTCTCTCTGCAGGAGGGGGAGATACAGGAGAGGTGGAGGAAGATCTCAGCCTGGGTGTTTATTGTCTTATGTAGTCTGGAAGATGAGTGGATGGTGGGGTGGGTGCAGTTTTCTCTGTGGTGGGGTTGGGTGGACTGTCCCGGGCTCTGTGGGGCCGGGAGGCGCTGCTGCACTGGGCCCCGGTCTGGATGGGCCTGGGCCCCCTTTTCCTGGCGGGTTGCGGAGTATGGGGGTGCCTACTGGGGTCAGCGGGGGAGCTGGCCCCAGGGAGGGGTCACTTGCCCATCCCTTCCTTCCCTCCCCATCTCCAGCTGCCTCCCTCTTCCCGCTCCACCACAACCACCCACACATGCAGGACCTTGGAGTAGGGGTATGTCACCAGGGTGCAGAGGAGGCTACCCCCCCTCCCCCCCTCTGTCCCCTTCTGGCTGCCTCTGCCTCAATTTTATCCCACAAGTTAGACATTCACATTACTCACACTCTCATTACACATACATATAGGATCTTGGGGGTGGGCATGATACACGGAATCCAAAGTACCATCAGGGTGTACACCCCACCCCTGGCGTCCTTGCCCACCTTTCAATTTTAAATACACGTAGACATTGAGGGCTAGCAGGAAGGACTATGCGCTTACCTGCTGCTCTCTGGCAGGTAGCTCCATGCCCTCCTGGGTTTTAAATGCACCTTAGAACACACATGCATCAACACTACAATGAGCAGGTGGAGGGAGGTTTGGAGTCTTCTCTCACCCCCATTCTCTGCAACCTGCTGGAGCGGGGGGGCTAGGAGGAGGAGTTGGCCGTCCGACTGCGGTCTGGAGTATGGGGCCTCCCTGCTGCTGCGGAGTCGGGGCGGTCTGCCTCCCCCCACCGCAGGGAAAAGGGTAACACCACCTGGGTCTGGGTGCAGTTCCCCCCTCCAGGGGCAAGGGTACCTAGACCCGGTTTGTAGAGTACGCTTGGGGAGTGTGATCGTGTGTACAGCGTCTCTTTATGTCTGTCTCCACGTTGGTTGAGTGTGGAGTAAGTGCATATGAGAGCATGAGGGTGGGAATGGATGTTTGTATCTGTGTGTGCCTGTATGTCTGTGTCTATATGTCAGGTTGGGTGTCAGGCGCCACCTCTCTGGGGACATCTTAGGCCCTCCAAGGTTTGGAGGCCTATCTCCCCCTACCACCACTTCCCCTGCCAGTGGCGGACTCCCTCAGACATCGGTGCATTGGTGGTTCTTTGTGTCCGGGGATGGGCGTCCAGGTACACACCGGCTCACTCCTTGGCGGCCGCTTATCGGGGCCTGGAGCCTGGGGCTCGCTCGGGCCACTTCGGAGGTGGGGTGCCCCCAGGTCACTCAGGCGCGGCTGGCTGCCGGCAGAGCTCACGGGCGCGTCACTGCAACTCCCCCTGGCTTCTGCTCCGCGGCTGCTGGGTGAGCCCTCATCTGGGACTCTCCTCAGCTCTTTCTGGGACAGTGGCGCAGCTGCCCCTCTGTTGGTCTTCCTTGGTCTCTTGTGTTCTGGGGGCCTCTGGATGTCTGGAGTTTTGATCTCCTCCATACCTGCTTCATGCCCTGAAGGACGGGACTGTGGCCCCCCCACACCCTCTAGCAGATTATTACATGAAGGAACCTTTTAAAAAACAAAAAACAAGCGCGTCCATGCTCACAGGTGTACACACGGGTGATCACACCCACAAACTACACCCTTTTTGGCTCCTACCTCAAAGCACACTGTGTTCTGTTGATCTTATGTGCTGCACAATAATGTTTAATATTTAGTATTTACTGTCATATTCCCATATATCATTGTGATGTTGTTTATTCTATTACTCTTGTTCTCTTCTGCTTGTTTTCTTTTTTCTTTCTCAGCAGGTGACCCAGGTGATTGATATATGCATTTTTTTTCCTCTGCCCGTTCTGTTGGTTTTTGTCTTTTGCCCTTCTCCCCCGTCCCTCTTCTCAGCTGTTTCTCTTTCCCTCTTTCTTTCTCCCCTTCTTTCCCCCAGTCAAGTCTGTCCCGTATTCAGTAAGTGAAAATAAAATAAACAATAAAAGGTGAATCAAATGGACCATTACGGCAAGGCTGGGATGGTCAATTTGGTAAAGTAAATCCGTTGGGCATCTTTCTTTGCCTTTAGACAACAATTCTGATGGCAAAAGAGCCAAACGGGACAGGCAAAAAGAAAAAAGAAAAAAAAAGAGAAAGGAACTGTAATTAAGTTTGGCAAATAAATGTGTATATTTTTACTAACTTTAAATGATTCATATCCCTGTGAGATGCCATGTAGCAGAGACCTGCATGGATCATTTTAGCTTCTCAAACCGATTTCAGATTATTAAAGCCATATTCAGAACGCTCCTGTTAGGTGGGGATGTACTATCACTAACCTTTATCTGGTCTAGTTAGCAGTTGTATTTGGTAAATTAAACTTAAGATGTGAAATGCCTGCTAAAAGCCAGCAGGTTATTTAAATGAAAGCTTTTACATGTCATATTTCGAGCTTCTTACTTTAGCATCCCCTAGTGTATGTGAAAAAATAAGTGGCTATTGTGTCAGTTAGGCCAAAAAAGCTATGCCAGGCTATTTAATGATGAAATTAGATAAAACTGTAGCAGCAGAATGAAAGAAGGAAATTAACTTAGAGACCCGAGTCAATGGTTTCAGACAGAAAACAGTACAACAGTAATAACAGATAAACACAAGAGGACAATTTGGCTGATATTAAACAGCTGGTAGGGATTTAATTAAATGCATATAAAGGTGAACCAGAAAAGTGTAAATACAGAAAACAAAAAAACAAAAACAAAACAAATAATATACAAAGAGAAATCAAACTTCTGAAATTAACAAAATGAGTAGGAATTGAAAACATGATAAAGACAGATGTAACTGCAACACTATCTGGTCTTTAATTCTGATATCATTAACCATTTCTGGGTCCAAACTCCACTTCAGGTCCCAAAGTCAAACGAACACTGCGGCATCACTGAGTTACAAACTGTCTAAGTTTAACGTCCAGGCATCCATGAAAACACAATTTATGAAGTTTAACGGAAGAAGTTAACAGGGAGTTAGCTTGCTAGTTTCCATCTAAACATAATATACCATGTTCTGACTGAGGGATTTCTGAAAAATTTTAAACATACAGCTCTAGTATCACTTCAGACATAAATGAAGACAGAAAACTAAACAGCAGTGACGTTTGTAGGGTTACTGAAGTTGGACTAGCTGGTATATAATGATGTGCTACGTGGTGGCTAGCTACACAGCTATGGTTAGCATAAAATAAATACAGTGAAGCTGGAGGATGCACGCTAACTTTTTTCCACTTGATAAAAGTTAACGTGAGGTTAAGGACAAATGCAATTGCATGGCAGGATGCTGTAAACAGACCAAACTTCAGTCAGGAGAACAACTGAGATAATACAGCCACAATATGAGGTTAGTCATTAATATACTGCTGCTGGGCTGTAGTTACATCGTAAGGTTTTAAAAACTGAGCTTTAAAATGAATAGCGGTAATAAAAACCGAGGGAGGCCGACAGTGATCACGGACTGTTTTTAGGGCTTGTTCAGATTAAATACAAGATATAAACCATTAAAACATGTTAAAAACACAACAGCCTTAATAAACGCAGAGTAGTTTGGAGTTCATACATCATCACTTAAAGACGAAATATACACACTGGGTGGGCACAGAATCAAATTTTATTTAGAAATGATCCCATCATCCATGAATATAAGCATAATCACAATGCAAGGGAAACATTACAATACAGCATACATTTCTTTTAATCTAAAACACATGCTCTTGGATGAATTACTAAATCTAAATTATTGATACTATTTATACTGATATCATTAATATAAGGACAAGACTATGACAGACCAACCCAAGAACTGCTTTCATGGAGTGCTGGACTGCTGAGAGTCCACTTCCCCTTGAGCTGAAACATCAAAGTGTGCTCTTATTCAGCTTAAATAAACTGAGCCCACTACAGTATTCTGCTGATGCCCTTTAACCCCAAGGGCAGGAATGATAGGCAGGAAATTGGAAGTCTTTCTGCAACTGAGTTGATGAAATTCTCCTTCTGCATGAGTTGGCAAGGAACAGCTGCCCCAGGCCTCTGTATATTCTAAAAACCCTCATATACTCGGGTGGAGTTTTGAGACTCGCGACATATGCGATATTGCCTTCGGCTGGAACAAAAATTAAAATGGTCATTGAGACAAAACTGCACATAGAGAAAAAAAACATCTGTTTATTCCAATTACTGCTTGTCATTTTGAGATTTCCCTATGAAAAAAAGGATTGGATTTTCTTGGAAATACTACCAAATATCTTGGAAACTACAATAAATCCAAGCCTCTCTGTTTTCTTTTCAGACAACAGCAGTGATTTTCTTAGTATGTAACTTAAAGCATATTCAATATCTGGCATGTTGTAATAAAAAATGGCTGAGTGTTCAAGTTGTAAAGATTTTTTTTTGTCTTTCATAAGTCACACACAGACACATATGGTGTTGATACAACGATCGAAAGTTTTTTTTAAAAGAATTTCCTCATATTTTATGTTTTTACTCATCACTGCAAAATGGATTTAGTGAATTTCAATTATACTGATACTGCAGAAAATGATTGCGTGAACATTTATTCAGCAGTAGATGAGACTGGATATTCACACTTTTATTTTTTGCTACCAAACATATGTCATTTTGACAAATGTCAAAATGTGGGCTCGGAATAAAACTAACTACACAGTTCCACTTTATCAATGTTAGTTATGCTGTAGTGACAGGAAGTAAAAGCAAGGACATGTGGACAAAAATGATGAATGAGCTGGAAAAGGGTGTGAAATGTTTTATGTGAATGTCCTACTATGTTTCACTAACAAGCATATAAATTGCTTTTGTATTTGCTCAAACAATTACCGTAATTGTCGGGCTATAAGCCGCTACTTTTTGCACAAGCTTTGAACCCTGCGGCTTTTAGTCAGGTGCGGCTTTTCTATGAATTGTCCATGATTTTTGTCATATCGTAAGACGATTTGTTTTGTTTGTTCCGCTGTTGTACGGCACTACGTTGCCTGGCGGAAGGATCGGGGTTCAAGAGTGGTATGTTAGTCACATGTCCGTCCGCCAGGCAACGTAGTGCCATACGAAGTAGCGCGAAAAACAAACTTCAAAGTAGCGCTACGCGTTCAGCGGGAGGCGTGGACGATGAGCGGCGATAAACTTGCGAAAAGCAAGTTATGCCCAACTCCACCGGTGGATTCTGACAGCGTGGAAAAGTGTGAAAACATCCACGATCACCACCGGATTTTGAAGGGCTGGACTGCTGCATGATGGAGATGAGGACTCCGACACTGACAATGAGGATTTCTTTGGTTTTGAAAGTGACAACGAAGGAGGGAAGCGGAGAGTGGATGACGAAGCCATCCTGAGCCTGTTTGTATCCGAAACTGGAGAAGAGGACTTTGGTGGTTTTAGTGCGCAGGAAGAAGAGAAAGATGGTGGTGAATGACTGACTTTTCTTCTTGTTAAAGCTGTGTCACTGCACCTGAGCCTAAAAGGTAGTCCGAATCTATTTTTCTGGTGTGCTGTAGGTTACTGTTATGTACTACATGTGCAAATATGTACCCATAACTTGTTTTTCAAAATATTAATAAAAGGGGTGTGTCTCCAAACAGCCATCTCTTTCCTGACAATTCCCTTTGTGCATATTCTCTTACATATGATAAGTCAACATTGAAACACCTGCGGCTTTTGGTCAGGTGCGGCTAATCTATGTACAAAACAGGATTTTCCCCTGATTTTAGCTTGTGCGGCTAATATTCAGGTGCGCTTTGTAGTCCGGGAAATACGGTAATTATGTAAACATTTGTAAACATGTGACAGGCCACATGTTTACAAAAACAATAAGCCTACATGGAACTCAATCAAATCCAGCCAGCATCAGTTCTCAGTCTAGAGCTTAGCCAGCCACATCCAATATTAGATTCTAGCTCAGGGTCCAGCTGTTTAGTATCAGCCCCTAGCTTGGAGTTTAGCCACCAACAGCTAGCAACACATTCTTGTATAGATGTAAGCCAGCCACAATCAACACCATGTTCCAGCCCAGAGCCCATCCAGAAACAGCTGACAGAATATTCCAACACTGAGTCTAGCCAACCACTACCAGCAAGGGAAAGGAAGATGGAAGGTAGGAAAGATCAGATTCTGTGGCCCAGATCCAGTGAGAAAAGAGAGTAGGAAACCATTGACTCGGAACTGGCTCTTATACTACAGGGTGGGCCATTTATATGGGAATGGTTGGTGATATTAAAGTCCTGTTTGTGGCACATTAGTATACAGGGAGTGCAGAATTATTAGGCAAATGAGTATTTTGTCCACATCATCCTCTTCATGCATGTTGTCTTACTCCAAGCTGTATATGCTCGAAAGCCTACTACCAATTAAGCATATTAGGTGATGTGCACCTCTGTAATGAGAAGGGGTGTGGTCTAATGACATCAACACCCTATATCAGGTGTGCATGATTATTAGGCAAGGTCCTTTCCTTTGGCAAAATGGGTCAAAAGAAGGACTTGACAGGCTCAGAAAAGTCAAAAATAGTGAGATATCTTGCAGATGGATGCAGCAGTCTCAAAATTGCAAAGCTTCTGAAGCGTGATCATCGAACAATCAAACGTTTCATTCAAAATAGTCAACAGGGTCGCAAGAAGCGTGTGGAAAAACCAAGGCGCAAAATAACTGCCCATGAACTGAGAAAAGTCAAGTGTGCAGCTGCCAAGATGCCACTTGCCACCAGTTTGGCCATATTTCAGAGCTGCAACATCACTGGAGTGCCCAAAAAGCACAAGGTGTGCAATACTCAGAGACATGGCCAAGGTAAGAAAGGCTGAAAGACGATCACCACTGAACAAGACACACAAGCTGAAACGTCAAGACTGAGCCAAGAAATATCTCAAGACTGATTTTTCTAAGGTTTTATGGACTGATGAAATGAGAGTGAGTCTTGATGGGCCAGATGGATGGGCCCGTGGCTGGATTGGTAAAGGGCAGAGAGCTCCAGTCCGACTCAAATGCCAGCAAGGTGGAGGTGGAGTACTGGTTTGGGCTGGTATCATCAAAGATGAGCTTGTGGGGCCTTTTCGGGTTGAGGATGGAGTCAAGCTCAACTCCCAGTCCTACTGCCAGTTTCTGGAAGACACCTTCTTCAAGCAGTTGTAACACTGGTGGTGCAATACTA
This sequence comes from Aulonocara stuartgranti, assembly GCF_965226115.1. NCBI lineage: Eukaryota > Metazoa > Chordata > Actinopteri > Cichliformes > Cichlidae > Aulonocara > Aulonocara stuartgranti. Next base: position 30,032,699 of record NC_138951.1, on the reverse strand, counting down.
GACCTGTTAGTGCTACTTCTTGCCTTCTTTGCATGTAGTACGGCAGTATAGTTACCTTTAACCCCAGTACAAGGACAGAAGGGAAATATGGACCAGATCAGACAGGTTCTAGATTCGTAGGAGCCAAGGGTGTATGACAACAGAGGACTTGTACACAGTAGGTGCAGAAAACACAATTGCATTTATTAACAATTATTAAAGTTGTGCACATTTAACAAAAGTAGAGCGCTCTTCTTGAAAACAAAATAAAATGAAATAAACCCCACAAATAGTCGACCTAAGGATATATTGTCTTTTATGTCTTTTTTTAAAGTCAATTTCAGTCTTTCAATGTTCACGAGTCACTCAGTGTGTTTGTAACCAGTCGGGTTACAATCTACCAGTTCATCCGGCTCTTTGGGCTGGGCTCGCCATCCAGTACTGGAAAAGGGATCCTCGATTCTTCTCAGGTCCTCAAAACCAATCCAATCCAAATAAGCAAAGGGAAAAACCTGACCATGCGAAGCAACAAATGCTACACGGGGCTTCACAGTGCTCACGTTGGCTCACGGCCTCTGGAATACAGTATCACTCTTATTATTCTCGCCGAAAAAAGGACTTTCACTATCCAGCTAGCTTCTTCGTCGCACGGGTAAACTGATCTTTCACTGTCTGTGTCTCTGGCGTATCTGACTGGCACACGAAGGCACACACAGGTGTCTGAGCAGCGCACAGACTGGGGGAGGGTCAGACCGGCCAATGATTGGTCGCTCAGTGGATCTGACAAACACACTCTACAGGACTAAGTCCTGCCCCCACACCATTTATACATTACATATACATATGTACATATTAATTAAACTTATGTTTACATGCTTTTTATCAGTATTTATTATAATTAACTTTGTTTTTATCAATATTTATTTATACTTTTAATCCCGTTTTTAACACTGGGTTACACAGTGGTACAGGAAGAAGTCTGCATCCTTCAAGAAAAACATGATTTTCATGCAGGACAATGCTCCATCACAGGCGTCCAAGTACTCCACAGCGTGGCTGGCAAGAAAGGGTATAAAAGAAGTCACCCCATTGAGAACCTGTGGTCCATCATCAAATGTGAGATTTACAAGGAGGGAAAACAGTACACCTCTCTGAACAGTGTCTGGGAGGCTGTGGTTGCTGCTGCACGCAATGTTGATGGTGAACAGATCAAAACACTGACAGAATCCATGGATGGCAGGCTTTTGAGTGTCCTTGCAAAGAAAGGTGGCTATATTGGTCGCTGATTTGTTTTTGTTTTGTTTTTGAATGTCAGAAATGTATATTTGTGAATGTGGAGATGTTATATTGGTTTCACTGGTAAAAATAAATAATTGTAATGGGTATATATTTGTTTTTTGTTAAGTTGCCTAATAATTATGCACAGTAATAGTCACCTGCACACACAGATATCCCCCTAAAACAGCTAAAACTAAAAACAAACTAAAAACTACTTCCAAAAACATTCAGCTTTGATATTAATGAGTTTTTTGGGTTCATTGAGAACATGGTTGTTGTTCAATAATAAAATTATTCCTCAAAAATACAACTTGCCTAATAATTCTGCACTCCCTGTATGTGAGGGGGCAGACTCCTCAAGATGGTTGGTGACCATGGTGGCCATTTAGAAGTCGGCCATCTTGGATACAACTTTTGTTTTTTCAATAGGAAGAGGGCCATGTGACACATCAAACTTATCGGTAATGTCACAAGAAAAACAATGGTGCGCTTGGTTTCAACGTAACTTTTTTCTTTCATGAGTTATTTACAAGTTTCTGACCACTTATAAAATGTGTTCAATGTGCTGTCCATTGTGTTGGATTGTCAATGCAACCCTCTTCTCCCACTCTTCACACACTGATAGCAACACCGCAGAAGAAATGCCAGCACAAGCATCCAGTATCTGTAGTTTCAGGTGCTGCACATGTCATATCTTCACACCATTGACAATTGCCTTCAGATGACCCCAAAGATAAAAGTCTAGGGGGGTCAGATTGGGAGACCTTGGGGGCCATTCAACTGGCCCACGATGACAAATCCACTTTCCAGGAAACTGTTCATCTAGGAATGCTCGGACCTGGCACCCATAATGTAGTGGTGCACCATCTTGCTGGAAAAACTCAGGGAACGTGCCAGCTTCAGTGCATAAAGAGAGCAATTTCAAATATCCAGTGGCCTTGAGGTTCCCATTGATGAAGAATGGACCCACTATCGTTGTACCCCATATACCACACCAAACATCACTTTTGTTGTTCCAACAGTCTTGGAGGGATCCATCCAATGTGGGTTAGTGTCAGACCAATAGCGGTGGTTTTGTTTGTTAACTTCACCATTCACATAAAAGTTTGTCTCATCACTGAATAAAATCTTCTGCGTGAACTGAGGGTCCTGTTCCAATTTTTGTTTTGCCCATTCTGCAAATTCTGTGCGCCGATCTGGGTCATCCTCATTGAGATGCTGCAGTAGATGGAGTTTGTAAGGGTGCCATTTGTGAGTAGCTAATATCCGCCGAAGGGATGTTCAAATAATGCCACTCTCCAGTGACATGCGGCGAGTGATACACTGTGGGCTCTTGCTGAATAAACTAGGACAGCCACTGATGTTTCTTCATTAGTGTCTGTTTGACCTGCTACCCTCAGGCAGGAGGCTCCGGTCCATTCGCACCAGAACCTCTCGCCATAAGAACAGTTTCTTCCCCTCTGCTGTTGGACACATGAACAATAACCATATGACTGTCCCCGCCACTAACACATGACCCTACGCTGTGTCACTGCATCATTCCATGTTTGGCACTGATCACCACCTGCACTCATGTATATATCTTTCTACGTAGCACTCTTAATTCTTATTCTCATGTATATATCTCATGCATATCTCATGCACATATCTTTCTACGTAGCACTTTTAATTCTTATTCCTACTTTTATTTTTTCATGTCTATTTAAGTGCTATTTATGACACTATGTTTGCACTGAAGCACCGCAGCAATTTCCTAATGTTGTAAACCTGCTCAACATTTGGCAATAAACCCCTTTCTGATTTCTGATTTCTGATTTCTGAGTGAGTTTTCTTGCGTCCACATTTTGGCAAATCCAACACTGAACCAGTTTCCCGAAACTTAGCAAGCAGTTTGCTAACTGTAGCATGGGAGATGGGTGGTCTTGTACGGTGTTTTGCATTGAAATTGGCTGCAATGACCCGGTTACTGCGTTCACCAGATTATCAACACAATTTCGATCGGCTCCTCACATGTTAACCTCTTCGACATGTCAATGGCTGTGAACAAAGAGAAACTTGTAAATAACTCATGAAAGAATAAAGTTACGTTGAAACCAAGCACAACATTGTTTTTCTTGTGACATTACCAATAAGTTTGATGTGTCACATGGCCCTCTTCCTATTGAAAAAACAAAGGTTGTATCCAAAATTGCCAACTTCTAAATGGCCACCATGGTCACCTACCATCTTGAGGAGTTTGCCCCCTCACATATACTAATGTGCCACAAACAGGACTTTAATATCACCAACCATTCCCATTTTATTACGGTGTATCCATATAAATGGCCCACCCTGTAGATCAACAAAAGGGTCCAGTTCAAAGGAAGTTAGAGAACCTGGGAACCATCATCTACAGCTATGGGGCCGAGTGGTTTGAGGTAAAGAGCAAGACTCAGAGACAGCAGAAGGCCCTTTAAGCCACTTAAAGTCCAGGAGACAGCAGAAAATTGACAGATTAGTGAAAGAGAGAAGACAACTGATGAAACAGTGGAGGAGGGCCTATGAGACAGAAAGGGAGGGACTTACTGCCCTGCCCTATAGAATAAAGCAACAACTTACTAAGCTACGAAAAAAAGAACACCTCAAATGACAACTTAAGAAAAAAGAACGGACAAGGACCCTGTTCTTCAGCAACCCATAGAACTTTATTAAGGGCCCTTTTGTCGAAGAAAAGAGCGGGTGCCTCAAAATGCCCATAAAAGACCTGGAAGGTCATCTGAGGAAAACTTACTCTGAGGATCAGAGGCATGAGCCAGTTACTATTCCGAGTGATATGCCACCTATCCAGGCACCTGAACACCAAATGGACACAAGACCACCTACATGGAGTGAAGTGGAGAAGGTAGTGAAGCAGGCAAGAGGAGCATCGGCCCCAGGACTTAATGGCTCTATAAAAACACCCCACGAATCTTCAAATACCTGTGGATGCTGATGAAAGTACTGTGGCAGAAAGGAGTGATTCCAAAGGCTTGGCGAAAAGCAGGAGGTATTCTGGTATATTCCCTAAGGAGAAGAACTCCTTATCCATCAGCCAGTTTCGCCAGATCAGCCTGCTGAATGTAGAGGAAGATCTTCAGTGTCTTGGCCCAAAGACTATCTACTTCTTCTCAGGAAGTCTTGAGCATGCCAGCGTCATCTGGCACCAGATTTACACTGCCAAGAAAGAACAAAGACCTTCATGTTGCCTTTTTAGACCTTGGCAATGCCTTTGGGTCAGTTACGCACGAGATCTTGTGGATGGCCTTCAACTATTTCAGCATACCAAACCACATCACAGGTCTGGTCAAGACCTACTTTGGGATTTACAGGTTTGTGTTACAGCTGAGAACACCACCACAGCCTGGCAGCAACTGGGAATTGGAGTTATGGTAGGCTACACGATTTCCCCTCTGTCATTTATCATGGCAATGGAGTTGGTCATGCAGGCATCCCGGTGGGTAGTGGGAGGTGAGAGACTCAAGAGTGGCTTTCGTCTTCCTCCCATTAGAGCCTACATGGATGACATGGCCATCATTACAACAACAAAACCATGTACTGGGGATTGCTACAGAAGCTCCAGGAAAACATCGAATGGGCAAGAATGGAGTTTAAGCCAAGTAAATCTCGCAGCATCTCCATCATTAAAGGAAAATTGATAGCTGAGCAATTCTATATCAGTGGAGAACCAATTCCAACAATCTTAGAGAAGCCCATAAAGAGCTTGAGACGGTGTTATAATGCAGACCTCAATGATACATGGCAAGTAGAACAACTAAGAACAACTTGGCTAATGACCTCAAGTGGATTAACAACACAGCACTCCCAGGGAAACTGAAGCTCTGGTGCTTCCAGTTTGGGTTATTGCCCAGACCATTGACAATGTACGAGGTTTCACTCAATCGTGCCAATCGACTAGAGAAGCTAGTGAGCTCCTACGGTAAGAAGCGCCTCAGACTTCCCAAATGTCCATGCCCGCTGTGTACAGTCCCAGCCACACTCAAGCACATCTTGGTTGGTTGTAGGACTAGCCTCAGGGCAGATACACATGGAGACACAACCAGGTCCACAGGTGTCTAGCCAAGAAAGTTGAGTGCAAAAGAACCAAGAGGAGCGTCAGTTTTCATCAACATTTGTCCGGGAGGGAGACAAGCCGAGGGCAAGCCCCCTCAACCCTGGACCTGGGCCCGCTGAAGGTTGCCAGAGATTGGCAGATGCAAGTGGACTTGGATCAGAGGCTAATTTTTCCCACAGAGATCGTAACAACTACTCTGCGACCTTGTCCTTTGGTCTAATGTCCAAAAACTTGTGTACGTCATTGAGTTGACGGTACCATGGGAGGAAGCAATTGTGGAAGAATTTGAGCGTAAGAAGCTGCGGTATGCCAACTTGTCCGCTGAGGCAGAGGACAGAGGCTGGAAGATCAAGGTGCGCCCTGTAGAAGTGGGCTTTGTTGCCAGTACAATAGCAAAACTGCTTAGAGAGATTGGGATCAGAGGAAAGGCACAACGGCAGGTTATAAGAGAATTAGCTAACACTGCTGAGAGGACCAGTTACTGACTATGGCTAAAAAGGGCTGACATCACTTGGGCAGATAAGGCAGTCAGCTAACCACAAAACACACACTCAAGATTGAGCAACCCGTGGTGGACCTGCCTCAACAGGGGGCGTCAAAAGGGTAAAACATAACATTAGAAATTTCGCTGCTTGAGTGACACAGCTGTCTCAGGGCCTCCTGGGGACTGTGCAGTTAACCTCATGGTAGTGAAACCAAAAGGAGCAATGAAAGAAAAGAAAAGAAAAATGTTCTGCTCTTCTCCCCTCTGCTCTTTTTTCCTTTTCTGGCAGGCAGTGGGGAGGTAGAGTGTACAGCCCGATCCGGCGGAGAGGTGTGGGAAGCCAGATCGGGCGCCCCCTTCCGGCTTTCCTCTCTGCTCTCTATATTGTCCCTTTTGTCTTACTTCTCTTTATCACCTTTTCTATCCCTTTGAAGAAGTGAGGCACCATAAATTTTAAAGAGGTAAGTATAATTTCTTAGTTGCAGTGAAGAGATAGAAGAAAATAAACTGTAGAAAACGAAACAGAAGAAAGAAGAAGAGAAATAACAATTTAACATAAACCAGTGGGACACTCCGGGGCCTGTTCAACCCTGGCAGGGCCTTCTTGGATAAGGGTGTCTAGTGAAAATGGCCGAAACAGAATTTACTTGTAGGAAAAATGTAGGGATATGCTTAAAAGAAAATAAAGGTTATTATTCCTTGTGTGGCCCTCAAACTATAAATAAGTTTAATGCCGTTTCTTTACATTAAAACCCCGGTTTAGTTCTTAAAGCTAGTACTAGCTAGCATTTCACTGCACAGTATTAGTGGAATGACAATAAATATTTACCTTAAAATTAAAATGGCATCGCTTCTTAAACTCGCACTAAACATTTATATTGGAGGTAAACTGTGGTGGCATCATCCATATGAACAGAATTCCTGGTAACATTTCAGTGAGAATTTTCTGTTGATTGAAATATTCTGGAATTTGTGTGGAAGCAATGGGCTTCCTCACAGTGTCAGTGCTTCTAGTCATTACTCTCTCCCTTCCCCCCCCCGCCTAGTCTCTTTGCTCCATGATTCAAAGACTCTCTGACAAGTTAATGAGTCCTCCTCTCCCACTCTTTTCTCTGCACACCCTCGACTTTGGCAGACCTGATTATACCCTGTCATATATTGGAAAAAGTTATGCTGGTTGTTGTTGACGATACTACTTAATGCAGGAAAGGGGATGTTAGGGCATTTAAAAGTGAAACACCTGTTTTTAAGGCATATTTCTAACCGTGCAGTCACAGCAAAAGTTCTACTATTATCCCAACTGTGCAGTGATATTGTTACTTCTATCCATCCATATTTTGCCTCTTAACTGGGTCCAGTTGACCGGGGGAGAGATCCCCAAACCTCCCTTTCCCAGCCATCCTCCTTCCAGTTGGACATGACTAAAACATTTATATCTGACAATCCCAGTGCCCAAACCATCCCAACTGTCTCAGTTCAATATGAAGGACTCTGTACTGGCTTGACTCTGATCCCTTTTTGAATGACAGAGCTCCTTAACTTATCTCTGTGGGAAAGCCCTTTAGAGGAAGCTCATTTCCGCTCCATCTACCTATAACCTCATTCTTTAGATCACCACCACAGCTTGTGACCATAGTTAAGGGTGGGAATGTAGATTGACCAGTAGACCGGCAGCTTTGCTATCATTCGTAGCGCCCCTCACCATAAGTGAATGTTAGCACTTATAATACTGCAGACGCTGCACTAATCTGTTTGTCTGTCACTGTATTTTCAGAGTGTCAGAGTCTATGACCATCCAACCAATGTGAAGGTTTAAGCACGGCATTATCACAGTGGAATTGGTGAACATAGTCACCACTCTTTGAGTCCACTGCTGTTGCTATTTGGGTAAAACATGATAATGATTATAGGAGCCAGCTGAAGAAGACGACCAATAAAGATTCGACTGGGATCTTCAAATTACAGTAATTAACCAGAGCCCAGAGAAACATTGTTTCAAATGGCCCGCATATTCTAGCAGCACCCTTACTTGTGACTTTAAATGACTATGAATATGTTGCTGTTTAAATCAGCCTTGGGATTGTAGCATGGTGAAACAGTAATGCAGCTAAACCTCTGTCACTGAATGCCTTGGCCCTGATCTGAAGCACTGTGTCATTAAGGGAGCAAATTAACTACAAATCGCACATAATGATAATGTTGCTCTCTTGGACCCTAGTTAGGATTTTTTTTCCTCTATCAAAAGTCAGTGGCGGCAACAGAGCTGGACATGAAAGGCATTCAGTGTCTTGCTTGAGGACATATAAGCGTAGAGAAACTCACTCCCCGCATGATCACACAGAATAACACATCTGCTATAGCAGATGTTGGCAAAGGAGTCTGAATGTATGAATGTAACAGTTACAAGGCAAAAGCTCATACGTGCAGACAAAACGAGTTGGTATGTGACTGTTGCTGTAATATTACTGTATGACTGACTAAACATATACAGGGCAGCTTTTCTGTAAACATGCTGTTAGACAGTGAGTGGCTACCTGTACCATCTTCACTGAATACAGTATAAACAATACAACTGTTTTCTAGGCAGCAGCAGCAGCATCCAGGATGCTGTCAGTGTTAGGTTATTTCCCACCATGGTTCGCTGTTCAAAAGCAGAAGGTCATTTTCACACATATTCAAACAGTGACAGCTCTTCCTACTAAATTACATGTTGGGTTATGTGCACACAGCTGAGTAACCCAGAGAATTACACTCGGCATCATGGATGAAACTTTTGACAACCAGCTTACGCTGTTAGAATAAAAAGCTGGCACCGCAGCACAGGGTCTAGTAAAGGTTTAACATAAAGTGGTGTAATAAGCTAAATGTAATTAAGAATCACTGAAGATGTTCTGCTTTTTTGGGGGGATTTTTCCCTTTCATTTACAGTTTTGGATCTAATATTTTTATTCTTTTTTCAACTTCTTTTTCAGAAGTGCACAAAATGCCATAAAATGACATTATATAATTTAGCTATTTTTCCAAACTCCGAAACACAACGTATTATCAAATGACCGCCGTGTATTCTATTTATTACAACAAAGTAACTGTATTCTGATTACCACCTATTTAAACTGTAACTGTAACAGAATACAGTTACTCATATTTTGTATTTTAAATACGCTGGTACATGTATTCCCCAACACTGTTCATCACAGCGTGTTGGCACAAGCAAAACTATTACACATGTACATGAAATGGTCTTTTTTTGTTTTGTTTTCTAGAGAAAGTTTAAGTGAAATCAGCCACCGTAAAATTAAACCAGTCATAATAGGGATGACCAGTTGGAGTGTCAATGAAATTAGCAGTTACATGAGCAGTTGCTTTTTTTGATATACAAAATGTGCATTTCTGAATGATTATTGGTAAATTCAGAATTCTGCCTATCTGTCTAGAATCCGAGAAACAGATAAGTGCAGTGCACCTATCGCTGCTTTGTGTTCAGTCTCTTGACAAACTTGAGAGTTTTATCTGAGTATGCAGGACAGGCCCTTAGTGGCCACACAACAGACATCACACAGATTACAGCACCTGTGTACACAGATGCTGACTTTCATGCCGTGTATATATTTATATATACTCACAAAATTGTGTAGGAGTACAAAAGCAAAGGAGGGCAAGTGTGAGATGTGGAGATGGATGTCACCTGCATGAGGGACAGTGACTGAGTCAAAGTAAGTGAAGAAGAAAGGCATTGTAAACTTCAAAAGCAACATTAGAAGCACACATTGGTTCTAGCTTCATTACTCCTTATCCAGTTTCTCTGCATCACCATTTCCTAACTCAAACGCGGAGCAAGCTTTACCTAGACATCAGTAACATGTAGAAGAGAAGGAAGGCAAGTAGAGATGAGATTATTGATCTATGAAAATCCCATTTTATATTACTTGGACATATTAGGACCAGTCTTCAAGGTGTGGGAAAGTCAACGTGAAAGAGGACCCAATGTAAATTGTACTCTATAGGAAGTGCAAAAAATATCATTTCATTAGGAATAGTTATGGTGTAAAAAAGAAGATTTGGATGGGAGGTTAGTTAGTTTTTAGATCATTCATTTATCACGACAGTCAAAGTAACTGTTACAAACTTTAATCAGTGGCCAGATTTGCTAACGTGATGAGCAAACTGGGTTTTGGCATAAAAAGAGTACTGTCTGTATCTACAAAGACAGCGTGATGACAGGATGGCATGCAAGAGGTGGGAACGCGTAGATTTTTGCAATTTACCTTGTTGCATATGTACTTTGAGTTCCTTTCCTGTGTAAAATATAGGGATGAGAATATTTCAATCAAGCATGCAAATAGATTTGCTAACATAGTTGTACTAACTGACATAAAAGTTACTGATAATTGTGCTGAATGCCAAAACAAGTTTGCAGTATTTCAGTTGGTTTCTGAAATATTAGGCTAGAAATATTATTTCTCAACTAAGATAAAGAAAACTACAGCAAGCCAAAGGGCATCCACATGTCTGTATGAAATGACAAGCTCTACAACATTACAACCCAGCTTTCTGCTAGCCTTTTGTACAGTAGGTAGATTAAAGAGTCCTTTCACAATGAAAGTGTTTTTGCAGCCAACAATAAAGTCTTGCTTTTTGTTTAACCCACCTCATCTTCGTGTATCTGCACTTGGGTCCTGTCACTCCTATTTCCACACAATTTGCATCGCTAACCGTGACAAAGGATCTCATTGGGTTTTAATTTTAAAAATGTTCCCAAAATTTTTAAGTTGCTAGTTCAGTTTGAATATGGCTAGAACCATATTCAAACTTAAATGACACTAGTACCCTTTATTAGCACACAATCTGGGATTGGTCACACATTAACACAATGCCGTTTACAACCAAACACCATCCATTACTTTGAACTTTTTTGACAAATTAAATAACCAGTGTTCTGATTTTCTATACCTGCCATATACTGCACGATATATGTATCAGTAATATGTAACTGGCTTCATGGACACATGCTGTCTTATCAGCTTGACTGGGAAAACAGTAATTTAACTTTAAAAGAAAAAAAGGCAAACCTGCATTCCATATAACTTGCAAATGTGCAGAACTACTAATGTATCTTGTTTCATTCGGCAGATGGAAACTTACTGCCCCACCATATGCCTGCAAAACAGTTAACCAAGCAACCCCCATGATTATTTAATAAATATTCCCAATGCATTGAGTGCTGTTCTGCCTTGGGCTTGAATCCACAGTGAGTTAACTTTCAGCAGGGTGACAGGCAGAGTTGATATTCTTGTTGAGAGTAAGTCTGCAGTGTTCCAGTTTGGAAATCCTGCTTTCCATGCCATTTACAGAAACCTTGTGCTGTGGTTTGGGAAAGGTTCTTTGTAAGAGAACTGCATTCTTATGTACGTATGGAAGGATGAATGGAAAAGGTCTACAAGCTGCATTCGGATGGACAGATGATTGAATCGAGGTTGTACCTCATGAAAGAATTTTGCTACCATGTTTGACTCAGTGGAGGAATCAAACTAAGACGGAATTAAAGATTTCTGAAGAAATGTTCTGTTTTTTTTCTCCCCAAATGTCAATATTTATCACTTTGGGGGGAAAAATAAACAAATAAATCAGATCCATTTTTTAATTGCAATACATTTTTGGTGCCAGCAGGTTCTGTAAATATCTAACAACCCTCATAAATTTGCTTGTGAGGTTGATCTATTCTGATTAGTTATAAACAGAAAGAAAACCACAGTTCACAGGCAACTTGTTGTGGTTCTTGGAATACATTCATATGAACTTTTAGCTACTGTCGTTCAATCCAGTATCCTACCAATGCATATGATCCAAATAACAACAGGACTTGATACAGTGAAATAGTTCTAAAATAAAGGCTGAGAAGCAAAATGGAAGAAATGCAAAGGAAACAAAAACAAAACAAAACAAACATTATCCTAAATGACAATTCTGAAAATGCACTGGCATAAGAATTGTTATACCAGTGCATTCTCAGAAATGCCAAAGTTTGCCAAATTTTACAGAACAAGATCATGGATACAACCAGCAGAAATTAGCTTCCTCCGAAGGGTGGCTGGCTGGATTCTCCCTTAGAGATAAGGTGTGAAGTTCAGCTATTTGGGAGGGGCTCAGAGTAGAGCTGCCGCTCCTACACATTGAAAGGAGCCAGTTGAGGTGGTTCAGGCATCTGACAAGGATGCTCCCTGGACGCCTCCTGGGTGAGGTGTTCGGGGCATGTTCCACCGGGAGGAGGACCCGGGGCAGACCCTGGACCTGCTGGAGAAATTATATCTCTTGGCTGGCCTGGGAATGCTTTGGAGGTGGCTGGGGAGAGGGAGGTCTGGGCTTCTCTGCTTAGACTGCTGCCCCTGCGACTGCTGCCCCAAATAAGACCGGAGGCCGGAAGAAGACCGATGGATGGTTGGCCAATCCTAGCCATATTAAAGGAAGTAATAATTATTTTTTTAATGGGTTGAACCTTTCAAAATCTACCAGCTGTCATATGTATAACATTAACAAAGCTAGATTGATTTACAATTGTTGAATACCAAATACAAATGTGGAATATTCTATCTAATTATAACAGAGAAAAATACAAAACAAAGTTGTGAAATCTTGACTCTTTCCAGCATAAAGGCAAGTGCTATTATGCTAAATTGTTTTCTTCCTCTTATCTCTTACTTCCTTCCCATCCAGGTCTCCACCCTTCTCTCCACCTCCCCAATCTTCCTTCCCGGTGAAAGTGTGTGGGATGCAGGAAGCTCTGCGTTTTGCATATAAGCTCATTATTGTGACTGACAAGGAACTTACACTGTTTCTGCAGTGCTGCCCTGTACTTACAGTGTTTTTCTTCTGCAGAAGACTGGATGGCATTGTTGTTGCTTGGACTTGTTTAGCGTATGGCAGTTGCATAATTTTTCTTTCTTTATTAATTTCCCCATATGTCTCTGTTGGTCATCACATGCTGAGGCAGTTTAAAACTAAGCTAAACTTTAAATATATGTGAAGTTGTACACATTTTTCAGACTGGTCTTTTTTGGACCCCAGTTAGTTGTGTGGGAAAATCCTAGTAGATCAGCAGTTTCTGAAAAACCCAGACCCGCCTGTCCCAGACCTTGAGTATTGGTAGTTGGAGGCCAAAGCAGATTTTAGCACAGACAGGACTGGGTACTATTTGGGAGATTTGTCCACATTTTGTGCTGCTGATATCACAGTAATGATGACATTAATCTATTTAGAACGAAGACATTGTGAAGTGAAGTTTTGAATGCCCTTTAAAATAGTTTTTGTATTTTCCAGTAAAGGAAATCATTGGAGACCAATGATACAATTTGAAGGGACAGAAAGACTGACTGTATCTGCTTTTAACCTTATCAGCCAAGAAATGAACTACTTAATGCTTTTATTGCAGTTTAGATTAACAGACAGTAACAAGTATGTTATGTGTTATGTGTTACTATGTGTGTACAGACGCGGCTATACTGGCTTCATGTATCCGTGTCTGTTTTCTAGGCTGTGGGTTAACTTTCATCAAGTCCAAACCATTTAAATCATCACAGTCTCAGTTTTGAGTTATTCTATGTGAAGCAGCTTGGTGAGTCATGTTAATACAGACAGGATGTCAGTAGACTGCAATAGGCAAATAAGTGCCATCATTCCTTTGTTAGACCACTGACTGATTGACTCTTATGGAAAGTTGCCTCTGGTATTTAACCTACAATATGCTAATAAGCACAAATGGCTTGTGGCAACTTAGCCAAAGGAACTACTCTACAAATACCTTCAACCCAATAACATGCAGAGTTCTTGCAGACAGCTCACCATTTTAGTGATAGAGATAAATATTGGTGGCTTTAGAGAGTGCTTTTGCATAGACTGGATGTCATTATGAGTGAGCTCTGGCACAGTCACTTCTTCAAGAATAATATGCAGTGGTTTATGTGTGCTATGCATTCACATGTAAAAGAAAACATACATACTTGTACTTTAAAAAAACAAAACAAAACATGCTGTGTCTACACCAGCCATTACCCTATCATGACGCCTATTTATTCAATTCTCTCAATTTGAACTCTGAAGCTTTTTAGTAAGTTTGCTCCTGACTGGGTAGTTATTTTCTTCCAGTTGTCCGAATACAGCTTTTTTAGGCATTCCGTAGAACATGTAGATGAACTCAGCTTAAGTACAGGAAAAGTCTTTGTTATTAATGACACCTTTATAATCCAACACCAGATGCCTCAACACTAGGCTTTTAGACAACAACAATATGTAATATATATGTGCTATTCCTGTTTAATGATGTATTGCTAACCTAAATCAGCATCATTTGACTTTAAACAACCCCAAATCCATAAAAGTTGGGACGCTGTGTAAAAATATACACTATGTTGCCAAAAGGATTCGCTTGTCTGCCATTATTCTGAAATTGTTCCACAATTTGTAAATGTTTCTTCCTAGTATCAATTACTGAAATATTTGGTAATATTTTCCTCAGTTTAAACATAAGAATAAAATATGCATTTGTAAGATTTGAAAATCATTGCATTGTTTTCATTATATGTGTGTAAAATAAATGATAAAAATATGCATAAAATATTTGTCAAAAAAGTGTTGCCACAATAATAAGAAAAACAGTTTTGCCTCTTTTGGTGATCTGTCCAATTAAGTTCACTAATTAAATACAGTGGAGTTAATCCATTTCTCTGTGTGCACACAGTTCGCAGTGACTCAGAGCGCTGGTATAACCTTTCTCTTTACTCTGTGAGTGCAAAATAAAGCCCCCTTTTCTCTCTTTCAATCATTCACTGTATTTATACATAAACCAGCTACCGCTACCTGTTTGTCTAGCTCTACCATACAGCTAGCATCATAGTCACAACATCATAACATTAAAGTAGTTCACTAGCTGGGCCCACGTCCTCATTTTAGGTTTGAGAGTGTTTTAGTAGGTAAAGGTGTGTTTGGAGGCGTGGTCGCGCTCCCGAAATTCCGATACATAATCTCCAAGTAAAGGCCAATCCAACGCATCCCTTTCACAGCTATTTAGTTTAACCGCTCCTCTGGTAGGAATTTTTCCACTGTCAGTATATATCAGCACATGGCAAACATTAGCATTAACAGTCTTTACAGTCTAGAACAGCTTATTTTCATCATTTATTCCTTTGCTTTAAGAGCTGTCTCCGGGGTGAACACTATTGTAGAGTTTAGTCATTTGGTCCTGCTTTCGTTGCTTCCGAGCAAACGTTCTATCAGAGAGGTTTTGCTGATGGCAGTAAGTCATTTTCCAACACTTTCCTTTCTTAACTTCCCCATTGACTAGGATATCTCTGTCATTCCCCATCTGCTTTTCCATCGTCATCGTGTCTTGTGCTCCAACAAAATTGGTATTACATAGAATCTGTTCCATCATGTGACAACTAATTATAAAATTTTGAGCCAATCTCAAAAACTGAATGCAGGGCTTTTTTTGGGATACATCACATTCATTATTTCTTCTGATTGTGTTGATAGCATTAGCTATTCCTGGATATTTGTAAACTATCTTAATTTATGATGAGTACCTACTAGAGGGATTGAAAAAATTGCCTTTGCTGATTCGGCAATACCTCACTCATTCTCTCATTATTACACTTGTGAATCTGTGGACTAGGAGAGATGGAGAGGCTAGAGTGAGAGGGATAAAAAAGAGAAAGGTAGAATAATGTTAAAATAGAGGAGAGAGAGAAGAAAGGCCCAAGACAGACCCAAAAATAAAGGAAGAGCACTAATGAGTACGCTCAGGTTTGCTCAGTTGCTGTGACAACGCAGTGGCTTCAAGCCGCAAGAAAGCACATCTAATGAACACCACACACACACACACACACACACACACACACACACACACACACACACACACACACACACACACACACACACAAGAACACAGTACATCCCCTCAAGCTATTGTCATCTGCATGGGTTTCCAGTCATCCAAAACCCATCAAACACAACACACTCCATTGAGAACAAAAATGGCACGTGTCCATGTGCCTGCTTGTGAATGTGTGCAGTGAAAACTGCCAAGTGCATATGCCAACATAAAGAAATACAGCCAAAGCTTTTAGCCAAATCAGTCAGGACCAACATGCTGTGAGCGTGCCAGTCGGTGTGAACTGAACAGTTTTTGAAGGGGAAAGAAGAGCTCTCAAAAAAGGATTTAAAAAGCACCACAATGCAGCAGATCCTCATGCATCAGGACCTTAGGCAATCATGCTGACAGGCACAGTATGCAAGACAGTGAAATATAGTTTCTAAAAGCGTGTAACTCATAATGTGTGATTCTGTCTGAATGTATGAAATCAGAAGCTGTCGCCTGAGGCACTTGGCAGGAATTTCCTCTCCTGCTGCTTCTCTTTGCTTTAGTTCACTAGCCAGTGCATAATCGTCAGTCACCTCATATGCTGAATAATGGTTAGACAAAATGGTGATTAATGTATTGACAGATTAAATACATTTGTTAATCTATGGATTTTACCACTTTTTTGAGGTGGATATCTCTGTTTGTATTAGGCCTCTGTAGCCTTTAAAGGCTTTATACTATGATTCATGACTTTTTATCATGCACCAAGGTCACTAATGGCAGTGTAGGCATTGGATTTAGTTAAAAACAACCCCTTTTATAGAGTTTCCACCTTAAGACTGAAGATTCAACAGTCTTTATTGTTACTATGCTATCATAACAAAATCCTAGCAAGATTAAGATTTATATATTTATATACAAAAAGGGACAATGTGTGATTTAACAGTAGCGGCTTTTAAACCATAGAATAAGCCTGCCCTATACAGCATACCACTGGTTTATTGTCCTTCTGGAAATTAATTGACAATACTGAATTTGACAATCGGAATTTATAAAATATGCAGTTATTTAACAGGATAAATAAATAACAGTGACTAAGGAAAAGTGTTGTACTAAGGTCATTCTATACAACTACACTTGTTTTTGCAACTGCAACATATAAATCCCCTGCTATCCCTTTTAGTTCCACAAGCTACATCCATTTTTTTAAACAGCCTATGGTGTCCAGCAACCTTCACTGTTACCTGCACAGTATGTCACAGCTCCAAGCACAGCATGTCTGGATGTCTGTGTAAGTATGTCAGTGTGTTTATCCATCTCAGCATATGATCTGTAGGGGAAAATGTCCTCTCCGGGGACTAGTGCAGGAGCTGGGTGCTGGAGTTAACAACAATGATGATCAAGATCAGCTGTTCAGCCAGTGAACCTCCAGCATGACACAAACATATGCACAAACACACGCTTGCATGCACAAGTTCAAACAGTATGTGGTTTGCGTTTCAGAGAGGTGGAGGGAGAAACAGATGCCAAACTGAAGCTGGGAGGAGTTCTCTCAACCTCATACTGAGCCCTCAAGGCACACAAAACCTGAAACAGACAGCACAGCTCTGCAAAACACAATGCAGAACCTTTCAATGTGTGTCTACCATTTGATTTCAGTACATTGCGAGGAAAGATAATAAACAAAGCATCCTTGTTCAAATTGAAAAATTCATTTAAAACCTGTAAAACAGTGATGCACAACCCTGGAAACCAAAAAATATATTATATACATGCTCTGACAGGCACTGGCGACTATGGGACAACAGATAGGCAGGTGTGTGGCTTCCCAAATATATTCCAATCTGCTGAATTTATCACATGTGGACATCCATGAAGTTGTAGAAAAATCTGACAGATGATTGGTGGAAACAGGATGTACCTGAGCGTAGTTTAGAGCACAGGTGTTAAACTCCAGGCCTCAAGGGCCGGTGTCCTGCAGGTTTTAGATGTGTCCTTGATCCAACACAGCTGATACAAATTGCTAAATGACCTCTTCAGCATGTCTTGAAGTTCTCCAGAGGCCTGGTAATGAACTAATTATTTGATTCAGGTGTTGCGATCCAGGGTGATATGTAAAACCTGCAGGACACTGGCCCTCGAGGCCTGGAGTTCGACACCCTTGGTTTTGAGTGTCATGGCAAAGGCTTTGAATACTTATGTACACAATTTATTTTTGCTTTCTATTTTCAATAAATATGTAAGAATTTCAAGCAAAGGTTTTTCAATGTGTCATCAGGGGGTATGGCTGATCTGATATCCTCATGTTGGTGTTGTTCCCAGATCATCATACTAAATGTTGTTCCAGGATCAACATTGCAAGTAACCAATCAGAATGCTGTGACGTCATACTTTTGCGACTTCGGGAAAAACTAGCGTAAAACAAAAAACTGTACTTAAGCTGCATGAAACCGCCTCTGTCCACCGATCAACGGACCCTGACCCTAACCCTAACCGTAACCCTTTAATAAACAGTAAGCAGAATTAATATTGTCCTTGCAACATTGGAATTTCATAAATGCACGAATGGCTTGGCGCGCAAAGGAATAACGTCACAACAATGTGATTGGTCACTTGCAATGTTGAACCTGGAACAACATTTTCATGATGGTCTGGGAACAACACCAACACGAGGATATCAGATCATCCCAGGGGGTATTGTGTGTTGATTTTTTTGGGAAAATGAACTGATTCCATTTTGGAATAAAGCTGTTACATGAAAAAAATGTGGAACAAGTCAAGTGCTGTGAAAGCTTTCTGGATACATTGTATCAGATGTCACCTGAAAACGGAATTTTCACTACAAGATGCATTTCTTCTTTCCCTCTTATTCTGTGCACTTCCCTACCAGTCTCCAATCTGCTTTGTTTCTGACCATGTATAGGACTTGCACAAGATGAATGAAAATTGTTGTTCACTGCTTACCTTCCTCAGCAGGTTGCAGATCCTCTCGATGTTTCGCAGTCTCTCCCTCTGTAAGAGGAGCAAACGGAAAAGTTATGATGAAAGACGAAACTACAGAAATACTGCACATTTGTCCTTGCACTGTTAAGTTGCACTTCTTTTGAGAGCCAGTGCTGAAGGTGAAAAATCAATGGTTATCCCAATTTTGCTACTGCACAGAATTTAAGATAATGTGGGGAAGCATGGTGGCATGGTGATTAGCACTGTTCCCTCAGAGCAAGAAGGTCCATTAGGGACTTTCTGTGTTGAGTTTGCATGTTCTTGTTTGTCTGTCTGGGTTTTCTCCAGGTACTGCAGCTTCCCCCTAAAGTCTTTGGACTGCAGTTAGGGGTTAGGTTAACTGGTTATTCTAAATGGCCCATCTGTGTTAGCCCTGTGACAGACTGACAGTCTTTCCAGGGTGTACCCTGCCTCTTGCCTTATCACAGCTGTGATAGGCTCCAGCCCAGCCCACGACCCTGAATTGGATAAGCGGAAGAGGATGGACGGATGACTGAATTAAGATGTGCTCATTTTCCTTCTACAGAAAAATCTGTTGGAGAAAATTATTGGTCAATGAATTTAGCTCTTATGTTGAAGAGAGAGCTGAAGACAAAGTTTTCAATTCACTTATTTCTAATTGCTTCCTCCATCTAGCCTTACCTTAAGAGTATATAACTCACTCATTCAGGATCAGAGGAGAGTCACTGATCCCCCAAATCGAAAGCAGAATGTCTTCTGGAAACTCTCATGTGTTTCAGTCATGTAAAACTGGGAGAAGATCCCAGGGCAGTCCTGGATATAGTGGACAAATTATGTCTTTTATTTGACTTTGGTATCCACCCTAGAAGAACTGGGCGAAGTCTTTGCATTTTGGCTTCAGTTGATGCTCCTGTGATACGTGGTAGTGGTGGGTAACATATAAATTCTGAAAACATTTGAATTTGTACCCAGTTGAACAACAGGAAACATATAGTCTGGAGATCACGTTCTCCTGCACTATGGTCATTTTTTCTCCACATTGATAGAGAAAGTTATTCATTCATACATAGCTGATTTGTGGAGCTTTTTCCCAGCATTAATGGTGGCTGCTACTTGTTTATATAAGTTTTAATATTTGAGTGTTCTCAGCTTGTATATTAAGCTGCAAGATGCTTAAATCAGCACTCACCACAATGCTGACTCTAAAAGCAGCTATTTCACCACTGCTTTTAACATCATGATCAAATATTAATCAATTCCTATGGATGACGCAACCTGCATTTGACTGGCGGTGCTGCAAGTCCACAGGGGAGCAATGCAAAATACCGACTGCTTATAAATCATGTATTGACCCGAGTGTCAGCCCGCTTGTGCTTGTGGACAGTCATTTTGAGTTTATCTGTGCGCCTCATATACCGTCTGCAAATGTCAACAACAGAGGCTCTGTGGGAATGATGAAGTATATGAAAAATTATTTATCCACGTGCAGAACATCAAAGGTAGCATGTCAAAAGCTGAACCGATATTTAGTTACCACATAAGAAAAACGGTAATAAAATGCATGAAAATGAGCTGAAATAACTGGAGTGAAAACACACTCGGGTGCCTATGAATACAGAGTTTATGAACATTGCTCTGCAGCGCTGCTTATTGTCATCCTTCCTCACATACTGAAAGCCACGGGCAGTCTCTGCATCTGTTTACAGCATAGTTTGACCTAAATTTAAGCCCTTTGCGGTTTTTAACCTACCTGCACATTTTTTATACCACATTTTTTAATGCTTACTGCAGGCGGAGAGCACATGAATTAGATTTTTCTGCAAAAATGTGTCAGCGAGAACCCTTCCCTGTGTGTGTGTGTGTGTGTGTGTCTGTGTCAGAGACAGAAGAAGGCTCTCATTGGAAAGACATAGGCTTAGAGAGACAAGATGCTGTGTGTGTGTGTGTGTGTGTGTGTGTGTGTGTGTGTGTGTGTGTGTGTGTGTGTGCGCGCGCGCGCGCGCGCGCACGCGCACAGAGGCAGTGAGAAGTGGCTTCTGTCCGTTCTGGCGGTGAGTTATTTCAAACACACAGCAACACCATGAAATATGATTTGTATTCAGCCCGAGGCTTAACTTTGATTCTTATATTCACTGTAATTTGTTTGAAATGTTGGAGTTTCATTTTGTGAATGTAATTTTAGTTCAGAACTTGAGCTTATCATTAGTAACAACAACATTATTAATAGAATTCTTATTGTTATTATGAATTGCTTATTATTAGAATATAGTCAATGAACAAATTCAAATTCAAATTCAAATTTTATTTGTCACGTACACAGTGATACACAGTACGATATGTAGTGAAATGCTTGGACAACTGCTCGTGACCTAAAGAAAACAAAAAAGGAAAAAGCTATGAATAAGATAGGAAATAAATATGAAAAATTAAAAAGGGTAAATTTAACTAGGAAGGAATAAAATATAAATTAAGGTTAAAAATGAAATAACTGTACAACACAAATTAGAATGAAGGGTAAATTTAACTGGGAAAGAATAAGATAAAATATATAAATTAAAGTTGAAAATAAAATACCTGTACAACAAAATACACAATATAGAACTATATAAGAATGTATGAAGAAATATAAATAAATATATATATATACACACACACAATAACAGCAGCTGTACAAGTATTAACCAGTGTTGTGCAATCCACATTATGTCTTGTGCAGTGCAAATATGCTTAAAGTGATTTAAGTGATGAAGTGAAAACAATGTCCAGAATGTCCAGTGTGTGTGTAAGAACTATATGTGTGGGTCAGTATTGTGTGGTGGTGTGATTGAGAGACCGTATCGCCTGCGGGAAGAAGCTCCTCCTCAGTCTCTCTGTGTTGGTCTTCAGGGAGCGGAATCTCTTTCCTGACCTCAACAGAGAGAACAGTCTGTTGTTGGGATGGCTGAGGTCCTTCACCATCTTTCTGGCCTTGGTCCAGCACCGCCTGCTGTAGATTGAGTGCAGGTCAGGGAGCTCGGAGCGGATGGTGCGTTCAGCTGACCGCACAACCCTCTGTAGAGCTCGTCTGTCCTGCATGGTGCTGTTCCCGAACCAGGTTAAGATGTTTCCCGCCAGGATGCTCTCTATGGTGCACGAGTAAAAGTTCCTGAGCACCTTGGAGGGCAGTTGGAAGTCTCTCAAGCGTCTGAGGTGGTAGAGACGCTGACGGGCCTTTTTCACCATGGTGTTGATGTGACAGGACCATGACAGGTCCTGCGTGATGTGAAGTCCGAAGTATTTGAAGCTGTCCACTCTCTCCACTGGGCACTTGTTGATGACGGGGGTCTGGTAGTTCCTCTCCTGCTTAGTGCTGAAGTCCACTATCAGCTCCTTTGTCTTACTGACGTTTAGAAGGAGGTTGTTCCTCTGGCACCAGTTCTCCAGATTCCTAATCTCCTTCAGGTAGGCCGTCTCGTTGTTATCAGAGATCAGGCCCACCACGACGGTGTCGTCAGCAAACTTGATGATGGTGGTGGAGCTGGTAGTGGCCACACAGTCATATGTGTACAAAGAGTACATCAGGGGGCTCAGAACACACCCCTGGGGGGCGCCAGTGCTGAGAGTGGTCGAGGCTGAGACATGTCCGCCCATCCTTACTGCCTGTGGTCTGCCAGTTAGGAAGTTGGAGATCCACTGACACATAGATGAGCTGAGTCCCAGATGCTCCAGCTTGGTGGTGAGTGTGGAGGGAATTATGGTGTTAAATGCAGAGCTGTAGTCTATGAAGAGCATTTTAACATAATTCCCCCTTCTAGTGTCCAAGTGAGTGAGTGATGTGTGGAGGAGATGAGAGATGGCATCGTCTGTGGAACGATTTGGACGGTAAGCGGACTGTAGTGGGTCCAGTGTGTCTAGTAGTGAAGAAATGATGAAGTCTCTGACCAGGCGTTCAAAGCACTTCATCACTACTGAGGTGAGGGCTACAGGGCGATAGTCATTGAGAGAAGCAGGGTGGGGTTTCTTCGGGACAGGAACAATGATGGACTCTTTGAAGCATGTGGGGATCACCGACTGAGATAAAGAGATGTTGGATATCTACCCACGGCTTCTGGTTGGGAAACGTTGTGATAGTCTTTGTCTCCACGGTATCATCTGCTAGTTTCCCGATGAATCCCACAACCGCTTCCGTAAACACATTGACATCATCATCGGAGCTGTTTCTGAACATGCCCCAGTCTGCGTCATCGAGTGCGTCCTGTAACGCGGCCACCGATTGATCCGTCCAGCACGCGACCTTCCTCTGAACCGGAACTTCCTGTTTCAGCCTTTGTTTGTATTTTGGCATGAGGAAGATGGCGGCATGATCAGATTTGCCAAACGGAGGGCGGGATTGTGCCTTGTAGCCGTCCTTGACCGTAGTGTAGCAGTGGTCCAGTGTCCTTACACCTCTGGTGGGACAGGTGATGTGTTGATAAAAGTTCGGCGCTGCGCGTTTGAGGTTGGCGCTATTAAAGTCCCCCGTCACAATAAGCGCAGCGTCCCGGTGTTGTGTCTGGTGCTGTGTGAGTGCCTCATGCAGCTCGCATAAGGCGGTGACCGTGTCCGCTTGTGGTGGAATATAAACGGCACTTATAATGACCGATGTAAATTCCCGAGGTAGATAAAAAGAACGACACATGATGGACAGTAGTTCCATATTTGGTGTGCAGGAGCGTGTGAGAGGAACAACGTCCCGTGTCCTGTCCATGCGGTGAACCGAGAAGAACTTGGCCGGCTGGATGGCGTGGTCCGGCACCGCTGGGTTCAGCCATGTCTCGGTGAAGCAGAGGAGATTGCAGTCCCGAATGTCTCTCTGGAACTTTACCCTGGCCCTGAGGTCGTCAAGCTTGTTCTCCAGTGACTGGACGTTGGCGAGCAGGATGCCAGGCAGAGGTGTGCGGTGTGCACGAGCTCTCAGCCTGTTCCTGACGCCGGCTCGCTTCCCTCTAGGCCGCCGCCGCTTCCCTTTGTTCTCCCTCAAGATCTCACTCGGCCAGCTCGGATCCGGAGTTAAAAACTTCTAATTGTGAGTACATTGTATACCAATAGAAACAAGAGTGTCACTGTCATACCTAATGTACCCAATGGTGATGATTTTGCCGATTTAGAAACGCTGAAAACTAACTTAAAAAACAAAGACAAAGAAAAAGTGGTCGGAGCAGTCGTGACAGCAGCTGACCTCACCATCTTTCATTCAGAAGAGTGAAATCACTGTAGCTAGATTTGTTGGTAATTTACCAGGTTCAGTGCTATTTTATGTATTAATCCAGTTTCCCATTTCATTAAGCAAGTCACTCTGACATGAGCTCCATATACTTAAAATATGCCAGTGATATCTCATATGTATCAACATCATATCAACATGTAAAAAAATTCTGTGTTATGAGATATTTGACGTAACTATTGCTGTCCAGTGCCAGGACTTAGCTACCTTCTTGACACTAAAACTTTGGCAATGCCCTAGTCTGTAATTGGTTTCATACTAGGGCTGTTCGATATAAGGATATATATCGGATGACGATATAAAAAAGTCTATCGTTTCATTTTACGCTATCGTTTGTTTCGTGGTGTCGCAAAATAAACTGTTTACGGCAATATTTTTTCATCGTTTTGATGGTCACTGTAGTGGCTATATTAATTTCTTAAAGTTCTCTCTTTCTCTTATATTTTATATAACCACACTATGGATTTTTTATGCGTTGTCGTTAGCAATAATGACGGTAAAACCATCGCGTGTCCGGTTGTTTATTTTCCACATAAACCTTTCACAATAAAGCTCAAGATCCTGTTGAAAAATAAACCTTAGACTCAAACGTTAGAACAGGCTTTTCCCCGCAGCACGCTTTGTAATAAATACTCACATACTCAATTCCTACAACTGATGAGGATGTAAAATGAATATTTGATTATTATTTTTAAGAAGTACAGACTGCAACAGAGGTTCCTTCAGGAAAATGATTAATTTATGTCTGCGCTGTAAATAATGAAACCAGAGGTTCCTGGGTTGGAGGCTGCAAACAGCTCTGAGGTAACACCACTGCAAGAACAGCGAGAGATGAGAGTGTAGGACATAAATAAAACATGGTGGGAAAATGAAGGTGGCCATTGTATCTCTTTATAGCATTTAGGTGTTAAGAACCTCATTCCCAAGATTAATGGGACTTTACCTCTATAGATAGATGCTGTTTATACTCATAATTATTTGACTACTCCTTGAAAAACTCTCCACAATCTGCTCATCAATTTAATTCAATTCAATTTCAATCAATTTTATTTACAGCGCCAAATCACAACAACAGTTGCCTCAAGGCGCTTTATAAGGTAGACCCTACAATAATACATACAGAGAAAAACCCATCAATCATACAACACTCTATGAGCAAGCACTTTGGCAACAGTGGGAAGGAGAAACTCCCTTTTAAAAGGAAGAAACCTCTGGCAGAACCAGGCTCAGGGAGGGGTGGTCATCTGCTGCGACTGGTTGGGGTGAGAATTTAACATCCATCTGATTCTGGAAATTAAAAGATCAACAATTCTGGAGTGGCTGCAGCTGAGGAGATCCACTGATTGGAAGGTTGGTGGTTTGATCCCCACATATCCTTGGGCAAGATACTAACCCCAAGTTGCTTTCCGATGCATCCATCAGATTATGAATATGTGTGAATGTTAGATAGAAAGTACTTAGAAAAAGCATGGATGAATGAAACAAGTTGTATAAAGCACTTCAAGTGCTGAAGTGCTTTATAAGAATCAGTCCATTTAACGTGTCTAGGTCTTTGTCATTATCTTGCTGAAATACGCAAGCCTTTCCCCAAAAAGATCTGCATGGGAGCATATTGCTCTAAAAACTGTATATGCCTTTCAGCATTGATGTGCCCTCCAGATGTGCAAGCTGGCAGTTCTATTGGCACTAATGCATCCCCATAACATCAGTGATGGAGGCTTTTGAACTGAACACTGCTAACAAACTGATTGCTCTCCCTCATAGTTTGGAGGAAAATCCTTGTATTTGAAAACGAATTTTACATTTTGATTCTTGTGAACCACAGAAATGTTTGCACTTTGCCTCAAACCCGTTTAAATGAGCTTTGGCACAGAGAAGATGGTGATGTTTCTGGATCATGTTCACCAATAGGTTTTTCTTTGCTTGATGGAACTTTAACACATACTTGTCGATGGCATGGTAAATGACTTTGGAAGTGATCCTGAGTCCATGCAGTGATTTCCATGACAGAATCATTCCTATCAATAATGCAGTGCTGGGTGAGGACATGAAGTAGGGATGCACCGATACCACTTTTTTGGAAACGAGTACGAGTACTTGCATTTCAGTACTCGCCGATACTGATTACTTAATAAAAACATGATTTAAATTTGCAGGTAACAGCTTTAGTCCTATAATTTAACAACAAATAAACAAACAAGGGACCAGTTTGGAATTAAGAACATTTATTTAAAATGAAAAGCATTTTCTATGCAACATATTACAGAATAAATAATTATAAAAAAAACAAAATTTAATTTTAAATTTGTTTGTCTGTTTCTCTGTTTAGAAGTCTCACTAGCACAGTCACAGCTGGGATGACATCAGAGGCTAGTGCGTCGTAGCTGCTCACTTTTTTAGTTAGTTCCTCAAAGGGGGCGAGGATGGCAACAGTCGTCTCCATAAGAGCCCATTGGTGAGCGGTGAGATAGTCAGGGGCTGTATCCCAATTCAGGGTCTGCAGCCTTAAAGGCCACATTTCAAGGCCGATTACGTCACCGCGACGCGACGAAGGCTGTCCCAATTCGAAGGCTGCTCGAAATGCGGCCCTCAAATGCGTCCTTCATTTCCCTGAATTTTAAGAACGTGGCGGTGTAGACTTCGTGACCCAACATATCCCAGAATGCATAGCACGGCGGTGGGTGTGGATAATTTTGCTGAAAAAAACGGTGGACAGGGTCGCCCGAAGAGTAAACTTTAAGTAAGTACTGAATATTATGTCACTTATTTATGTGCAAATGTTTAATAACGAAGAACATTAAAACATTACTGTTGGCCACATGTCGGCAAAGTTATGTGACATTAATGACGTTTGTACAAACTTGGTTTTAAAGCCTTTACTTTAAAATATACGCCGTTCAATAGCTGACCTTAATCTTACAGAGAATGATCAAAGCTCATGTAGAAACAAACAAACAAATGAACAAATGATTTTCTCCTTCATTTCTGTCAAATAAAGCTGTATGAAACGTTTCCAGCTGTTAATATCATGGTTGCTAGGCAACCTGGGCAGCGCAACGGAGGCTAGACCGTCCCATTTCACAAGCCTCGCACTTCCGGCCTTAGCGGTCTTTAAGTACGCGGCCCTTGAGGATCGTTGAGGCTGCGTACTTTAAGGCTGCAGACCCTGAATTGGGATACAGCCAGGGAGTTCGTGCACTCGCTTTTTTTTGCTCAATGAGGGACTGGAGTATGTAATACGTGCTGTTCCAGCGCATCTGTACATCCTGCTGCAGTCTCTTTATTGGCTGGTTGAGCTGTCCCTGAATGTCCTCAAGGCGGGAGTAGGCTAAGGTGGAATGTTTAAAATGCCCAACTATTTTCCGTCCCACTGCTATAGCATCAGCTATGCTCCTCTGTGCTAAAAAGCGTGGGTAAATAAGCGTGGGTAAACTCTTTGTACTCGTTGTTGTGTTGGGATTTTAGGTGCTTGATTAAATTGCTTGTGTTAAATGCGCTACCTTTAGAGCCTCCTCTGGACAATTTCGCTGAGCACAATTTGCAGTCCGCCTTTGTTTTCGCGTCTTCGTTCACTTTGAAATAATTCCACACAGCTGATATGTCTCGCCTCGCTTTCTCCCCGCTCTGAGCTGCAGCCGGGGCGGGCACTCAGGGCCTGGGGGCGGGCACTCGGTGCCTGTGATTAACCCCTTACATGCCGCTCAAACATAGACAGGTCTCAGACCATGGTATCGGTCCTCGGTATCGGGGGACTTTTAACGAGTACGAGTACTTTAGAAAATGTGGTATTGATACCAGATACCGGTATCGGTATCAGTGCATCCCTAACATGAAGATTACGGTCATCCAATAGTGATTTTCAGCCATGTCCCTTTCAGGCTCTTAACATCCATGAGATCAACAGTAACGAGGTGAGGGTTAGGGCTGAGTTTGTTTTAACCTTACATGACTCCATGTCAATGCCAAGATATTCAGAGTGTTCATATTTTTACATTCAGGAATATTATTCTGAAATTCATCCACAATTTGTAGTGTTAGTTTACTGCAGATTGATGAAACTTGTAATGAAACTTTCCATCTATACTTCTGAGAAATGCTGAGATGCTAAGAAATGAATAAAGTTGTGTCTAAGAATCTAGATTACTCACTGATGCTTATCAAATAAACGCCAGGACTTTAGACCCTCCTGGACAACGAGGGTCTGAGGGATCTTCCAGGAATGATGACACTATATTCCGGAGGACTGGTTGGTGATAATTTGATACCTGCTGATCTCTAATCTTGAACGTAACCTGCTCTCAAATACATCTGCACTACAACTTACCTTTCCATAATACTGAAAATGCCGTAAGTTGCCTGGATGAGACAAAATCCCAGTTGATTGCAAAGTCCACTGGTGGACGTTAACAGGTTAATGGTGGTTAGGAAATCGCTTCTAGATACAGTATCACCACCGTCTATGGTAGTAGTGTGTTATCTTCCAGATACAGGCAAAAGCATGGAGGAATCTACTTTTTAAAGGATTTAAAGGAAACTTTAAATATAAATTACATTTTATATAGAGATATAGAGATTATAGAAAATTAATTTAGAAATTTAAAATATAAGATAAAGATGTTTTAGCTGAGGGAACTTTAACTCTGAGGATATGCTGAAAAGTTCTTGGTAAGAATTTATATTAACAGACAATTTGAACTCTCCCTCTGTCCTCTGATGTGACCTCAATCACTAGACTTAGAGACAGTTGCACATAGTCCTATCTTCCTGACATAAACAAGCCACAGCAGCCATGACGGACTCTGTCTGATAGCCAATTATCTCCACTGCTAATGTCCGGAACTGAGCATCTCATCAGGGACCAGTCCAATTCACTTCTGCACCGTCTCCCCTTGCCTTCATCTCCTGCCGGGTGTGAAAGACAAATATATTCTGCTATTATATGTTCAGTAATGTGTGTTTGTGGGTGTATGTGTGCACCCCCCACCCCCCCCACAACTGTCTACTCATTTGCAAGCAATTAGGCTGATGCCTCTTTGAAATGTTACTTTGGTTGACAAGCAAGCGAGCAGCATGGAAGTATAAACAGGAAATGAAAAAGAAGGGGAGAGTGGGTTGGAGAGGGATAGATGGAGTGGGGAAATTAAAGTTACCTTCATTTTAAGAGGCAGAGCAGTTTAAGGTCACCGGCAGTGTTGGGACTAACGCGTTATTAAGTAACGCGTTACAGTAACTACGTTATTATTGTGGTAACGAGTACGGTAACTAGTTATTATGCCAAAATCAGGAACGCGTTAGTCGTTACTGGGATTTAGATAGGCTCGTTACTCGTTACTTCATGTGGTGGCTATCGCGGAGGTTCCACAGATTCAGTAACATTAGCAAGTGGTGGAGGCCAGCAGGTGGATGAAGGAAAGGGGACGCAGAAGGAAAAGAGACCCGAGGCGGCCGCCGGTCCAAGTGTGAACTGAACTTCGGGTAAGAAGTTATGACCTGCAGTCTATCTGGGTCAGATATAAACCAAGTTTAGGTGGAGTTTATTTTCGTTATTCTGACTTTTTCTGTACTGCGTACTAGCTAGCATGACGGAGTTTCTATACAGCTGGGTGGGTGCTATGAAGTTAATGATGTTGAACTTTATTTTGTTCATAAGTTATTAGAGTTGCCAACCGTCCCGTCTGGTATTCAGAGAAAATATTACGCGTTTCTTATTGAGGTGAAAAGGAACAGTTTGTCCCGTAATTCAGCTACAATGAAAAAGGCACAAAGCTGGAGTTATTCTGTGTCTTTGCTGCACAGCTGCCTCTTCTTCTTTCATTCTCCCCCTCCCTCTCCCGTTTCTACTTCAATCATGAAAACTGATCAATGATCAGCTGATCGGCTTTTCTCTGTTGTTTATTTATCGCCCACTTTGCGCCGAAAGAGGAAACCAGCGGATGTCGCGCTAAACAACAGCAGCACGTTTAAGCTTGATCAGCTGTTGTTAGAATTTATTTAATATTAATTTCTAGTATCAGCTGATGTTTGCTGGAGCCACAGCTGCAAAAAAGCTGCTGGTCATGATATGGGTTTGTACAGTGGGGCAAAAAAGTATTTAGTCAGCCACCGATTATGGAAGTTCCCCCACTTAAAATGATGACAGAGGTCAGTAATTTGCACCAGAGGTACACTTCAACTGTGAGAGACAGAATGTGAAAAAAAAATCCATGAATTCACATGGTAGGATTTGTAAAGAATTTATTCGTAAATTAGGGTGGAAAATAAGTATTTGGTCACCTCAAACAAGGAAAATCTCTGGCTCTCACAGACCTGTAACGTCTTCTGTAAGAAGCTTTTCTGTCCCCCACTCGTTACCTGTATGAATGGCACCTGTTTGAACTCATCATCTGTATAAAAGACACCTGTCCACAGCCTCAAACAGTCAGACTCCAAACGCCGCCATGGCCAAGACCAAAGAGCTTTCGAAGGACACCAGGAAAAGTATTGTAGACCTGCACCAGACTGGGAAGAGTGAATCTACAATAGGCAAGCAGCTTGGTGTGAAAAAAATCAACTGTGGGAGCAATTATCAGAAAATGGAAGACATACAAGACCACTGATAATCTCCCTCGATCTGGGGCTCCACGCAAGATCTCATCCCGTGGGGTCAAAATGATCATGAGAACGGTGAGCAAAGATCCCAGAACCACACGGGGGGACCTGGTGAATGACCTGCAGAGAGCTGGGACCAAAGTAACAAAGGTCACCATCAGTAACACACTACAACGGCAGGGAATCAAATCCCGCAGTGCCAGACGTGTTCCGCTGCTGAAGCCAGTGCATGTCCAGGCCCGTCTGAAGTTTGCCAGAGAGCACATGGATGATACAGCAGAGGATTGGGAGAATGTCATGTGGTCAGATGAAACCAAAGTAGAACTTTTTGGTATAAACTCAACTCGTCGTGTTTGGAGGAAGAAGAATACTGAGTTGCATCCCAAGAACACCATACCTACTGTGAAGCATTGGGGTGGAAACATCATGCTATGGGGCTGTTTTTCTGCCAAGGGGACAGGACGACTGATCCGTGTTAAGGACAGAATGAATGGGGCCATGTATCGTGAGATTTTGAGCCAAAACCTCCTTCCATCAGTGAGAACTTTGAAGATGAAACGAGGCTGGGTCTTCCAACATGACAATGATCCAAAACACACCGCCCGGGCAACAAAGGAGTGGCTCCGTAAGAAGCATTTGAAAGTCCTGGAGTGGCCTAGCCAGTCTCCAGACCTCAACCCCATAGAAAATCTGTGGCGGGAGTTGAAAGTCCGTGTTGCTCGGCGACAGCCCCAAAACATCACTGCTCTCGAGAAGATCTGCATGGAGGAATGGGCCAAAATACCAGCTACTGTGTGTGCAAACCTGGTAAAGACCTATAGTAAACGTTTGACCTCTGTTATTGCCAACAAAGGTTATGTTACAAAGTATTGAGTTGTATTTTTGTTATTGACCAAATACTTATTTTCCACCCTGATTTACGAATAAATTCTTTACAAATCCTACCATGTGGATTCATGGATTTTTTTTTCACATTCTGTCTCTCACAGTTGAAGTGTACCTCTGGTGCAAATTACTGACCTCTGTCATCATTTTAAGTGGGGGAACTTGCACAATCGGTGGCTGACTAAATACTTTTTTGCCCCACTGTACATCTGATGAGAGGGAAACATGACGATGAAACCAGGAGATGTCCTTACTGAATCATCAGAGCTGAACAGGTGATGGAGAAACAGGTTTACCTTTTAGCTGACATGAATGAGTTGAAGGGAAGTTATGAACTGTTTCTGAGAGACAAATAACCCCAGGATCCTTTTTTAGGTAGCTGACAGCTGGTAACTGTGCAGGTGCGGATCTAGCAAAGTTTTGCCAGGGGGGCCAGGTAGGGCATTAACAGGGAGAGGTGGGCACAAAGAAATACTTTTCTTTCTTATTCTCATTTAAAATGTCTAGCTTTTAAAAAAGAATTATCTGAATCTTACAACAAACGATTGATAGATTAATGCATATATACCATCAGAACAGTGTGCATCACTGTCACAACAGTGTTTGTTTTTATTCAAAGGCTTTATGATTTTTCCTATAATGGTGGGCCAGTCTCTAGTCAAAATGTCCGGGACGATTTTGTTGTCCCAGTCCAGCCCTGTATGCAGCTCATCTGTTGTTACCTACATCTTCCTATTCAGAAGGCAGAATTTCCGAGTTCTGAGTACAATCGAAAGCACCACGACTGCAGTTTTTGTGTTGGATGTAAAAGGCGCACGTGACACTGTGACGTAGGCTAGAATCATGGCAGCAGTCAATGGCGGTCCAGGCGTGGGATTTCTCTTGTGGAAATATGCACATTATCTTTTCCTTTCTATTGGTAGGTGGCACAGTGCACTTGTGGCATGTAAGCAAGCTAGAAGACTGGCAATCTGGCTGGATATCCAGTTACGGAAGCAACACATTAACAAGAGAATTCTGAGTAAAACCAAAGTTACTTTCCCTAGTAACTAGTTACTTTGAAAGTAACGAGTAACTTGAAGTAACTGAGTTACTTTTGAGAGACGTAAGTAGTAATGTAACTAAGTTACTATTTTAAAGTAACTTACCCAACACTGGTCACCAGTGACCTGTTTAGCATAAGGGTCCTAGTTACATCACAGCTACCCATTTATATGTATTATTCACCTATTTTTCATACTTAAAGGGAACATCTTCTAGTTTCTAACCATGACTTTACCACACCCTAAAATGGTTTTCTTGTAGCCTGAAGGATGTTAAAAGGACCTGCCTAGCGTACACTTAATAAACTGATGAAGTTTGTTCATAATGTTTAAATTCTGCCTGTCACTAGGTGTCTAAAGGTGACAGGCAATGGAGAGAAAGTGTTGGATGGCTTGCGGTAGCATTTAAAGAAGTCTGAAGAGGCTATAGAAGCTGTCATCAGTTTTGCCTGCATGCTTGGTGTGATGCTGACGCTGAGCAAAAAATGAATATTGGAAACACTCAAAAGCCACAAAATCCCAGTTTCTCTTTTTGTCATCTTTCTTCTCACTTATCACTCTGATGTCAACTCAGACAATTTTATCAGTGCCACTGGCTACAGGTAATAATAGTGGATGGGAATATGGTGGCACAAGGAGCCTCACTATAGTCAGTCATATAGGCATCAGAGGCCACAGGGAGGAAATTCCACTTAAGGCAACAATGTAATGAATAGTAAAATGTGTTTTCCTCACAGGACATCTGTGTTTGTGTGCATCAGTGTGCGCACCACTGAAATGTGTGAACTCCTAACAGTAATTGCAAAGCAAGCTGTTTTTTAGGATTGTGTAGAACAGAGTATGTTCTTGTGTGATAATATGTACTCCAGTGAACATTAAATCTTTACAATGTAGTGTTCTGCTCTGGCATTCATGTGGATGTTGCTTTGACTCTGAATACCCATCGAAGCATTGCCTGCAAGAGGTTTTTTATCATGCCAAAAAACTTGCAACTTGCGCATTCAGGTTTGTTGTTGGGACTGTACAATAAAGCAACATCTGAAAATACCCATATTAATTGACACCGCTGTAGGCCCACATTAACTTGATCCTTACTTGAAAATGCTTTGATCTCTATTTAAAATAGTTTGTTACTCTCTAAAAAAAAAAAAAAAAGCCCTCCACAAAGCCAGGACATCTTACTATTTGTCACTGACTCCAGGGTTGTTCCTGTTTTCCTTGACCAAAGATCTGTTGAGCCAATTATTTCTTTGATCTGAACTAGTATTCCAAAAATGTTAATTCTGTTCATCTGGACATAACGTTTTCAGTGGAGAAACTTTTCATCGCTCATACAAGTGACTTCTTCAGTCTCAGCTGTCTGCAGGTCAGCTAATTCAATAAAATCCTAATTCTGGTCTTCCATTTTCACAAGCTATCCTGATTGAAAAACAGCCATAAAATGATAAAAACACACATACAAATTCTGGAAAAAAAAAACTTTAGAAACCCTCCAGTAAAAAACAGTCCATATGTTTTATGGGTAAAAGCCATTCCTCCATGTGATGTGACATTTTTCATAAATTTATTCCTCCAAGTTTCCCAGATTGCTACTCCATATTTGAGTGTGTGTGTGTGTGTGTGTGTGTGTGTGTGTGTGTGTGTGTGTGTGTGTGTGTGTGTGTGGCAGTTAGAGGGGAAACAACAAGAGAGCAACTTTTACATAAAGTTTACTGTGCAGCAGGGATGGATAGACAGTGATGCCGAGAGATAGCACCTGACCATGTGTCTGCATGAAGAATGTGCCCAGTGTGAGGTTCCTCCCTCAGGGAGCAGGCTGACAGCAACTGCTAATTAGACTTGCTGGTTTCAAGCAAGAAAGATGGAGACAGATAGAGCGGAAGGAGGAAAAGAAAACAGAGATATTATGCAAAAGTTAGGGAGAGACAGATCACATGGACAGTTTCAGTAAGAGGCCATGTGTGTGTTAGAGAGATGGAGGGAAAAGTGTGGCTGTTCAGAATGAAACCATCAAACTGCCAGAAAGGTAAATGAGAGAATGTTTTCTTATTGTATACCAAAAACCAAGATGTGTGCAAAATATGTAGGAAATTTGGTATTCTTAGTCCTTTTAATGAAAAAAACAAAACATTTATGTGTACTGTGTAAGTTATTCAGTAAAATTTGTATTGTGTCTTATTGTAATTTCAACCTTTCAGTTAAGGCTTACATGGCCTAGTTAAATTTATTAGTGTGCACACTCACACTATATCCTTGTGGGGACATCTCATTGATATAATGCTTTCCCTAACTCTAACCTAACCATAACCTAACTGATACTTTGACACTCAAACAACATTTTGAGTCTCAAAAATGCCTTCAAACTTGTGGGGACTGGGATCTTAGTCACCCATAACGGCTGTTGGTCCCCACAAGTATCGTAAACCTCCAATTTTTGGTCCCCAGAAAGAAATTAATACACACACTACACACACAGAAAGAAAGAAAAAGAAAGCACCAGATGTCATACAGTGGCTCTTTAACACACTTTATCCTGAAAAGAGTTGAATACCCACTTTGCAACCCACTTCCACTCATCCCCTCCTTTTATGCAGTTCCTGACTTAATCAATTAAATGTAATTTTGAGAGAGTTGCTTTATTTTCTTACAATCTGTTCTGAGGTTTTCCCGTTCCTCCAAAATTTCTAAGATTTTCAAGGCCCCTGGGAACCCAGCAGAAAACTAAAACATCAAGTTGAACTCACCGTAAAAACTTTTACGAGTAGCCAGAACTTTAACAATGCCTTTAATGAATGTGTATTTTGGAAAGAAATCATGCAATTCAAGGCCACATTTTCATGTTAATATTGACTGCAGTGATGCGTTTCATGTAAGGAGGAGGAGAATGGGGGAGGGATGGGTTAAGGAAATGTGGGAGAGTGAGAGAAGAAAGGAAAATGGAAGAGAAAATTAGATGGAACCTTTTGTACCCATTCCCTCGCTGGTTTCTTTGATACGTTCAGCATTGCATAATGATATGCAAATATGACAAAATATGAAAGTGGTACTGAGCGGGGAAATCTGGTCTAATGCACTGTTTTCAGAGTTTTGAAAATGCCTTTCAATCTGAAGAGTCCTTTTCATTTGCCTCTTACGAAATCCTCATTCAGCTATTTCTCCCCTTTTCTGTCTACCAGCTTCCATCTCAAACTCTTTCACCCAGTTTGCAATTTTTTTCGGAAGTCTTGCTCTTTCTGCAACTTTTTCTCCCTGCTTCTGACACCCATCCCCAAGCATGTACGTATAGAAGTCAATAGTCCTAAGAAGCTATACAGTCCAGAGCTTTTAAGTCAATGTCACCTTCAGGCTCACTGCTGGTGCTATAGCAGTGTGCATTATTAAGAGCCAACTGTAAAAGCTCAGAATACTCTGGGGAGAGGGGTTTAGAGCCCTGGAACTGATCCTGAAACAATTTCACCGAGAGTAGGTTTCCCACGCTAACCAACCCCGAAGAACATCTTTCTCTGCAACGTCTCCTGATTGCTTTTGGGAGTGGTAACACTGAATAATTTTATGTTTGGGAGGAAGAAGAAAGAGAAGGGAATGAATTAGATTAAAAAAAAGAAATTTATACAAACCAACCAATCGTAAAGCTTCTGCTGGGCGCTGAGTTCCTAAAACTCTTACCCATATAACTAAATCCGAAAGGGCTATGTTTTGAATATATGTTGCCCTACATGAGATTTTATTCCTGCCTATAATTTTCTGCATATATGTGGATGTAAAAAATGATCCCCTTTAATTACAGCATTGCAGTAACAAAATTCAAACGCGGCACATTTGTAGAAGAATGAAAGCCATAAAGGTTAACATAGATGTCTTGTCTGCACACGTCAGTCTCAAGTCAGGAAGTGTATGACCTTTGTGATCTTTAATCTTGGGATTGGACCAACTTCAAGCTCTTTTTGTGTGTGTTAGTCCAAAAGTCCAAAACAGTTAATGTTTACAGTCAAATCAATTAGTTTCAAACATTGTCAGGGATTGGCTTGCAGCTTCGTATCTTTGTGTCTCCTCGGTTCTCATGAGGGAAGAACCAGTCTGAAATGTGGAGAGCACATCACACTCAAAAAGCAAGATTTCTATCAGTAACAGTAAAAGTCTCATCTATTCAGTTCAGTTTTAAATTAAAGCTATCAGTAGTTTGGAGATATTTTGCGATTGCTGTAACAGTAAGTTCTGGCATGTAGTTTTCCATATTTAATTTGCTAAAATGCCACATGGTGCCCAAGTGAGCTGATGCAATTAAAAGACTAAGCTGAACTTCTCTGGCATCTTCTTTTACACTACAATATCTTTGGTAACACTTCTTGGGATCATGTGTTTAAACACCACTCTGCATTTAGTCACTAGTAATTCTTGTCTTTTCCTGTCTTCCTCCCCTAACCGCCAGTCCATTGTGATGGCTGTCCCTCCCTGAGTCTGGTCATGCCGGAGGTTTCTTCCTGTCAAAAGGGAGTTTTTTTCTTCCCACTGTCACCAAGTGGGTTTTACCTCTGTTATTGTTGGGTCTTTACCTTAAAATACAAACTACCTTGAGGCAAATACTGGGACTATTGATACTGGTGCTATATAAATAAAATTGAATTGAATATTTTCTGCTCTTCTTTAACATAATAAGTTGTTGTCATCTCGTCTGATCTTTACCCGTTTAACTTCTGCTCAAAAACTAAGGTGGATCTGCAGTAATAATAAAACTGAGGGCAGGAAAAAAGAGATTCGCACAAATAAGAGCCATGCACATTAAAGACTTTCACGGTCAGCTGAAACAAAGAAAGTGCAAATTTTTCACGTTATTTATTGTGGTTCTGTTCTCTATTGTTTTTATTTTAAATGTAAATTGTGTACATTTATATATTTTGTGTATTAACTTTTTTCTATTATTATGAGCCTCTATTCATAATTTTTACACAAGACTCTACTGTAGTCTTTTGTAAAAGCATTAATGTGACAACAATAATTTATTATTGTAAGACTTTTTCTGAGTTAAAAGATTGCCTTTGTTATTTTTATGGAAACGTTAGCAGAGTGTACTAATGCGCCATAATGCCAGCACGTTAAACTGCTATCAGAGCACCGAAAAAGCCTCTTTGAAATAAATAGTATCACAAAAATCATTTTTAGAATCTCAACCAACAGATCTGAACTTTACTTGTAAAGTGTAGAAAATGGTTGTCAATGTTTTGCATCTTTGGAAGGTTGAAGTTAAGCTGCTTGTGGAAAACTCTGATAAATGATGCTGCCCTGCTGAAAGGGCTTCCAGATCAGAACTGCCGATGACACAATTTAATGATGTCTCTGCATGCTTTAAAAAAAAAAAATCACATATTCAGCTGAAATGTACATCATATTTCTAAATGATTCAGCAGGAACTTTAATCTATTAAGCTGTGATAGTATCTCCCACAACTTACAAAAGTCCTGCAGTAAAGAAAGAAAATATTTTTGAACAAAAACCAAAAAGTTACACTCAAATAAATTTCTGCCTCAAATGCTAACTTGACTGATTTTGTTACATAAAAAAACTCCACAAATTTGTTACATAAGTGCAAAGTCATTACATTTAGTGGAATATGGTCAAGTGAAATTTACTTGCATTTATTTTCCTTCATGATTAAAAATAAACCCTTGATTATATATATTTCAGTTGCTTTTTACTCTGAATTATTGCTTCATGTTAGTGGAAGGTGAAGAATCATTTGAAATCAGTTGAAAGCTTAGGTAATGATGTCACAAGCTATATAGTTTGATTAGCATCCCTCTTATAATTGTGAGTCAGCAAATATTGCCATAGACATGTGTCTAGCAATGAGCTTGTATTAAACATCTAGGGTTGAGGATTTAGAGTTGACAGTTTAAAAATGGCTTGCATTGTTAAAATCATCATTGGCGGGCCACATTTACCTATGTTTGTGGCTTGTCACTTCGATTTTATTTATAACCATATTCAAGGTTGTTTTTTTGTAAAAGATGAGTCATTCATACTTAACACTTGGGCCTGCAGTCTTATAATAGGAGTCTGCTTGTCAGCCAGGAAGTGAGAAGAGGACGGCATACAAAACTAGAATGTTGCCAACTGCTTGATTTGAAATTAATGGAAAGAGAAACAGAGAAGAAACAGTCAAAATATACTGGGAAAGACTGAGAACCACTTCTTGCAATGTTTTTGCATTATACGGGACTTTCCATTTTTTCTCATAACGCAACACACAGACAGTAAGATAATCATGAAAAGAAATCTGTAAAAGAAGGGTGTATGAATAAAAATGAACAGGGAAAGCAGACCTACCGCATGGAGTGGGTTGCCCTGATCGATTGGCACCTTGAAATCTGCCTGAAGCTCATCAAAAGCTGTTATCTGACACAAAGAGAGGGAAAGAAATGATCACTGTATAACAAGTAAGATAGAGGGACTGTAAAGAGCAACATTTCTCACTTTGAAAGAACATCATTATTTCACAGAAACAGCCTGCAGTGTAGATTTATGTACCGAGCTGAGCTGCAGAGTGCCAATGTTATTAGACTGTCTTTGCTTTATGCTAAATAAGTAAAATTAATCATAACCATAATCATAATCCATAATCATAACCATATAAATCATAAGTACTTTCCAAATACAATGAAAAAAAAATGTAAAGAAAAGTGTATGAGTTCAAAGATTTACATCTCTTTAGTCTGCTTCACCATAAAGCACTATTGCTTTTCAGACAGATAGAGCGAGGTAGAGAGATTCATATCTTCAGCAACCAAGGACTATACAAGTACATTTCCACCAAAAATACTTTGAACTTTCAGTCCTGAACCTTGTTTCTCACGCACACAGACAGAGGACCTGAAAATGTCTTCAGCTCACTGGATGACTGCATTTCCACGTGGTCTAAAACCTCACAGATTAGGCAAATTAGTCCACTTATGTTTAAAATCCATCTGAATTATGTAAGGACAACATGTCAGCAGTTTGATGTTTCATTTGCTGAACAAACTAGTCAACTTGCTGCAATGCCAGAAAAGCATTTGACATGGAGATTATATTCTGTACTTTAAAACCTCATCTCTCTCCAAGTTGCTTTTACTAAGAGCCATTATTGATCCATCCATCCATCCATCCATCCATGAGTAGTAGCTCAGTGTCTTTCCCTCTGACAAACAGTTTGATTACATTCTCACACTGTGGGAGAGATTATTCGCTAAGTGTCCAAGATCAACAATTTTGATCCACTTCAAAGAAAGTTGTACTAATGTCAGCTAACAGCACCTAACAGAGGCTAACATCAACTAACAGATACTAACTGGACCTAACAAATGGTAACTGCCGCTACCAGGAAAAACATAGAAGTGAGCTACACTAACTTATCAACCCGTATCAGACCCTTTCACCAAAATTTACAGCCTCCTCCAGAGTTAATAGACATGGACACATATTGACAGTTGAGGTAAACAGCAGACTGAAAGTCTAAACTCACAACAGAGTTATTTGTCCTACAGCAGCCACCGTACACAGCAAATTCAAAAGTGTTAAATGTTTTGGTGTTAATAGTCTTCTTGCAAAAGTATAGTTAATTTTACTCTAAGCAGAGTCACATTCTTTTAATGTAACTCTGAGGTGTAAAATGATAGTAGTTAAAATCGAGTGTTAAAAATGAGTGTTTCTCTGTCAAATCTGGAGGTGTTACAATGGAAACATTAACTCTTGACCTCTTAACTCTGAACTCCTAGAGGGGCTATGACAACAATAGAGTAAATTCACAGACTCCGCCCCCAGCACGGCTCCAATCGAAGCTGAAGTGAAGCCGTTTCTGAACATTTTGCTCTACATATTTGAGTTGTTTGCCATGCTTGGTAAGTCATTTTTTCAAAGATTGTTTCAATTATTATTATGAGCTTTTACTTCTGTGGCTCTTTGGAGTTGAGACAAAGCTGTGTGAAAGGCATTAGCCATGTTGCTCGGTGATAGCATAACATTCTGTTTTAGCTAGCTGAAAGGTATTGTTTGCGGGCAAATACCACAGCCTTGAGAAAAAGCTTGCATGTGAATTTTCAGTCAAACTTTTGGTCAAATACACCTAAAACAATGTGTAGAATGTGAAATGTTGGTATAATGGTGCTACTTGAAGCCTGAAACCGATCGCCCAAAAAAAAACAAAAAACAAAAAAAAAAACACACGAGCAAACAGCAGTAGCAGACGTCCTGACTGGGTTCTACGTTAGCATAGATCCCTCCAGAGTTTTGTGCACACGGTTTAGGTAAAAATCAAAAAGGTTGAGGTTTTACATTTAGTTCAGTATTACCTGTTGCCTGTGTCCTTGTCTTTTGGGAAAATACTTTACACAAGTAATGGCTCAAAGAGGATTCCTTTTTTTTTTTCTTTTTTTTTTTTTTTTACTGTGCTGCAATTGATTACTGGATTATTTGTGCCATTAATTAGTGTCAACTAATTTTTATTCAATCTCCGCACAGGATATGCTTGTGAAGATGGAATATGGGGGAGAGCAGAAGTGCGTTGAAGTTCCACAAAGGGATGAATGAAGGACATGCATATTGTATTGAAGAAATAAGTGATGAGAATGCTGTTATTTGCATTTACCATGTCAGACCTTTTGATAAACAAAATTCTAATGAAAGTGAGAACATGTATACTGTTACATCTTTCAGAAAATGTTTTGAAATTGTGGTGCACAGTTCAGAATAAATGTTTTTCAAAAACCATTGCATCTTTTTAGTAAATGTTTATTTCCAAAAGAAATTTCTAGAAGTTCAGAACAGTAAAATTCCCGCTTTTTAGAATGAATTAGAAGATAACTCTTACGTAGTTAAACTAAAATACTCTTTGAGAGTTAATATATAAACTCTTAACACCAAGTGTTAAATTATCAACTCCAGACAGATTTGGTGTTTAACACTAAATCAGAGTTAACGTACCAACTCTCCAAAAAGAGTTAAATTAACACTCTCTGGTGTGGACCCGTATAGACACTTTAATAGTGTTGAAATCAAATCCAACAGTGTTAATTTGGACATGCTGGATTTGCTGTGTAGCAATGATTATGCAATTGAATTGGGAGGGTAAGAAAACAGAGCTCAGGTGACTGCAATCTGAAATCTACTGACATCAAGTGGTGAGATTTTACACACTGTAATGAAATATAAAACATTTTGTATGGGTTTGGAGTATTACATCATCTGCCATTTGAAAACGACACTTCAACTTCATCATCATTCACACAATCTGCCATAATTAATCAGATCTACCCACAAGTGACATCAAGCCATTCACCCACCACTGCACTGTAGGTCTTAGTTTAGTTCTTAGTGATAACAATGCTATTGATGAATAGCAGTAAAAAACGATGCAACAGTTCAATTGGTGTTTTGTGTTGCAGTGGAAGCAATTGCACTACAAAGACAGATGCCACTGCTTGACTAGCTGGGCCTCATGAGGCAATGAGAGAGCTAAAGTGACAGTGCTGGAAAAGATTAGTGTATTTCTCAGTGTATCCATGAGATACTCTGTGTCTCCAGTGCGCGTATATCATGGGAGAGCTGTGAGTTGTGAGAACACCAACAGCACACATATCAGTGTGTGCGTGCCACGTTTAGATATTTTTGTGAGGACCAAAACTTGGAATGCTACTACTGGGGACCAACAGTGCCTTATGGGGACAAAATGCTCGTCCTCAAGAGTTTGAAAGAATTTTGGAGACTGAAAATGTGGTTTTAGTGTAAGTTAGTTTATGGTTAGGTTTAGGCTAAGAGTTAGGGTTAGGTATTCAAGTTTGATGAGTTAGCCGTTAAGGAAAGCATTATGTTAAGTACAGGGTGGGCCATTTATATGGATACACCGTAATAAAATGGGAATGGTTGGTGATATTAAAGGCCTATTTGTGGCACATTAGTATATGTGATGGGGCACACTCCTCAAGATGGGTGGTGACCATGGTGGCCATTTAGAAGTCGGCCATCTTGGATACAACTTTTGTTTTTTCACTAAGAAGAGGGCCATCTGACACATCAAACTTACTGGTAGTGTCACAAGAAAAACAATGTTGTGCTTGGTTTCAACGTAACCTTATTCTTTCATGAGTTATTTACAAGTTTCTCTTTTTTCACAGCCATTGACACGTCGAAGAGTTTAACATGTGAGGAGCCGATCGAAATTGTGTTGATATCTGGTGAACGCAGTAACCAGGTCATTGCAGTAGATTTCAATGCAAGACACCCTACGAGACCACCCATCTCCCCTGCTACAGTTAGCAAACTGCTTGCTAAATTTCGGGAAACTGGTTCAGTGTTGGATTTGCCAAAATGTGGACGCAAGAAAACTGTCACTAATGAAGAAACATCAGTGGCTGTCCTAGCTTTATTCAGCAAGAGCCCACAGCATAGCACTCGCCACATGTCACTGGAGAGGGGCATTAGTCGAACATCCCTTCGGCGGATATTAGCTACTCACAAATTGCACCCTTACAAACTCCAGCTACTGCAGAATCTCAACGAGGATGACCCAGATCGGCGCACAGAATTTGCAGAATGGGCAAAACAAAAATTGGAACAGGACCCTCAGTTCACGCAGAAGATTTTGTTCAGTGATGAGACAAACTTTTATGTGAATGGCAAAGTTAACAAACAAAACCACCGCTATTGGTCTGACACTAACCCACATTGGATGGATCCCTCCAAGACTGTTAGAACAACAAAAGTGCTGTTTGGTGTGGTATATGGGGTACGATAGTGGGTCCATTCTCAAGGCTCAACCTCAAGGCCACTGGATATTTGAAATTGCTACATGATGATGTGTTTCCCTCTTTATGCACTGAAGCTGGCACGTTCCCTGAGTTTTTCCAGCAAGATGGTGCACCACCATATTATGGGTGCCCAGTCCGAGCATTCCTAGATGAACAGTTGGATTTGTCGTCGTGGGCCAGTTGAATGGCCCCCAAGGTCTCCCAATCTGACCCCCTTAGACTTTTATCTTTGGAGTCATCTGAAGGCAATTGTCTATGGTGTGAAGATACGAGATGTGCAGCACCTGAAACTACAGATACTGGATGCCTGTGCTGGCATTTCTGTGGTCAGAAACTTGTAAATAACTCATGAAAGAATAAGGTTACGTTGAAACCAAGCACAACATTGTTTTTCTTGTGACATTAGCAATAAGTTTGATGTGTCAGATGGCCCTCTTCCTATTGAAAAAACAAAAGTTGTATCCAAGATGGCCGACTTCTAAATGGCCACCATGGTCACCACCCATCTAGTGGAATGTGCCCCGTCACATATACTAATCTGCCACAAACAGGACTTTAATATCACCAACCATTCCCATTTTATTACGGTGTATCCATATAAATGGCCCACCCTGTAGATATGGTCACTAAGATATGAAAACAAGTGTGTGTGTGTGTGTGTGTGTGTGTGTGTGTGCAGAGTCAGTAAAATTGGATTTCTGTGTGTGTAGTATAAAAATACTATCAATGCATTATATGTTATATGAGCAAGAGACCAATGAAGCAGTTTCATATGTGTTTGCACATGTGAATGTGTGTACGGGGAATTAACAGTGATGACAGAGGTTCACACCAATCTTAGTTATTTCCCTGGGCTCTCCCACACACTGAAAGGCAGTGCTTTACATGTTATTTCCCAGTGGATCCTAACAGTGTTTGTGGCTCATTGCCTTGGTCTGTTACAGCACGTTAGCTTCCCCCAGGCTGTTCCTCATGGAGGACACACACACACACACACATCAATCCAAGCACAGTATGTACTCTTCCACAGAGACTACACATCATGCAGCAGAA
The DNA here is from genome assembly GCF_965226115.1 of Aulonocara stuartgranti. NCBI lineage: Eukaryota > Metazoa > Chordata > Actinopteri > Cichliformes > Cichlidae > Aulonocara > Aulonocara stuartgranti. The sequence continues at coordinate 29,988,462 of NC_138951.1, read as the reverse complement.
AATTATCACCTATGCATTTTTATGAGCACGATATGAGAAGAAACACTCGATGTTCTGAGTGCATGTCATCCTTAGATGATAATTCACAGAATAAAAACCCGGTAGATGCACCAGAAATCAGAGGGTTGTATGCAAAATATAATTTAACGCCTCTTATTCAGGAAGGGGTTGAATTGAAAGCAATATAGCAAACAGACTGTTATATAGTGCTTTTCTATTCTTACCGAGTGCTCAAAACACTTGTACACAACAAGCCATAGCCACCCATTCACATTCATATTAATAAAGTGCTTATCATTGCCTCCATTATCAGATGTGCCTTGCACTCTCCTTCTTTTTGAATCCTCTGGAGATTCGTCCAACCAGTGTCCTATCATATGTCCAAATTGCCTGGAATCGATGGTTCAATGGTTTTCAAACACCGGCACAGGCCAGATTTAAAAAAACAAACAAAAAAAAAACCATTTCAATGGAGAGCAAATGAGGTTCTGGTGCAGCAAATCATTTCACAACAAATTTCAGAGATGTTGATCACTATGTTGAATAATCACTTGGTTTTATGTATTTAGTTTAAAAAAGAAACTATATGAAACCAAACGTTTCAAGGCGACCTCAACCACACTACAAAGAGAACTTACTTTGGTAGCTTGTATCTATGATATAAATCTTTCAGTTTTAACCTGCAGGTACAGTCAAATATAACTTAGACTGAGCTGTAAATCTGGAGTTTCACCTCTTGTACTCCTTCAGCGAATCCTACGTTTACCACGTTAGAAGGTTTTGTGTGCCGGTTTAAGAGGAGAAAATAGCTCCTGGCTGGGTCATTCAAGGTAAACAGTTTGGGCATTTGAGAAGAAGCAATTTATGAAAACTTCAACATCTGAAGAAAGGATAGCACTGTCATTTGCTGAAGCAAACCTGGATAGAACAACTTGCCCTGAGGCAAAGAAGCCTGAGGCATGGGTTTGGAGCAAGACAGCAGAAGAACCCTTGTGAAGTGGCAACTTTCAAAGAAAGCTTAAATTGCTTGGACTTTGTTTACTGAGTACCTTCTCCTGAAGCAACTCAGGGGCAAAAAGGGCTTTGAGTGAGGCAAAAGATCAGAGCAAGAACCCAAACCAAAGCTCTGTTTGCTTGGATTACAGATACCAAAACCAGTACGGCTGCTTTGGTTTCTTCTCCTAACAAACTTATTTTAGCAGTAAAGCCAAATTTTGTTAGTCATATAGCAAAACTGTCATTGATAAAAGGGGCGATTGTGGCTGAAGAGTTGGGTGTTCGCTTTGTAATTGGAAGGTTGCCGGTTCGAGCCCCGGCTCGGACAGTCTTGGTCGTTGTGTCCTTCGGCAAGACACTTCACCTGCCACCTACTGGTGAGGGGCCGATGGCGCAATATGGCAGCCTCGCTTCTGTCAGTCTGCCCCAGGGCAGCTGTGGCTACTACTGTAGCTTGCCTTCACCAGTGTGTGAGAGTGAATGAATAGTGGTATTGTAAAGCGCTTTGAGGGGTCCCAAAAAGCGCTATATAAATGCAATCCATTATTATTATTATTGATACAAGCCACAACATTGGACAAAAGAGTCAGAGCATCAAATTCCACATTTCAAGACTGAGCTTATTTTTACTATCGACTGTTCTGAAACTTTAAGGGAAAACACACCAGAAAACAGAATTCCACCCCCTTTATCTCAGACTGCTCAGTCATGATCAGACACAAACATCTGCCCCTGAGCTGCAGACTACACAACCAAATCTCAAATTTGTCACATGCTCGAAGGGTGATTCCTTTGCAGTGACTGCATGCTGTGTTTTTGAAAATCCAGTTTTATTTTGATGTGGATGTTCACTGTAACAGAGTGCTTTGAAGTTAGGGTTGGCTGGCAAAAACAGCCAAACTGGCACCCTCCGCTCTTCTTTTGCCATGCCAAACTCTCCAGTGTCTTTCATTGCGACTAAGAGACTGACACCATGCTGTGTGTGTCTTTCCTGGGAAAGAGAGCAAAAAAAATGTTTATTTAGCCTAATTTGTTTGCCAAATTAAATTTGCAATTTCAGTTATGCCCGACCAAAAACATGCTTTAATTCTACCATGTAGCCGTTCATTTTAGAAACAACAAAAATCAGTAATAACAGAAATATGAAACGGTGGTTGCTAACAGGTAACAAACAAGCAATGGTTAAAGTGTGCTGCAACAATCCAAAAAGGCCTTCTGGCACCAGTTAATGTGAATTTAAATCAGATAGGCAGTTCAGTATAGGGCTGTGCGATATGACCAAAATCTCATATCCCGATATAAGACATCTATCATCCCGATAACGATATAAATCACAAAGTTTTAACGTTTTCTGTAAATTCTGTGAATCTCGGGCAGCTCGACTTGCGTGAAGTGTTTCCAGCTGGGTGTTGTGTACCTGGAGTTCAATGTTTTAACGGATGCATTAAAGGATGCATTTTTAGACATAAGTTGTAATGGCTGCCATTTCCTTTGTGAGTATTTATAACACAGCGTGCTGCGGGGAAAAGCCTGTTCTAATGTTTGAGTCTAAGGTTTATTTTTTAGCACCTGACAGCTCTTTATTGCTTCTCATCCGTAAATACTCTGCAGACTCTTTCGTGTGATTCAGTTTATTTTGAAAAGTCTCAACAGGATCTTGAGCTTTATTGTGAAAGGTTTATGTGGAGAATAAACAACCGGACACACGATGGTTTTAACGTCGTTGTTGCTAACAACCACGCATAAAAACAGGCGCTTGTCCGTCCGTAGTGTGGTTATATTAAATATAAGAGAATGAGAGAACTTTAAGAAATTAATATAGCCACTACAGTGGCCATCAAAACGATGAAAAAATATTGCCATGAACAGTTTATTTAGCGACACCACGAAACAAACGATAGCGTAAAATGAAATGATAGACGTTTTTATATCGTCATCCGATATACATCGTTATATCGATGTTACGGTTCGGCGTTGGCAGTGTATTGTTTTAGGCGTTTTGTTTTGGCGTGACTGTTATGCGTTTCCTGTTTTACTTTGAAAGTCTGTGTTATCTTAGTGTTCAGTTTACGTTTCCTTGTCTCGTCAGGTCTTATTTGCCCCAGCTGTGTATCCCTCCTGTGGTCCATTCCCTAATTGCTCCTTCTATGTATTTAAGCCCTGTGTTTCTGTATGTCATGGTCGCGATCTTCCCCCCCCCCCGTTGTAAATAGTTTGGCGCCTTGTGTTTGGTGATGTAAATAAATGTCGTATCTTGCTTTAAATCTCGTCTTGGGATTATTTTTGTGGAAGCTGCACGCCGGTTGCCTAGGCCGGGGTGTAACATATGGGGGCTCGTCCAGTCGCTGGGGGGTCCGTGGACCGCTTAAGCCGTCCGCCGTCGCTGGTGGGTCCGAGGGGGGGACCGCTTCAGCCGTCTGTCTTTGCTGGAGGGTCCGAGGGACCGCTCCAGCCTTCATCCGCCGTCGCTGGAGGGTCCGGGGTACCGCTCCAGTCTTCATTTGTCTTCGCTGGAGGATCCGAGGGACCGCTCCAGCCTTCATCCGCCGTCGCTGGAGGGTCCGGGGAACCGCTCCAGTCTTCGTTTGTCTTCGCTGGAGGATCCGTGGGACCGCTCCAGCCTTCTGCAGCTGGTGGGCTGCGTGTCTGTGTTTGCAGCTGGTGGGCTGCGTGTCCGTGTTTGCAGCTGGTGGGCTGCGTGTCTGTCTTCGCTGGAGGACCCGTGGGACCGCTCCAGCCTTTCGTCTGTCTTCGCTGGAGGATCCGAGGGCCCGCTCCAGTTTTCCGTTTCCACTGGAGGACCCGTCCAGCCATCAGCGTCGCCTGCGGGACGGCGGCCGGTGCCATATGGGCTGGACATGGAACAAACATTTTTCGTTGGGGTTGTATGTTTTAAATGATTGTTTTTTTGGGTGGGGGGGTATGTTACGGTTCGGCGTTGGCAGTGTATTGTTTTAGGCGTTTTGTTTTGGCGTGACTGTTATGTGTTTCCTGTTTTACTTTGAAAGTCTGTGTTATCTTAGTGTTCAGATTACGTTTCCTTGTCTCATCAGGTCTTATTTGCCCCAGCTGTGTATCCCTCCTGTGGTCCATTCCCTAATTGCTCCTTCTATGTATTTAAGCCCTGTGTTTCTGTATGTCATGGTCGCGATCCCCCCCCCCGTTGTAAATAGTTTGGCGCCTTGTGTTTGGTGATGTAAATAAATGTCGTATCTTGCTTTAAATCTCGTCTTGGGATTATTTTTGTGGAAGTTGCACGCCGGTTGCCTAGGCCGGGGTGTAACAATCGAACAGCCCTAGTTCAGTAACAAATATTGTCAAGCTAGCTCATTTTTGGTATGCTGCAGCCACATACAGTGGGGCAAAAAAGTATTTAGTCAGCCACCGATTGTGCAAGTTCCCCCACTTAAAATGATGACAGAGGTCAGTAATTTGCACCAGAGGTACACTTCAACTGTGAGAGACAGAATGTGAAAAAAAAATCCATGAATTCACATGGTAGGATTTGTAAAGAATTTATTCGTAAATCAGGGTGGAAAATAAGTATTTGGTCACCTCAAACAAGGAAAATCTCTGGCTCTCACAGACCTGTAACGTCTTCTGTAAGAAGCTTTTCTGTCCCCCACCTGTATGAATGGCACCTGTTTGAACTCATCATCTGTATAAAAGACACCTGTCCACAGCCTCAAACAGTCAGACTCCAAACTCCGCCATGGCCAAGGCCAAAGAGCTTTCGAAGGACACCAGGAAAAGTATTGTAGACCTGCACCAGACTGGGAAGAGTGAATCTACAATAGGCAAGCAGCTTGGTGTGAAAAAAATCAACTGTGGGAGCAATCATCAGAAAATGGAAGACATACAAGACCACTGATAATCTCCCTCGATCTGGGGCTCCACGCAAGATCTCATCCCGTGGGGTCAAAATGATCATGAGAACGGTGAGCAAAGATCCCAGAACCACACGGGGGGACCTGGTGAATGACCTGCAGAGAGCTGGGACCAAAGTAACAAAGGTCACCATCAGTAACACACTACAACGGCAGGGAATCAAATCCCGCAGTGCCAGATGTGTTCCGCTGCTGAAGCCAGTGCATGTCCAGGCCCGTCTGAAGTTTGCCAGAGAGCACATGGATGATCCAGCAGAGGATTGGGAGAATGTCATGTGGTCAGATGAAACCAAAGTAGAACTTTTTGGTATAAACTCAACTCGTCGTGTTTGGAGGAAGAAGAATACTGAGTTGCATCCCAAGAACACCATACCTACTGTGAAGCATGGGGGTGGAAACATCATGCTATGGGGCTGTTTTTCTGCCAAGGGGACAGGAGGACTGATCTGTGTTAAGGACAGAATGAATGGGGCCATGTATCGTGAGATTTTGAGCCAAAACCTCCTTCCATCAGTGAGAACTTTGAAGATGAAACGAGGCTGGGTCTTCCAACATGACAATGATCCAAAACACACCGCCCGGGCAACAAAGGAGTGGCTCCGTAAGAAGCATTTGAAAGTCCTGGAGTGGCCTAGCCAGTCTCCAGACCTCAACCCCATAGAAAATCTGTGGCGGGAGTTGAAAGTCCGTGTTGCTCGGCGACAGCCCCAAAACATCACTGCTCTCGAGAAGATCTGCATGGAGGAATGGGCCAAAATACCAGCTACTGTGTGTGCAAACCTGGTAAAGACCTATAGTAAACGTTTGACCTCTGTTATTGCCAACAAAGGTTATGTTACAAAGTATTGAGTTGTATTTTTGTTATTGACCAAATACTTATTTTCCACCCTGATTTACGAATAAATTCTTTACAAATCCTACCATGTGGATTCATGGATTTTTTTTTCACATTCTGTCTCTCACAGTTGAAGTGTACCTCTGGTGCAAATTACTGACCTCTGTCATCATTTTAAGTGGGAGAACTTGCACAATCGGTGGCTGACTAAATACTTTTTTGCCCCACTGTAGTTCTGTTAGTCGACTAGAATTATCACTAGTGATACGAACTAATAACAATTTATCGATTCCATTATCGATATAATGCATTGATTTGATTCATTATCAATTCTCTTATCGATTCTCATTGGCTCCACTTTGAAGACACCACTGTTGCTAAGTAGCATGTCAAAGATATGACATTCATGCTAATTATTTGCATGCTGTGGTCAAATCTTTGTGCATGTCGGGGGTATTTCCTCTCTTTGTAGGCATCAGTGCTGGGGTCGTCACTCAAAACAAATAGTGATTACACATATTATATGGAACACTTTTCTTAGAAGTAGTACAGCAGTGGAAGTGCAAGTGGAACTGATAAGCGGGATCGATACGCAAGCAGACTTTGCTGGAATTTAAAACTCAATAATAATACCCAGGGAAATACTCAATACTGAATCCAATGCTACATGGAAAATTTTAACCCTATCCTGCAAAAGAAGTAATGGTGAAGAAATCATATCTCAAAAGAATTAACTGTTTACTTGTTAATTTAACTCGTTTTCAACTAAATTTCCCTAAATATGACTTTAAAAAAAAAAGATTAATGTCAAGTCTGGAGGTTTTAATTTGTTTTACAAATTATTTAGATAGTTTCATTACAGATTATGCAGGGTACAACAGATTTCAGAACCTAACAAAAAACAAAAGGGTACAACAAACAACACAATACCTCACACAACTATATGATTAATGGAAAAGTAAAGAATAAACTTTGGGTTAAGTTGGTATAAGTTATACTAAAATAAAGAAGTTCTAAAAGAACACTGTAAAACTGAAACCGTTACTGCCTGCATTTTAAAACTGACCTTGTTGATGCCTACAACAAAATAAGAACCACATTTTATTAAATAGTTGTACAAAGACGTTCCATCCATGACTCTTTCAGCTCTGCAATAATTATTCACAGTTTACCCAACTATACTTTTCATCTCCTAGTTGCTAAGTTATTGATACCAGATGGCTAATATGGCTTTCGGGTAATTGCTTGTAGTGCATGCTGGATAGGTCAACATTTATGATAACTGTTTCAGTAGCTTTACTGACCTCTGAAATTTCGCCTAAACTGTTATGAATGCTAAGTACTTTAGCTCTTAGAGAGAGGAAGATCAGTGGGCCTTGCTTTCTTCATCGCATTGCTGTGTAAAGTTATCAGCAAGAGGAGGCAAACAGGGCACTGTTGCTATCAATACCATAGCAAATGATTATCTTAATTTAGTATTGTTGATTTTTACTATTAATTAATATCTGAGTATCAATTTTGCTGACAACCCATACAGTGCACATCCTGTTTTTTCTTCTTCTCACTGCTGAACTTTCAATAAAGTTATCATGCATCCAAAGTTCAGTCATGCAGTCATTTATGTTCGATTAACAATTGTTATGAAAGTTTAGTTTAGTAACTGTCCAAAAAAAGTTACCGGAAGGATATCAATATGGCTGCTAACTAACAGGACGTGCTTCTAGAAGACTTTGGTAGGAGCCATCACTTTGAATTTAAAGTTATGATGTACTTTAATAGCAGTAGCAGTAGTTTAGTAGCAGGCTTGCTACATCATGTAACACTGTGCATTTTAGAAAATAGTTGCTAAATCTGCAAAGAGAAATAAACCTCAGAACCAGCACAGGTCAGGTGACCACACCCTGTCCACAGAGAAAATAAATTAAAAATGTCTTAATAGAACCTATTAAGTGACTTATTAAGCTCATTAAGTTAGCTATTTTGTGCGACTGCCCTGATGCACCAAAACATAGGGCTTTCCCCACCTGCAGAATAACACTTTAGGTACTTTGAACTCTCAGTGTGTTACAGTTTCTACCACTTGAGCCAGTGGGCCGGTATCTGAACTGAACACCTTGGCATGGCAAGACAGCTGGAAAAGTCAGTTTTGTTGATGCCCTGTGGCCTCATATTTGCACTCGACCACACCTTACTTTGAAGAGATCAAATGAAATTGAGTTTTTCCTTTTTAACCATTTCTACCAGCGTGTTGTTATTTATGCACAGTTCACTTGTCAGGACTTTCTACAAGGTGCCAAAAGCAAACGAACTGCACGTGTGATAGTTATGAAACATATATTGTATCCATTTGTTTACATTAAACCACATGTGTGGCCACACTATTTGAATAGTTCAAGGAATCTGACGTAATTGCAGGCTCATTGAAATTGTAATAATAATATCTTTTTGCCACTCGCAGGGTTCATATTACCATGGCAACACTGATTCCAGCAACACTTGCTTTCTTGGCCTTACAGGCTGTTATTGAGCCACTACTGCAAAGGTTTTTTATTGTGTCACACCCATAAAGCAGAGGCCACCAAAGAAGCATATACCTGAGAGGCAGGTTTACTAAACAAATTGTACCATGCCATTCAATACAGGGCTGCAAATCCTTTTGAAAATTACATGTCAGTACACAACATTAAAAAACTTGTGTCTAAAATTGACCTATTATGCTTTTTCTATGCGTTCTGTATTGTTGTATTGTTCTGTATTGATGAATCTGTATAGGGTTACAAAAGTCATAGTGATAAGGTTTAGGTTGCACATTGGCCAACAACACCTTAGTACCTCAATTTCCTTTTCTGTGCTCCATGAAACAAGAAAACTTCTGAGTGTGAGGCCAGCACACTCACGCTAGCATAATTTCTGGTTGTCGTTTTCCTCAAAATCAATGCTGCTACTACCGTAATACTATAAAGACTAAAAAAAAACTACTAAAACCTAAAACAAAAAAGCAAAACAGAAGCAAAAAACTTAAAAACTCATTATCAATACAACTAATGTTTGTAGGCTACGTACATCATACCACCACTTCAGACTTTCCAAACTGATGTCCAAACTTCACTCCTTTCGCCCTCATATTATATATGAGCTAGGTCCGCGTTTATGCAAGCTCTCCCTGTGAGATTACTTTCAGGCTTTTCCATTTTATTTTTTTAATATCATTTTACAACCCCTTACACGCACATGGGCAAAATTGTTGGTTAAATTCTTTTCTATGAGCTCTGATCTAAATCTGACTATAACATGAAACATGTAGTCTGGAGAAAGCACCTTTTAAACCTGAAACAGCTAGAGCAGTTTACTCATAAGGAGTAGGCCAGGAAATCTGACGACATGTGCAGAAGTCACACTGACAGACAGCAAAAGAAATATTAAGTTAAGGGTACTATAATTTTAATTCTATTGAACCACAATTCAAAAGCAATGTCTGATTTTCATTAGCTAACTTTTAGCAGTTATTTCAGTGACCATTGTGGATTTTTCTTTCTTTAACGTAAGAGTACCAATACAGGTATGAGGTAAGCTCAGCAGTATGGGTAGTGTTGGCCTCAGCTGTCCAATACAGTGGGGCAAAAAAGTATTTAGTCAGCCACCGATTGTGCAAGTTCCCCCACTTAAAATGATGACAGAGGTCAGTAATTTGCACCAGAGGTACACTTCAACTGTGAGAGACAGAATGTGAAAAAAAATCCATGAATTCACATGGTAGGATTTGTAAAGAATTTATTCGTAAATCAGGGTGGAAAATAAGTATTTGGTCACCTCAAACAAGGAAAATCTCTGGCTCTCACAGACCTGTAACGTCTTCTGTAAGAAGCTTTTCTGTCCCCCACCTGTATGAATGGCACCTGTTTGAACTCATCATCTGTATAAAAGACACCTGTCCACAGCCTCAAACAGTCAGACTCCAAACTCCGCCATGGCCAAGGCCAAAGAGCTTTCGAAGGACACCAGGAAAAGTATTGTAGACCTGCACCAGACTGGGAAGAGTGAATCTACAATAGGCAAGCAGCTTGGTGTGAAAAAATCAACTGTGGGAGCAATCATCAGAAAATGGAAGACATACAAGACCACTGATAATCTCCCTCGATCTGGGGCTCCACGCAAGATCTCATCCCGTGGGGTCAAAATGATCATGAGAACGGTGAGCAAAGATCCCAGAACCACACGGGGGGACCTGGTGAATGACCTGCAGAGAGCTGGGACCAAAGTAACAAAGGTCACCATCAGTAACACACTACAACGGCAGGGAATCAAATCCCGCAGTGCCAGACGTGTACCGCTGCTGAAGCCAGTGCATGTCCAGGCCCGTCTGAAGTTTGCCAGAGAGCACATGGATGATACAGCAGAGGATTGGGAGAATGTCATGTGGTCAGATGACACCAACGTAGAACTTTTTGGTATAAACTCAACTCGTCGTGTTTGGAGGAAGAAGAATACTGAGTTGCATCCCAAGAACACCATACCTACTGTGAAGCATGGGGGTGGAAACATCATGCTATGGGGCTGTTTTTCTGCCAAGGGGACAAGACGACTGATCCGTGTTAAGGACAGAATGAATGGGGCCATGTATCGTGAGATTTTGAGCCAAAACCTCCTTCCATCAGTGAGAACTTTGAAGATGAAACGAGGCTGGGTCTTCCAACATGACAATGATCCAAAACACACCGCCCGGGCAACAAAGGAGTGGCTCTGTAAGAAGCATTTGAAAGTCCTGGAGTGGCCTAGCCAGTCTCCAGACCTCAACCCCATAGAAAATCTGTGGCGGGAGTTGAAAGTCCGTGTTGCTCGGCGACAGCCCCAAAACATCACTGCTCTCGAGAAGATCTGCATGGAGGAATGGGCCAAAATACCAGCTACTGTGTGTGCAAACCTGGTAAAGACCTATAGTAAACGTTTGACCTCTGTTATTGCCAACAAAGGTTATGTTACAAAGTATTGAGTTGTATTTTTGTTATTGACCAAATACTTATTTTCCACCCTGATTTACGAATAAATTCTTTACAAATCCTACCATGTGGATTCATGGATTTTTTTTTCACATTCTGTCTCTCACAGTTGAAGTGTACCTCTGGTGCAAATTACTGACCTCTGTTATCATTTTAGGTGGGGGAACTTGCACAATCGGTGGCTGACTAAATACTTTTTTGCCCCACTGTATGTACCTGTTAATTCTTTTTTTAATTCAGTGGAAATATAACATGAAAATTATGAGTACCAGTTACAACTTGTCAGCAGTAAGGCTCCTTTTGGTAGTCCCCTCCAAAAACATACTTGCTGTGCAACCCTGTGATCTGAAGAATAAGTGAGCTGAGTTTTAAAAATAAACACATTAAGAAATTAAATACCTGTTACACATTACAGTATGCACAGCAGTGATTTTTTTTCCTTTTTCATGAAAGAAAAATCAGTACAAGTCAACAAGCCCTCAGAGACTTTACCTTGTCAACTGTGATCACTTTGCCCAGAGAAATATTCACAAACTAAACATACCCACAAAGAGATGATGATTCCTTTGATGTTTAAAGCAGTCTCTCCAGAGGATCGTTTAAGGAAACAGTCAAAAAACTGTGGAAACCTGATCATCGCTAATCAAGACTACATATAAGACTTTCATAATGTCATGGGACGTGTACTGTGGGTTGTGTGAAATTGCCACCAGGCTCCTGTAACATCATCACTGACACAGCAAATGAGTAACAAAGAAAAACAATGAAAGAAGAAAGTCTACTGTTAAAATTGCACACTTTTAAAACCTCACACTACCGACTACCTAAATTTTTTTAAATAGAGAAGTGCCAATAAAACCAAAAAGAAAGGACATGGAATGAAAAAGGAGGCAGGGCGAGGATCACCCCTGAAATCCTCCAAAGCAGGCACTGTGTAGTGGAACAACAGACACAGTGGAGTCAGGATGATGGATGAGGAGCCAGCAGGGGTTAATGAACAGACAGATCGATTCTGAGCAGCCCAGCTATATACTGAACACAACCTCTATTAGCCTTAGGTTCCTGATGCCTGAAAACCATGCTGACTGTTTGCTTCATTAAGATTACAATCAATGGTATCATCCTATGCAGTTTTTCAGTGTGATGTTGTGCCAAGGCACATTAAACATGAAAAAAATCCTCATTTGTCCAATTTACTGGAGCCTGTGCTAAACTCTAAGTGAAATGTACACAACCTGTAATCATTTGGATGATGAGCTCAGCAGTTGAGAAAGGTCATAGTGAATGCCAATAGCTTCCAAATTGAGGCAAATTTTAAGATGTTTTCACGATGTTCAAAATATAATATGTAATAAAACAGTAACCTGTAATGTAATCTGCATCTGAATCAGTTCATAAAAAGACCATGAACAGTTTGAAGGGTGGTTGTAGCGTAAGAGAGGAGGGCACCGCCTAATCGGAAGGTTGGTGGTTCAATCCCCGTCTGCTCCAGTCTGCATGCCAAATATCCTTGGACAAGATACTAACCCCATGTTGCTCCCTGATACATCCACTGGAGTGTAACAAGTTGTATAAAGTGCTCAGAGTAGAAAAGTGCTAATTCAAGAACCAGTCTTTTTACAATATATTTATGCAAGCTCTATAAGTCATAATTATGGGTGTGTTACGGCCCTAGCAGGGCCGCCTCCTGAAGTTGTCTGTGTGGGCGTGTTCGACCATCTCTCCTGCCTTAGCTGCCACCTTTTGTCTTTTGTGCAGCTGACTCTCGTCAGTAATTAAAAGTATTTAAGCCCAGGGACAGGTGAGCTCTGTACAAGAGTGCCATTAGTGTGGTTTTCAGCTAGAGAGCTGCACTCTTTTTGGCTTACTTTGTACTTTATTGACTAATGCTTGAGTTTTGTTTGTTTCTTTAAACGGTAATAGTGGCTTGTCCGTCTCTTTTAGTTAGTATTAATAGAAACTCTGTAATTTAACCTTTATGCCTCCTTGACTCCTTTTTCTGACCTGGACACTTTTTGTTACTTCCCCCTCACCGCCTAGACCCCTCAGGGGAACGTAACAGGTGATATTAACTAACTTTTTAATTGTTGTGTTTCAGGTTCTCTGCATTTTAATTTGTATTAGTAATGTCCACTGTGGTAAGTTATTGCCAGCTTTTAGGATTATCCGAAATTACTGTTGACTTTTTTTTTGTCAGGTTTGGCACTGCAGTCACAGCTTTAAGCCATCCATCTATGCAAAACTCGTTCTGCTAACATCTCTTCCACTCAATGCAATACAATCATATTAGGTGCAAAATACGACATGCCATTTTTTTTGACTAATTGTAGGGCAATTTGTAGTCGAATATTCTCTTCCCAAACCTTTGTGCACAATAAAACGCACATCTTGCAGTACATCTTCTAAATACTGTAGTGGCCTCTGCCATGACATTGTTAAGGAGTAAATGTGGCTGGATTCTCTGCCCTTTTGCTAAATCTTCCTTCATAGTTCGAACAATGTAAATGTTATAAAGTGAAGTGGAGGAAAGTAGGGCATAATTTTTTTTATTTTTTGGACTACTCAGCCATACCCTCAGTCTACTTCACTCTCTGGCATGGAGCCTTTTTGTTTCCCCTGTCTTAAAATTAATTATTGGCATCCTAGGTAAGACTGCTGTCCATAGAGCTGTCCATTCAAAAATCCATTGTGGAACTACTGTTTAAATCGTGAGTACTTTATGAACACTTGCTGGTTCAGCAATTCAAGCTTGCCAGGCTCTTTGGTGCTCAATGAATCAAAAAATAAAAAATCACTCTAATTAACAATTTGTTCAAGATATTTTTCCTCAAAGTTAGAAGCCTTCCAAGTCATAAAAATGTTTTAAAGAAACACCATGCCTACACTGCATTCCTAATCACACAGAAAAAAAGCTGCTTGACATCTAGCAAATGACTAATTCCAGTAGCTTTTTCATTCAGCTTCCTCCATGTTATTTGAGTAGCTAACATGCACAGATTACGGTGTCCTGCAGGTTTTAGATCTCACCTTGGGTCAACACACCTGAATCACATGATTAGTTTGTTACCAGGCCTCTGGAGAACTTCAGGACATGTTGAGGAGCTAATTTAGCCATTTAAATCAGCTGTGTTGGTTCAAGAACACGTTTAAAACCTGCAGGGACACCGGCCCTCAAGCAGGTAAGTCAAATTTGCATGATCTAATGCAAATGTGACAAATTGTTCATTGTTCGGAGTTTGCAAGTTTACGTCTTTGTTAATACTACAATTCACCATTTCACACCTTCGTAAGCCATTACACAGAGTCAAATATGATGACAAACAAAAAAACTATCCAAGTATTTGCTGTGGGAACCGCTTGTCAAGAGCGGAACAGCCAAAAGAGCGTGCTTCTGATTAAGACAACTTATCTATTGGAAGTTAATGTGAATGTCAAGTGTCAGCCGTATAACAAAACGCTTTACTTACTGTGGCTGAATTTGTCTATTTTGTCTCAAGAGGGAAATAATGATCTATTTCTGCATTTTGTCTCCAGTGCTGTCACACTTGTCTTCTAGTAGAGCTTGATAGCCCTCTCCCCCACCCCCTCACTATAGGACACTCAATCTTTTCAACAAAGAACTTTCATTTTATTAACCTTGTTTCCTTTTGATCTGCATTGCTACCTGCTCACTGCTTTGCATCTGCCATTTTCCTTTCTTTTCATGTCTTAGATTAATTTTGCCCCAGTCACCTGACCAGCAGCTGAATTGGGCTTTTGTGTTTGACTGGCCTCATCTTCTTTGTCAGTCCTTCATTGTGTATTTCATTATATATCCTATATCCTTCATTAGACTTTGCCTCATCCCCCTTCCATTAATCTTCCGGTGGTGTTATGGCCCTTTCCTCAAAAGATTTTACCAATGCATCCTCCAGCAAACGTGTGACGTACATGTCAGGGGTGTCATGGTCTGCGGTGGGTGGCTGGAATTTCCATAAGGCTCCTGAACTGACCTGGGATCCGCCCCTGGGCAGGGCCAACTCCAGCTCCCGCACACCTGGAGCCTATTGCAGGCAATCAAGCCAGAGGGATTTAAACCACACGTTGATGTTCATTCACTGCCAGTTCGTCATCAACACATGTTGGTAACAGGCCGTATACGTTAAGTTCTTGCTGTGATTCATCCTGTTAACACAACTCTCTTGTGCTACAGTTGCTGTATCCACCTTGGCTCACACTCCACCTCTGGACTCAGGATACCTAGTAATCATTCTGGAAATCTCTCTGTGCCTCACCTGCCTGCCCTCCTGCCATCACACTCCATCTGAAGCCCCGGATCTCAGGCCAGCTTTTCCACGCCACTCAGCCTCCCCTGGATCTTCATCACCCCCCTCTCAACACTCCAGGTCCCTAACTGCAAGTAAGAATTGCTGCTCTTACAACTGGCCACTGCAGAGCTGCCTTCACTACCTACCTAACTCCTATATCCTCTTCCTTCAGTGTGACTGTTCCCCACTCAGCTCCGTTCCGCATCTCAGGCCTCATTCCCTCGCCATAGCCACGTTCCCCAGGCCACGCCGCACCAAGACTCCACGTCTCGCTGTTTTTTGTCTTTGCCACGTTTTTCTCTTGCACTTAAACCTAATAAATTGTTGCATCATCTGCTGTCTCCGCTCTGGGTTTCTGCACCTGAGTCCTGTTCAGTACCGGCCACCCGGCCACGTGACAAGGGGTATTACAGATCAGTAGAACAAGCTTGGGCTTCATGGAGAACCAAAGTTGGCCAGATATCATTTCCACTTTTTTTCCCTCTACATTAAAACATCTGTGTCTACAGATAAACCTGTCACTTGAAAATCTAATTTCCCACAATTTAATCCAGAGAAAGTAAAACAAACCCTCTCTTCTCGGTGCATTTCATTTCTACTCTGTCCAACACCATTAGCTACTCTCTCCTTCCTGCAGCTTCCCCCAAAAGCTAATTGTTTTGCTCCATCAGTTGAACACCATAGGGACAGTCACAGATGAGGGTGTATTGTGGCTCTTCAGTGTGAACAATTATTCACGCAACACCTGTTAAACCTGTGAATGCCCTGTACTTGTCAAAATCTCAGTGTAATCCAGTGCAGCGGTAAAAGCGCACTGTTAGCTGATCTGCTCCCCTCCAAATCCATCCTGAAGTGTGCATGAAACTCTGTAGTGTCACCTTTTTCTTCAACAAGTATTCTCTTTGTGTGAGGCAGTTTTAAAAAAAAAAAAAAAAAAAAAAGGCTATCAGAAGGCTAAGTGTGAAAAGTATAATGGGTTATAGAAATAAACACATTCCTCCATCACTGCCAGGGGTGCGTTGACCTACAGGAGGACACCCTTAAATATTCAACTGTGCAGCGTTAAGTCTATGACAGTCAGCTTCATCGTGGTTTGCTTTGGAATCACCCAGTGGGGCAAAAAAGTATTTGGTAGCCACTGATTGTGCAAGTTGTCCCACTGAAAAAGATGAGAGGTCTGTAATTTTTAGTCTAGGTTCACTTCAACTGTGAGAGACAGAATGTAAAAAAAGAAATCCAAGATTTTAAAGAATTTATTTGTAGACTGGTGCAGAAAATAAGTATTTAGCGCCTACAAACAAGCAAGAATTCTGGCCCTCACAGAACTGTTACTACTTCTTTAAGAAGCTCTATCTTCCACTCGTTACCTGTATTAATGACATCTGTATGAACTCATCTGTATAAAATACACCTGTCCACACCTTCAGACAGTCAGACTCCAAACTCCGCCATGGCCAAGACCAGAGAGCAGTCTAAGGACACCATGGGCAAGATTGTACACAAGACTGAGATGATCCAATCTCCTATAGGCAAGCAATTATGAGAAAATGGAATAAATACAAAACCACAGAAAATCTCCCTTGACCTGGGGCTCCATGCAAGATGTCACCTCGTGGGGTACAAATGATCTTGAGAACGGTGAGGAAACAGCCCAGAACTACACGGGCGGAACTGGCCAGTGACCTAAAGAGAGCTGAGACCACAATAACAATTTTACTATTAGTAACACACTACATGGTCATGGATTTAAATCCTGCAGCACTCGAAACGTCCCCCTGCTTAAGCCAGTACATGTCCTGGCCCATCTAAAGTTTGCCAGAGACCAACTGGATGATTCAGAGGAGGATTGTCAGATGAGACCAAAATAGTCAAAGTCTTTGGTATAAACGTCACTCACCATGTTTGGAGGGGGAAGAATGCTGAGTTGCAGCCCAAGAACATCATACTCACTGTGAAGCATGGAAGTGGAAACATGTTTTGGGGCTGCTTTTCTGCAAAGGGGACAGGACAACTGATCCATATTAAGGAAAGGATGAGTGGGGCCATGTATCGTGAGATTTTGGGCAAAAACCTCCTTCCATCAGTGAGAGCATTGAAGATGAAATGTTGCTGGATCTTCCAGCATGACAATGATCCCAAACACACCACCTGGCCAACGAAAGAGTGGCTACGTAAAGAGCA
This sequence comes from Aulonocara stuartgranti, assembly GCF_965226115.1. Taxonomy (NCBI): domain Eukaryota; kingdom Metazoa; phylum Chordata; class Actinopteri; order Cichliformes; family Cichlidae; genus Aulonocara; species Aulonocara stuartgranti. Next base: position 29,971,259 of record NC_138951.1, on the reverse strand, counting down.
TTTCAAGGTTCTAGAGTGGCCTAGCCAGACCTCAATCCAACAGAGAATCTGTGGAGGGAGTTGAAAGTCCGACAGCCCCAAAACATCAGCTCTTGAGCAGATCTGCATGGAAGAATGGGCCAAAATACCAGCTACAATGTGTTCAAACCTGGCAAAGACCTACAGGAAACATCTGACCTCTGTCATTGCCAACCAAGGTTACATTACAAAGCATTGAGCTGAACTTTTGTTATTGACCAAATACTTATTTTCTGCACCAATATACAAATAAATTACAATGCGATATCCTGGACTTCTTTACATTTTACACTTTACATTCTGTGTCTCACAGTGGAAGTGAACCTATGCTGAAAATTACAGATCACTCTCATTTCTTTCAGTGGGACAAGATTTATAATTTACTCAAATTCCATCCATCCATCCATTTTCATCCGCTTTGTCCGGGGCCGGGTCGCGGGGGCAGCAGCCTAAGCAAAGAGGCCCAGACCTCCCTCTCCCCAGCCACCTCCTCCAGCTTATCCGGGGGAATACCAAGGCGTTCCCAGGCCAGCCGAGAGATATAATCTCTCCAGCGTGTCCTGGGTCTGCCCCGGGGCCTCCTCCCGGTGGGACATGCCTGGAACACCTCACCCAGGAGGCGCCCAGGGGGCATCCTTGTCAGATGCCCGAACCACCTCAGCTGGCTCCTTTCGATGTGGAGCAGCAGCTGCTCTACTCTGAGCCCCTCCCGGATGGCCGAACTTCTCACCCTATCTCTAAGGGAGAGGCCAGCCACCCTTCGGAGGAAGCTCATTTCTGCCGCTTGTATCCGCGATCTCATTCTTTCGGTCACTACCCACAGCTCGTGGCCATAGGTGAGGGTAGGGACGTAGATCGACCGGTAAATTGAGAGCTTCGCTTTTACACTCAGCTCCCTCTTCACCACGACGGACCGGTGCAGCGTCCGCATTACTGCAGCTGCAGCCCCAATCCGTCTGTCGATCTCCGGCTCCCTTCTCCCATCACTCGCGAACAAGACCCCGAGATACTTGAACTCCTCCACTTGGGGCAGGAACTCATCCCCGACCCGGAGTGGGCACTCCACCCTTTTCCGGCTGAGAACCATGGCCTCAGATTTGGAGGTACTGATCCTCATTCCCGCTGCTTCACACTCGGCTGCGAACCGCTCCAGTGCGAGCTGGAGGCCCTCACCCGATGAAGCCAACAGAACCAAATCATCTGCAAAAATCAGAGATGAGATTCTGAGGCCACCAAAGCGAAAGCCCTCCGCCACTTGGCTGCGCCTAGAAATCCTGTCCATAAAAATTATGAACAGAACCGGAGACAAAGGGCAGCCCTGGCGGAGCCCATCACGAGTCCGACTTATTGCCGGCACTGTGTGCCAAGACTGGCAATAGGGACATTTACTCAAATTTATAACAGGAAAAAAAAGGTAGTAGCCTATGTTCAGAAAAAAAACATTTGGATGGTTAAGACCAGTAAAGATTTTACTGCTTGTTTTTAAGGTTCTTATATTGCCTGTGTTCTATGTTTACATTCAGCTCCCAGGGGTGTGTACTATGAAGTAAGATTAATGGCTTGGCGAGCTATGTCGAGCTTGCTTTTAAATTAGCCAAACACATACAGTAAGATTCAAGATTTTTTTATTTGCCAACAGTCTATGCACATTGGAATTCTTGTACAGAGCTTTCCAGGTCAAGTTACTCTTTTTACAAGATAAAGACAAAGCAACTTAGAAAAGAAAAAAAAGAAATAAAGCAAGGAATGGAGCAATCATAGTATATACTATTTACTATATACAAAAACACTGTACCTAGCTGGAGCAGGTTATGTTCCAAGTCTCGATTTAAAATAATCTGGAAACCCGTTGTTTTCATTGATTTTTTTTTTAATTTTTTTTTTTACAGCATGTTTTAATTCTCTGCTGGGGGAATATGTTTTGTATGTGCAAATTATTAAGCTCTACCTTAGTAAAAATGCTAAATGAAACAAACTGTTTGTTGGATTACCCTAAATTACCAGGAATATTGTGCAGCATGAATCTTTCTTTTTGCAACTGTCTTTTTTTGTGTTCTTTATCAATTTAGAATCATCATAATCATTCTCTGACAACGCCCTGTACCAACACAGAGCAGAGCAGCTACCTGAACGCTACCCCAACAGAGGTCGATTATCTTGTTAATAATTTCACCTCCTCACTACGTACGACTCTGGATACTGAAGCTCCGGTGAAAACTAAGGTCTCTAATCAGAAGTACCTGACTCCGTGGTATAATTCTCAAACACGTACCCTAAAGCAAATGACTCGTAATGTGGAGAGGAAATGGCATGTCACAAATTTAGAGGATCATCATTTAACCTGGAGAAATAGTTTGCTGCTTTATAAGAAAGCCCTCCGCAAAGCCAGAACATCTTACTATTCATCACTGATTGAAGAAAATAAGAACAACCCCAGGTTTCTCTTCAGCACTGTAGCCAGGCTGACAAAAAGTCAGAGCTGTTTTGAGCCAACCATCCCTTTAATGTTAACTAGTAATGACTTCATGAACTTCTTCACAAATAAAATTTTTATCATTAGAGAAAAATTACCAATAATCATCCCACAGATGTATTATCTACAGCTACTCTTAGTACCATTGATGTTAAGTTAGACTCTTTTTCTCCAATTGATCTTTCTGAGTGAACTTCAATAATTACTTCCTCCAAACCATCGTGTCTTTTAGAACCCATTCCTACAAAACTGCTCAAAGAAGTCCTGCCATTAATTAATTCTTCGATCTTAAATATGATCAACCTATCTCTAATAATCGGTTACAGTGGGGCAAAAAAGTATTTAGTCAGCCACCGATTGTGCAAGTTCCCCCACTTAAAATGATGACAGAGGTCAGTAATTTGCACCAGAGGTACACTTCAACTGTGAGAGACAGAATGTGAAAAAAAAAATCCATGAATCCACATGGTAGGATTTGTAAAGAATTTATTTTCCACCCTAATTTACGAATAAGTATTTGGTCACCTCAAACAAGGAAAATCTCTGGCTCTCACAGACCTGTAACGTCCTCTGTAAGAAGCTTTTCTGTCCCCCACTCGTTACCTGTATGAATGGCACCTGTTTGAACTCATCATCTGTATAAAAGACACCTGTCCACAGCCGCAAACAGTCAGACTCCAAACTCCACCATGGCCAAGACCAAAGAGCTTTCGAAGGACACCAGGAAAAGTATTGTAGACCTGCACCAGACTGGGAAGAGTGAATCTACAATAGGCAAGCAGCTTGGTGTGAAAAAAATCAACTGTGGGAGCAATCATCAGAAAATGGAAGACATACAAGACCACTGATAATCTCCCTCGATCTGGGGCTCCACGCAAGATCTCATCCCGTGGGGTCAAAATGATCATGAGAACAGTGAGCAAAGATCCCAGAACCACACGGGGGGACCTGGTGAATGACCTGCAGAGAGCTGGGACCAAAGTAACAAAGGTCACCATCAGTAACACACTACAACGGCAGGGAATCAAATCCCGCAGTGCCAGACGTGTTCCGCTGCTGAAGCCAGTGCATGTCCAGGCCCGTCTGAAGTTTGCCAGAGAGCACATGGATGATACAGCAGAGGATTGGGAGAATGTCATGTGGTCAGATGAAACCAAAGTAGAACTTTTTGGTATAAACTCAACTCGTCGTGTTTGGAGGAAGAAGAATACTGAGTTGCATCCCAAGAACACCATACCTACTGTGAAGCATGGGGGTGGAAACATCATGCTATGGGGCTGTTTTTCTGCCAAGGGGACAGGACGACTGATCTGTGTTAAGGACAGAATGAATGGGGTCATGTATCGTGAGATTTTGAGCCAAAACCTCCTTCCATCAGTGAGAATTTTGAAGATGAAACGAGGCTGGGTCTTCCAACATGACAATGATCCAAAACACACCGCCCGGGCAACAAAGGAGTGGCTCCGTAAGAAGCATTTGAAAGTCCTGGAGAGGCCTAGCCAGTCTCCAGACCTCAACCCCATAGAAAATCTGTGGCGGGAGTTGAAAGTCCGTGTTGCTTGGCGACAGCCCCAAAACATCATTGCTCTCGAGAAGATCTGCATGGAGGAATGGGCCAAAATACCAGCTACTGTGTGTGCAAACCTGGTAAAGACCTATAGTAAACGTTTGACCTCTGTTATTGCCAACAAAGGTTATGTTACAAAGTATTGAGTTGTATTTTTGTTATTGACCAAATACTTATTTTCCACCCTGATTTACGAATAAATTCTTTACAAATCCTACCATGTGGATTCATGGATTTTTTTTTTCACATTCTGTCTCTCACAGTTGAAGTGCAAATTACTGACCTCTGTCATCATTTTAGGTGGGGGAACTTGCACAATCGGTGGCTGACTAAATACTTTTTTGCCCCACTGTATGTACCACAGGCCTTCAAGCTGGCTGTAGTTAAACCTTTACTCAAAAAGCCATCTCTAGACCCAGCAGTCTTAGCTAATTATAGGCCAATCTCCAACCTTCCTTTCATATCAAGAATCCTTGAAAGAGTAGTTGTCAAACAGCTAACTGATCATCTGCAGATGAATGGCTTATTTGAAGAGTTTCAGTCAGGTTTCAGAGCTCATCACAGCACAGAAACAGCTTTAGTGAAGGTTACAAATGATCTTCTTATGGCCTCTGACAGTGGACTCATCTCTGTGCATGTCCTGCTACACCTTAGTGCAGCATTCAATACTGTTGACCATAATATCCTATTAGAGAGATTAGAACATGCTGTAGGTATTACAGGTACTGCACTGCAGTGGTTTGTATCATATCTATCTAATAGACTCCAATTTGTGCATGTAAATGGAGAGTCCTCTTCACACACTGAGGTTAATTATGGAGTTCCACAGGGTTCAGTGCTAGGACCAATTCTGTTTACATTATACATGCTTCCCCAAGGCAACATCATTAGAAGACATAGCATACATTTTCACTGCTATGCAGATGACACCCAGCTCTATCTATCCATGAATCCAGATAACACACACCAATTAGTTAAACTGCAGGAATGTCTTAAAGACAAAGAGCTGGATGGCCGCTAACTTTCTGCTTCTTAATTCAGATAAAACTGAGGTTATTGTACTCGGCCCTGAAAAGCTTAGAAATATGGTATCTAACCAGATTCTTACTCTGGATGGCATTACCTTGGCCTCCAGTAACACTGTGAGGAACCTTGGAGTCATTTTTGACCAGGATATGTCCTTCAACGCACATATTAAACAAATATGTAAGACTGCGTTCTTCCATTTGCGCAACATCTCTAAAATTAGAAATATCCTGTCTCAGAGTGATGCTGAAAAACTAGTTCATGCATTTATTACTTCCAGGCTGGACTACTGTAATTCATTATTATCAGGATGTCCAAAAAACTCACTGAAAAGCCTTCAGCTAATCCAAAATGCTGCAGCAAGAGTACTGACAGGGACTAGAAAGAGAGAGCATATTTCTCCTGTTTTGGCTTCCCTTCACTGGCTTCCTGTTAAATCCAGAATTGAATTCAAAATCCTGCTCCTCACATACACTGTCTTAAATAATCAGTCCCCTCTTATCTTAATGACCTTGTAATACCATATCACCCTATTAGAGCACTTTGCTCTCGCTCTGCAGGCCTACTTGTTGTTCCTAGAGTATTTAAAAGTAGAATTGGAGGAGAGCCTTCAGTTTTCAGGCCCCTCTTCTGTAGAACTAGCTTCCAGTTTGGATTCGGGAGACAGACACTATCTCTACTTTCAATATTAGGCTTAAAACTTTCCTTTTTGCTAAAGCATATAGTTAGGGCTGGACCAGGTGACCCTGAATCCTCCCTTAGTTATGCTGCAATAGACGTAGGCTGCCGGGGGATTCCCATGATGCATTGAGTTTTTCCTTTCCAGTCACCTTTCTCATTCACTATGTATTAATAGACCTCTCTGCATTGAATCTTATCTGTTATTAACCTCTCTCTTCCACAGCATGTCTTTTATCCTGTCTTCCTTCTCTCACCCCAACCGGTCGCAGCAGATGGCTGCCCCTCCCTGAGCCTGGTTCTGCCGGAGGTTTCTTCCTGTTAAAAGGGATTTTTTCCTTCCCACTGTTGCCAAAGTGCTTGCTCATAGGGGGTCATATGATTGTTGGTTTTTTCTCTGTATCTATGAAGCGCCTTGAGGCGACTTTTGTTGTGATTCGGCGCTATATAAATGAATTGAATTGAATTGAATGCCTCTGACTAGAGTAAGCTTTATTCAAGAAGAAGAATTATATGACTTGTGAAACCCCTCTATGTTTATGTGCGTACACAGAGTCTGGAGCAGAAAGCCTGGCTTATCAGAGAAAGTTGATAACCACCATAGTGATATCGGTTCTCTCCATCTGGGTTTCAGGTTTTGTTGAGCCAGATAACACAAAGAAAGGCTGGCTGCTCTAAACTTCGTCGTACTGTAGTGCTCAGGTCTCTCAGATCCACTTGCAAAAATCTCTTACATTTTCAAACAAAATTGTGTCAGAGCCTTTGCAGTCGCTGCTCCGTGGGTGCAGAATTAGCTACGACTTGACATAAGCATGTGCTGCTATTGGACCACCAGAGACCTCTGCTTTTAGTCTAGGCTCAATGCTTGCCTTTACTCTCTGGCCTTTCCAGCCCACCAATCTCTCTTTATCGTTATATCTGTAGCTTTGTTTATCCTCTGCTGTCCTCTGGTTTTGTCATTATGTCTTAATTCTGTATTCTCTACTTATACTTATTACTTTTTAAATGTATTTACATAACTGTGTGTAAATATGTAAACATTCTACAGCACTTGGACAATGAAAGCTGTGTTTAACTGTGCTTTATAAATCAATGTTACATACTTACTTAACCAGAACGGGGTTAGCTTTAGCTGGCACTAGACTGAAAACAGCTTAAAACATGGAGGCCATTTTTGTGCTTATATTTAATTTTAAATCTAATAGGGCCTCTATTTTTTATCAACGAAGTGTATAATAAAAAAACCCCAATTATTTTATAGATGTTTTACAGAGTTGCAACATATATTTTTGTTGTGCCTCTTACATTAAGGGAAAGCTAGTCAACAAATTTACAGGCCATGCCAGGTCATGGAAAACTGATTATGTGTATCTACTCCCCCCTTCTACTTGACATCCTGAAGTATGTTTTTATTACTGATGATCATGCCTACTAACATTTTAATTTTTCCACTAATTATGCTACCATACAACTACAGTTAAATTGTTATAAAGGGTACTTCTGTCAAAAAAGTGTTGACAAAATGAATGAAATTACTGCAAACAGTAAACTATGAGCCTCTGGTGGGTCCCTGGTGCTTCGACAGCTACACACACAAATAAACTAAACTGCTGTAATTTAGTAGAAACCCTAAGTGAGAGGGGAAAATGATGTTAGTTTGACATTCCAACCTTTGCAATACTGCCGGGTAACCTCTCCATCATATCTGCACCACAGGGCTTTCCCATCTATCAAAGGTGCACCAAGGGAGCGCCTGGCCTGTTTCAGGCTTTAATGACTCATTAGGGGCTGCTGTTACATGGGAGGAGAGTCGCTCAAGCAGAGTGGAGCTTGCAGTTCACCTTGTATTTTAATTAAAATGGCTTCATAATCACTTCAGTGAGTGCTCCCATAGGTAACTGTGGAGTTACATTTTATGTGAGAAACAGTTTGATTGCGGTTTGATGTGAGCAGTTCTAAATGTCATTATGCCCCACAGCAACAAGAATAATGGAATCTACTTATTATCAGTAGAAAAATATGTTATTCCAAATAGACAAATGCATTTTTTTGAGTGTGTGTTTCTGACTCTTATTAAATGTGCCATAGCCTTCAAACAGGAGTAAAAAATTGTGGGAATGATTGTATTTAATTAATAATTACATTTAACTAAAATTACATAATTAAACCTGTGTGAGCGTCAACACATGCAAGGTAGCTCAAAGTTTAAGAAAAGAAACATCCAAACTGAGGATCCAGCTTGAAATACATTGAAAAACTGTGACTGATCAGGTAACATGCTTTTACACTTACAACATCAAGCAAAATGAAACTAAACTGAACAAAAGCAAATCAAAGCTCCCACATGTGGGATAAAACTCATCACCTCTTGGTTAACAGCTTAACTTTAGCACTTCTTTAAGGAGGCCATAGGACATGTATGGTAACATTTAACATTTCTTCATCTCAGTCCAACAATGAGAAAGACATGTGACATAGAGGAGGTGAAAAAAAAAAAGGGTAAATACTCCGTTAAAGATGAGAAAACAACTGCCAAAGACACAAAAGTACTACTGGCTGGAGAATAGGTGCAAAATAGCATCAAAGAAAGTAGATAACTGCAATGGGACATTGCAGGAGCCCAGTTGTAGGATATAATAATAACCACTGCAGCCTAAAAGAGTGCCTGAGGAGCCCAGTTGTAGGCTATTAAGAGTCGACTGTACACTTTTTTCGTGTTTTCCTCCAAAACAATAAGTTCCATTGGAGCCTCTTTGTCTCTCACTAGCAAAGTTGACCCAGACAACACAGTAAAGCTAGTTCTCGGCTACGAACCCGACACGATTTGCATTACAGTTACACCCCCCCCCATGGGAGGGGTTTGTTTGTCAGTTTGTTAGCAGTCTAGCGTCCAAAGTTTTCGAGATATCATTTTCAACTTGTTTTCACCGAATGTAAAAATCAGAAAAACTTTATACTACCAACATTTTTTTTATGGATTGTCTTCAAGCTGCATAACTTTATACTAGCCCTTGGGGGACATGAGTACCTAGGTTGGCTAAGCGATCGACCTTTGACATCCATTGTTAGCGCCCAAAGTCAAAGTTTTAAAAGACATTCAAGAAACAAAATTGAGAAATGCATTAAAGAGCATGGAGAGAGCTGTATCACTTTTTTTTTATTTAGTCAATGTCACAATGTCAACATCACAGGCTGACTTCATCATATCGTAATAAAAATATAATTAAAAAAAAAAAAACATACTCTGGGGGGGGGGGGGAGTTGCATGCTCTAAGTGCTCTTGTATTTCAGTGCAGTTATTGGGTGATTTCATAGAGTTACCTCCAATCAATGAAGCACTTATACAGTCTGATTAATGGAACAGTGATCTAACAAACCTGTCAACAATATGTGTCTTTGTCTCACACCGGTTTTAATAGAATTTTGCACAGGCAGGACCTGTTCCTTCTTCATTACCTCTTTAATTTAGCGAACGGTGAGTCCACAGATGGCCATGGAGACGAAGGTGACTAATAATAATAGATATTCCAAAGATAGCCATCATGTCTTTTTTTGTCTTTTTTTTTTTTTTTACTTACACAGATGTTACAGAGTAACTTAGTATGAATATAAATGAGAGTGAATGGAAGAGCACTTATCAGCACCTGTGAATGACTAGAGTAGATATAACTAATTAGCTCTGACTTTACTGGCCAATTAATGACAGAAGTCCATCTGTGTGCAGCTATTTGTCACCGACTTCTGTCTACTTCTACACAGCAAATTCAAAAGTGTTAAATGTTTTTGTGTTAGTAGTCTTCTTGCAAAAGTAGAGTTAATTTTACTCTAAGTAGAGTCACATTCTTTTAATGTAACTCTGAGGTGTAAAATGATAGTAGTTAAAATCGAGTGTTAAAAATGAGTGTTTCTATGTCAAATCTGGAGGTGTTACAATGGAAACATTAACTCTTGACCTCTTAACTCTGAACTCCTACAGGGGCGATGACACCAATAGAGTAAATTCACAGACTCCGCCCCCGGCACCATAGGCTCCAATCAAAGCTGAAGTGAAACCGTTTCTGAACATTTTGCTCTACATATTTGAGTTGTTTGCCATGCTTGGTAAGTCATTTTTTCAAAGATTGTTTCGATTATTATTATTAGCTTTTACTTCTGTGGCTCTTTAGAGTTGAGACAAAGCTGTGTGAAAGGCATTAGCCATGTTGCTCGGTGATAGCATAATATTCTGTTTTAGCTAGCTGAAAGGTATTGTTTGCAGGCAAATACCACAGCCTTGAAAAAAAGCTTGCATGTGAATTTTCAGTCAAATTTTTGGTCAAATACACCTAAAACAATGTCTAGAATGTGAAATTTTGGTATAATGGTGCTACTTGAAGCCTGAAAATGATCTCCCATAAAAACAAAAAAACGAGCAAACAGCAGTAGCAGATGTCCTGACTGGGTTCTACGTTAACATTTAGATCCCTCCAGAGTTTTGTGCACACGGTTTAGGTAAAAATTAAAAAGGTTGAGGTTTTACATTTAGTTCAGTATTACCTGTTGCCTGTGTCCTTGTCTTTTGGGAAAATACTTTACACAAGTAATGGCTCAAAGAGGATTGCTTTTTTTTTTTTTTTTTTTTTTTAACTGTGCTGCAATTGATTACTGGATTACTTGTGCCATTAATTAGTGTCAACTAATTTTTATTCAATCTCCACATAGCATATGCTTGTGAAGATGGAATATGGGGGAGAGCAGAAGTGCGTTGAAGTTCCACAAAGTGATGAATAAAGGACATGCATATTGTATTGAAGAAAAAAGTGATGAGAATGCTGTTATTTGCATTTACCAGCTCACCTATGTCAGACCTTTTGATAAACAAAATTCTAATGAAAGTGAGAACATGTACATTGTCATCTTTCAGAAAATGTTTTGAAATTTTGGTGCACAGTTCAGAATAAATGTTTTTCAAAAATCATTGTGTCTTTTTAGTAAATGTTTATTTACAAAAGAAATTTCTTGAAGTTCAGAACAGTAAAATTCCGGCTTTTTAGAATTAATTAGAAGATAACTCTTACATAGTTAAACTAAAATACTCTTTGAGAGTTAATATATAAACTCTTAACACCTAGTTAGCATTAGTAAGTGTTAAATTATCAACTCCAGACAGATTTGGTGTTTAACACTAAATCAGAGTTAACGTACCAACTCTCCAAAAAGAGTTAAATTAACACTCTCTGGTGTGGACCCATATAGACACTTTAATAGTGTTGAAATCAAATCTGACAGATTTAATTTGGACATGCAGGATTTGCTGTGTATCACTTGTGTTATCTGTTGACAGAGTCTGTAGTGTTTCACTTCTTATTTTATTTCCCTTTTCATTGTACTTTATGTATGGGCTGCTTCACAGCCTCTGTCTTTATCTGTTCATTTACACTAGCTTGTTTTATTTATAGCCTGATTTGACCCTGGGTAGTTTGACTCAGCATGCTTGCTCTTTTTAACAATGCACTGCTGCTCGGGGCTTTAAAAACTAACCTTTTGGCCAAGCAGCAACTGTGGCACCAGGGTTCAGTATTTTTTTTTCTCTTTTGTCTTTGAAACCAGATGAGAACTTGAAAAACAAAGACAGACTGAGAGATGGCCACCTGCCAAAATGATTGATAGAAGTGAAGGAAGAGTTTGAGCCAAATTTCCCTAGCATTTTGGCAGGTGGCTGGTGTTAACATGCAGCTTTGGCTCAGCAACTCCCCACACTGCACAGCCTTTTCCTAATTATGTTTCCTCACAGTATGGAGCCCCAGCTTATTATCCTGCAAGTCTGTATGGCAATGTGAATGGGGAATTATTGGAGGAGGCATCTCCACACTGTTTCTGCCTCCTTAAGCAGAATGCACAATAAGGCAGGCTTCGACTGGATTATTATTGCTGAACGCAAATGTTGAATTGTGATCTTTCTTTTCACTGGTGCAGAATTTACATCGCAGGCAACACACTGAAGGATGTGTTGTGGATCGTGTCCCTCTGTAGACCTTTTTAATGTTTCTAAGTACTAATGATGTGTTTTTGTGGCGTGGCAGAAAGTGACAGCTCTGCAGTTGCATATGCATATAGCTTTAGAGAGCTTTATAATAAGGGTTTCTGCAGGCAAAAACATGGATGTGCCATGGGCTCCCCAGGGTCACGTATAGTAGCCAGCCTTGTAGGAACATGAAGAAAGTGGAAAGTAAAGCTCTTGGCTCTTTTAAAGATGACACTTGGGTCAATATCAAAACCCAAGAAGTAGAAGCCTTCACTGCTCACATACACTCAGTGGATAGAAACATAAAGTTCACCAGCGAATATTTGGACTGTTGAGGAGAATGGAAACTTCAACACTGGAGTTTACAGGAAGCCTGCACGCACTCGGGCCAGTATCTCCTCTTTGACTCCCACCACCCTCTGGAACACAAACTTGAAGTAATCAGGACCCTACAACAATGGGCAGAAAATGTTCCCTCTAAGCCAGAAGGGAAAAAGAGGGAACACACATGTAAAGAAAGCTCTAAGAAAAGAACATGTGATCATCGTAATTGGGCCTTCATGAAATCAGCAAAGATGCACAGAAAAGAAGGTCAGACACCAACTACAGACAAACAGAACAATATTGTCATCCCTTATGTAGCAGATTTGTCAGAGAAATCAGGAGTCCTCTCCAAGCACAAGATCCCAGTGTACTTCAGACCCAGCCACACACTCAGACAAAAACTGGTTCATCCCAAAGACAAAACTACCAAACGCAAACTTAACAACATAGTGTATGCTGTACAGTGCAGGTAGGAATTCTCAGACCTCTACATTGGACAGACCAAACAGCAACTTCATAAATGCATGGCACAACATAGAAGAGCCCCCTGGACAGGACAAGACTCAGCTGACCATCTGCATCTAAAGGACAAAGGTCACTCTTTTGAGGATGCCAATGTTCACATTTTGGGCAGAGATGGTTTGAAAGAGGAGTGAAAGAAGCCATCTATGTCCACTGTGAACGACCATCTTTGAACAAAGGCGGTGGCTTTCGACTCCAACTGTCTACCATCTATAATCCAGTTTTGAGATCCCTTCCCAGACGCCTTAACGCCCACTCACATCTTGCATCAGGTGATCTCAATAAGTCACATGATAGTTTGAGGCCCACTACCGAAGTCAACAACCCTCCCAAGGGACGTCTTGATGCATGCTCAATCATCCAGGTAAGTAAATCTCCAAAAGTTGATTCCGTTCATCTGGACGTAGCGTTTTGTGCGAGAAACGTTTCGTCACTCACCCAAGTGACTTCTTCAGTCTCAGCTGACTGCAGTTTTCCCCAATCTTATAAACAGTACATTTGCATAATGACTGAAACCAGCCCAGTGGAGGAACAATGGTCAGTTCTTTAATTTTAATTATGCAAATTCTCAAAAATGTACTGTTTATAAGATTGGGGAAACCTGTAGTCACCTGAGACTGAAGAAGTCACTTGGATGAGTGACGAAACATTTCTCCCACAAAACGCTACGTCCGGATGAACAGGATCAACTTTTGGAGGCCTCCCAAGGGACAACTCCCACTAGGTTTAAATACCCGGGACTCTCCACCATTTGGTCTTAGAACTGAAGAAGCTTCTCGGATGAGAGGAGAAACATCTTCAAGAAACTTAAAGAAGTCCAGTTGCTTTTCTTTCCAAGCTCCTTAGATTACCATGACCTGGATGACTGAGAACCCTCACATCCCTGAAATGTCTCAATGTAAAATGAAATGCAATATCAAATATCACATGTCAGTTTTTCTACAAGACAAAGAAATGCTGAAGTAAATGAAGACATCTATGGTCTAGTATATCAGACATCTATATCTTTCACCTTTTTCAGAAATTTCTGTATTGGATGGTAAAAAAGAAGGAACTTTTCTGTCATTTATTTTTTATCAATTAGTTAATTACTATGGTTTTCAATCATTCAGAAAAGTTACAAAATTCGTGAAAATACAGTTCACATTTTCCAAAGCCATCAAGTGAACCGGACTGGTGTCTTTATTGGGCCAATTCTTGCCGCTGGGGCCATATGTTTGACACTCCCGATCTATACACAAGAAAAACTAGAAATATCTTAGTTCTTTGAAGTCACATATAAAGCAGTTTGTGTGCTGCACATCACCCAGGAGCTGACAGGTGTGTAGGTAACCCTCCAATGTAAAGACGAAGAAACATCACATTTTGGTGACGTCCGTGGTTTCTAGACTTCAGGGAGACTTTGACAGCAAGTTTTTTTTCATCTGAGTATCAAAGTCTTTACATTTAATCTTTATGTTTATATTAGCCTCTCATCAGTTTTGAGCCTGTGAAATTTGGGTTCTGCTCATTAAAAAAATGGCTGCATCTCTGAAACTGTTCATGCATTACGTTGTAAAACCCGCTTAATCAAAACTGACAGCCTGCATTTCAAAGACATATTGATAGTTGATTTACAGTCCACTGTTGCTGTGGACAGAGGCAAAACTACAAAACTTGTGTCTTTGACCAAAGCATTATGGAGGGCACTGAATGTCACTCAGCAATAACCTATTGGTAGAAAAAACTGACATTGGTAGATGCTTTAGTTGTTTACTTCAAAGCTGAAAGAAAATGAACTTATTTACTTCACCGGAAGAAACTGAATTTCACTAACTGACACACTATGGGGTCTGGTTGCTACATCGGTGTTAGTCTTTTCTGTCTTTACTGAGATCATGTGTTCCTAAGGCATAGTTAAATTATAATTTCAGCTGAATGATATGTCATAATACCCCATTATGAAAAAGTAATAACGTTTCTTTGAAATTCTTGTTAAAGCCCCCTAAATATAACATGTATGTAAATATTTAACCAGTTTTGAAATACGTTTGTAACATGACAAAATGTGGAACAATTGAAGTGCTGTAAAAACTGCCAAATTGCAGTCCAACCATAAGCCAACATCTAAGTGGTTCGCTGGTGACCTGGTGGATATTCAGGCAAAGCCTGGGTACCTCGCCCAGTATGAAATGCACTATGTAGGAAGGATACGAGAGTACATTTCTGTCCATTATGATCCTTTAAAAACTTTGTTTAAATACCTAAAATGTCACACAATTCTGTTTTTGCTTTAAACAATATCTCTGATGAAAGCATTCTATAAAAGCGATAGAACCCTTTTTTTTTCTTTTGCATGTATATCATGACATCCTACATCACATACATTTGCTTTGTTTCACTTGGCTCCTGTTTCTGCCACCATGACATCTACTTCAAACGGGGGAGTACACTTCATTTGTGAGGAATCATAAAGGTGTTTTCAGCATGATCACTTAGTTTTAATTGTGCTACTACGTGTGTCTGTACCCTTACTGTCTAGGACTCTTTATTTCTGCTGACACATGGGTCATTGTCTGACAGACAGACACACCAACTATTAGCTGGAATTGCCAGAGGATCAGTCACCCCAAGTGCATCAGGTCTATGTAAAAGACAGACCCGGGGCAAAAGGCTGGAAGACCTGACCCAAATCTGTCTTTATACAAGGCCCTACATGTTGCTCAGGGAGCAACTAATAAGATTATTCAAATATCACAATGCAGTCAGCCATATTGGCACTGGTGTGTAGCTGATCCGATGCTTGATTAAAAGGATATGAAGAGAGCAGGAAGATGAGAAGAGAGAGAGATAACGTTCTACAAGATTCCCTAATTGATCTGGAAGGGAAGTGTGCTTAATTGATCTGGAGGATGCTGCACAGGGATGCAGGCACTTTCTGTGTGTGTGAAACTGGGTCGCTGGGGATGTGTAAAGTCTGGAAATTTTTAAATTCACATTGTAAACTAAAGCTAAAGCCAACTAGCACTGTTACGTACACCTGCGAGTTCAGTATACACTCACACACCTTGCCATCAACAACGAGTAAGAAGAGCCCCCCCCAAAAAAAAAAAAAAACATCCAGTGATACCCAGTGTAAGGTACTTACATGCCATATTGCGAAGAAAATCAGGGACACACAGAGGACCAGAGACAGCATGTAGCAGAAGGCAGCAAACGTGAACATAATTGAAAAGGGAAACGTGGATAATTTCCCGAGGAAGCACGATCCTGCAGCCAAACATCTAAAACAAAAGACAGGCAAGGGGGAAGAAGAAAGAGGGGCAAGGGGTGTATGAAAAGAAAGTTCTCACAGTGCCATAGAAAGCCGAGGCGGTGCTGGCACCATGACTTCGCCCCTCACAATGTTTGCAACAATTTGTTGCAGAAAGCCCCTCTCCGGCTGATCAGCTGTGCGTCCACCCAGCAGCACCAGCAGCAGCGAGGCGACTCCGAAGTCAGAGCTGCTCGCAAATCAGTGCATGATCAGTGGTCGCAGTCCCGGTGAGCATAGAAATCACAGAAAGGCGCCGAGACGAGGAGGTGTCCACGCAGAGCCACTCGGGGAAGGTGAATAAGTAGGTAATCCATTCAGCGGCGGCAGGAGGAGCCCTGCTGCTGCGGCCTCTGCGCTGAGCTGCTGTTAGAGAAGAGCCCTGCCACAGTGCACAGCACACAGGCGGCAATAAACGCTGCTCTCACCCTGACAGACCTATCAGCAGAAGCGAGCGGAGCGCGCAGGGAAGAGCTGTGAACAGGTGGATTTAAAAGAGCAGCACCCGGTGTGCGTGCACGTGCGCGCGTGTGCTTGCAGATTCCTCTCCGCACACTCACAAACACACATACAAACACATACACATCGTTTTTTGTTTGCTAAATACTTGTGACCGCTGTGAATTGTTAGCTCTTGTTTGGCTGTGTGTTTGTGAGAGTATTTTTGTCCTTCGACCAAGTCTGTAACCAGCTAAGTGCTGCAACCAGATATACATACCAGCAAACAAAAGGACAGGAGCAAAACATCTTCATGTCGTGGACGGTCTTTAGAGAAAAAGAAAATGTGCACATTATTAAAGCAAGTACTGACTCATGCACACATGTACATAAATACATGCAAACACATGTAATAGTGAAAATATAAATGTCTAAAATGATCAATTAATTTGAAATCACAAGTCATTTCTATCGTAAAGAAACTAATGAGGCCACAGCCTGCAGAACTGATAAACTGTGAGACTAACCCCACCGTCTGGCTCCTTTATAGAATGCAAGCTTTAAATCCTAATGGGGAAAAAAACCCTCAACCAGGTATTTTGCTGTCTGCTGCTCTGCAAAAATATTAATAATAATATTGAGAAAACAGACTGACTGTTAACCATTGTTGGATCCAGCTGTTTGGGTTATCCGTTATTTTTTTCTTCATTTATTAAAGCCACAGACAAATAGCCAAAAGTCCAGAGAGCAAGCAAACAACAGGTGTGTGCTCTCTGAGTTGTTTTTAGCAAAATCACATTGTAATGTTTGATAAGGTCCAATGCTGAGAGTTAGTTTTCATTTTTGTAAGTTTCAGTGTTGATTTTAATCTTTTTGAAAAATGATATCATGGTTTAATTTGTCACAGGTGTGTGTTCACATGCTGAAGAATGTGAGTGTTCACAGCTCCTTTATACGCAAGTGTTAAACTCAGTCTGGCACAGAATGGCTGTGACTGGGTGATGACTTGCATGTTATCATGGTTTGTGTCTGTACCAGTTGTACTCTCTGCTGAGTACTCACACTGACAAATTCAGTCCAATTCAATGTATATAGCATCAAATCACAACAAGGCACTTGCTTCAAGGCTTAAAATATGAAGTGCCTTGAAGCAAGTGCCTAGAGACCCTACAATAATACAGAGAAAACCCCAGCAATCATTTTACCCTCCATGAGCAAGGACATGGTGGCAGTGGGAAGGAAAAACTCATTTTTAACAGGACCCAGGCTCAGGGAGGGACAGTCATCTGCCACGACTGGTTAAGACAGGCGGGAGCGCACCGAGAGAAGTCTGCACATCAGCCAGTGATACAGTGGACTGAGCCATCGGCCAATCAGCCACAACATTAAAATCGATCTCATTATAATGCAATGTACTGCTGTGAAACCTTGGGTCTTTGTGGCATCTTTGTTTGAAAGGTTCCAATCAAGCATTAAAAAAAATAACCTGAAAAATGAAGCCAAATGGAGAGTCCCAAAATCTCCAGTTCCTCTAATGGCCACTCTAGCAAAGCTCTTGCTTCTGTGTTTGTGGCTTTGATGCCTTTTGGAGCACTTGGTCACACCAGAACCTTCATTTTGGTGGTTTTGCGCCATTCACAGGTGGATTTGCTAGTGTGTTTTGGACCGTTGTCTTCTTACATAAGTGTAAGCATAAGTGTGCTTGAGCTTGAGCCTGTCAACCACTAGGCATCAGTGAGCTGGGACGAGCTTTTAATTTAAAAAAAAATCATCAGTGCAAATTCTTTGCGTTGATGCTTTGTTTAACGCATGCTCTGTGGCTCTCTGACTTTACCATTTAAATGCAAGCACTTCACCCATATGTGTGACTAAAAGTAGACCTGCAATAGAAATGTGTTTAGAAGCACACATGTTAATACAATGTACTACAATATTAAGACAATGCAGCCTCCATTTTTAACAAAAACGCTGATAACACAACATCAGCAGTGAGTATGATGCTGTCATGGTTTAGCGTGGAGGCGGTGCCTGCATGCCCTGCAAAAGAGTGAAGAGGCGGAGCTGTTGCTGAAAAGGTGAGCTCAGGTGGAGTGAAAAATGTTTTTTTCTGGCATCAAACCACATGATCAACAAATTCATGATGAAAAGTGAACTTTTTAGCTGCTGCATCCATCGTTTGTTTTATACAGCAAAAGTAAATCTGCAGAAGCAAGGCCACATAAATAATAAGCAGATGAGGTGTTAACTTAGGCTACGTTCACACTGCAGGTCTTAATGCTCAATTCCGATTTTTGATCAAATCCGATTTTTTTGTCTGCTTGTTCACACTACAAATAAAATGCGACAGCAAACGTGCTCTAGTGTGAACGCTCAAAGCGGCCCGCATGCGCAAAAGAAGACGTCACACACAACGCGCTCTGTTTAGATCCAGAGCAAACAATATTGTTTGACTGATGGCCCTTAATATAAAGACTTCGGACTTTACGTGTCCCAATTTTTGCTTTAAGTTATTTTGTTTGTTGAGTATTGCAGCATCGACAGCGATCAACTCGAAGGAAAATGACGACGGAGGCAAAAATGTCCTTAATATTTTGGGAACTTTATTCCACATCAACACGCGGCAAAACTTTCCTCATGGGTACCATTTTCGTTGTGGTATACTTTTTTTTTCTTAGGGGCGTGATGACGCAGCATCCGTGCGCTTACAATGAAACAGTGCCTCCTTGTGGTGACAACTAAAATACTGTCTCTGTTAAACCACAGTAACCAAAATGCAGTTAAACACTGTACAACATGAGTACACACAATGAATATCTTAACATTGTTATTTACATAATAATGTAGATAACCTGATAATTATCCTTATTGCTGTTTTAGAGAGGAGCGGTGCTTCAAAGAATAGTTGCAGATATTTGTCAGAATCTGCAGATTATACAGTACAAATAAAATGTTCACGTTGTCTTCCCAATAGTTTCACTAACATCTACACTAGATGGCCAGGAAGCGTTCGCGATGTCTTCTCGGGCGCTTCTCTGGCACTGATAATTGGCGTCTGTCTTGTGTCAGTGACGTAAAAGACGGATTTAATGCGACATGGCCATTCAAACAGCAGTCGCTTTCTAAAACATCGGATATGTATCGGATTCAGTACCACATATGAAAGGCTACGTTCACACTGCAGGCAAAAGCGCATCAAATCCGATTTTTTGACCCTATGCGACCCATATCCGATCATAGTATGACAGTGTGAACGGCACAAATACGATATTTTCAAATCCGATCTGGGTCACTTCCGCATGTGGTACTGAATCCGATACATATCCGATGTTTTAGAAATCAACTGCTGTTTGAACGGTCATGTTGCATTAAATCCGTCTTTTACGTCACTGACACAAGACAGACGCCAATTATCAGCTCCAGAGAAGACATCGCGAACGCTTCCTGGCCATCCAGTGTAGATGTCAGTGAAACTGTTGGGAAGACAACGTTGGAGAAACATGAACATTTTATTTGTACTGTATAATCTGCAGATTCTGACAGAAATCTGCAACTATCCTTTGAAGCACTGCTCCTCTAAAACAGCAATAAGGATAATTATTAGGTTATCTACATTATTATGTAAATAACAAAGTAACTTAAAGCAAAAATTGGGAAACGTAAAGTCCGAAGTCTTTATATTAAGGGCCATCAGTCAAACAATATTGTTTGCTCTGGGTCTAAACAGAGAGTGTTGTGTGTGACATCTTCTTTTGCGCATGCGGGCCGCTTAGAGCGTTTGCTGTCGCATTTTATTTGTAGTGTGAACAAGCAGACAAAAAAATCGGATTTGATCAAAAAATCGGAATTGAGCATTAACACGTGCAGTGTGAACGTAGCCAAAGTGACTCAGATCGGATTTGAAAATATCGGATTTGTGCCGTTCACACTGCCATACCATGATCGGATATGGGTCGCATATAGGGTAAAAAAAAAATCGGATTTGATGCGCTTTCGCCTGCAGTGTGAACACAGCCTTAGGCTACGTTCACACTGCAGGCGAAAGCGCATCAAATCCGATTTTTTGACCCTATGCGACCCATATCCGATCATGGTATGACAGTGTGAACAGCACAAATCCGATATTTTCAAATCCGATCTGGGTCACTTTCGTATGTGGTACTGAATCCGATACATATCTGATGTTTTAGAAAGCGACTGCTGTTTGAACGGTCAAGTCGCATTAAATCCGTCTTTTACGTCACCGACACAAGACAGACGCCAATTATCAGCACCGGAAAAGCGCCCGATAACACATCGCGAACGCTTCCTGGCCATCCAGTGTAGATGTCAGTGAAACTGTTGGGAAGACAACGTTGGATAAACGTGAACATTTTATTTGTACTGTATAATCTGCAGATTCTGACAGAAATCTGCAACTATCCTTTGAAGTACCGCTCTCTAAAACAGCAATAAGGATAATTATTAGGTTATTTACATTATTATGTAAATAACAAAATAACTTAAAGCAAAAATTGGGAAACGTAAAGTCCGAAGTCTTTATATTAAGGGCCATCAGTCAAACAATATTGTTTGCTCTGGGTCCAAACAGAGCGCGTTGTGTGTGACATCTTCTTTTGCGCATGCGGGCCGCTTTGAGGGTTCACACTAGAGCGCGTTTGCTGTCGCATTTTATTTGTAGTGTGAACGAGCAGACAAAAAATCGGATTTGATCAAAAAATCGGAATTGAGCATTAAGACCTGCAGTGTGAACGTAGCCTAAGTCTGACACAGTGCTAAAATTAGGCAGCTTGCTGAAGGTGACAGCTTTTAATTGCAGTGATACCTGCAAGCACAATAACCAGGTCTGAGTCTAAAGGGGGGCATGGGGTGTAGTAGATCACTTTTGTAACCCTATTTTTAGATTTAAAGTAAAATAATATAAAAATACATTAAATCATATTAATTATTGAAAATCTTAAAATAAAAGCTTTTTTGCAGGCCAATAAAAATACACATAGGCCAGTAAAACCCACATGCTCTTTAAGGCTTACAACGACATGCTGACACTCATTCACTAGCACGCTTATTAAACACACATTCAAATACAGATACAGATACACATTCACATGAACACACACCAAACCTACTTCACTGAGCAGATAAAACACTCTCAGAACTCGTTTAATGTAAGAAAGCATCCCAAAATAAAACTAGAGTAAAGAGCATTTTATTTTATACCTTAGTTTAAGTTGCATATTTCTATCCATCCATTCTGTTCTGCTTATCCTTATCAGGGTCACCGGGGGGCTGGAGCCCATCCCAGCTAACACAGGGTACACACCCTGTTTGTATTTAAGAAAGTGTTTAAGACATTAAATGTTAATATGGTACGAAAATACAATAAAACGGTTTTGTTTTTTGGACAGATGTATGCGGTTAATTAGCATTGCAAGTGGATAAGATGCTTTATGCTGAATTAGATTTTTCCTGGCTACCATCACAGACTTCTCACATTTTCAGTTTGAGTAATTTGTATATGAAACACAGTCTTCATTGTTATTTATTTGCTTGCTGTTTTTTTTTTTTGACTGATTATTTGTAGCTGAGCCAAATTTTGACAGTTTTCTTTTCTAGTATTTCACTATCTTCAATGCCACTGTGGGCTGTAGTGGGAGATACATTGCACTCAGGAGAAACTTTATCAGCCTTACAAATTCGGAACCATATTGCATTTTTCTACTTGCATTGAGATGAATGAGATGTTTTACCAGCAGATGGAGCCAATTCTGTTCCTACTGGGGGCAAAGGCAGATTTTACATATCTCAGTATTTCAAAATCTCCACTTTTCTTTGATAACTGATAGTATTTATTCTTTATTTTTTTTAAGACAAGGACACATACCATCATTACTCTGAACCCTTCTGTGAAGGTACAGTGAGTTGAAAACTCATGTATTATATATTTTCAAATGAAGAAGTATTTCTGAATGCAGCTATTTTGTACAGAAAAGCTAAGCCACAGGAATACACCATCTCTTTTTTTTTGTTTCCTCTGCAGTCTGTTCACTATTTAAAGGAAAAAGGAGACTGCTGGACAAAGAAGACAATATTGAGGAAGGAGTGAAACAACTGGATGAGTGCAAAACCTTTCATTAATGGTGCCCTGGTCAGAGAATAAAACCTTTACCATTGCATTGAAAAAAATGAATAATTCTAATGAGTAAATGCTTTCAATAAAAGCAAACAGTTTATAACAGCTGACATGATTGACTGATTGATTCAATTTATTTATACAGCACCAAATCACAACAACAGTCACCTCAAGGTGCTTTTTATTGTAAGGTAGACCCTACAATAATACATACAGAGAAAAACCCAACAATCCTATGAGCCCCCATGAGCAAGCACTTTGGCAGCAGTGGGAAGGAAAAACTCCCTTTTTACAGGAAGAAACCTCCGGCAAAAGCAGGCTCAGGGAGGGGCGGCCATCTGCCACGACTGGTAGGGGTAAGAGGAGGAAGACAGGATAAAAGACATGCTGTGGAAGAGAGCCAGAGATTAATAACAAGTATGATTCAGTGCAGAGAGGTCTATTAACACATAGTGAGTGAGAAAGGTGACTGAAGAAGAAATACTCAATGTATCATGGCCATTATTACAGTATAACTAAGGAAGGATACAGGGTCACCTGATCCAGCCCTAACTATATGCTTTATCAAAAAGAAAATTTTTAAGCCAATATAAGAGAAATATGCTCTTTCTTTCTAGTCCCTGTCAGTACTCTTGCTGCAGCATTTTGGATTAACTGAAGGCTTTTCAGCGAGTTTTTAGGACATCCTGATAATAATGAATTACAGTAGTCCAGCCGAGAAGTAATAAACGCATGAACTAGTTTTTCAGCATCACTCTGAGACAGGATATTTCTAATTTTAGAGATATTGAGCAAGTGTAAGAAAGGAGTCCTACATTGTTTAATATGTGCACTGAAGGACATATCCTGGACAAAAATGACTCCAAGGTTCCTCACAGTGTTACTGGAGGCCAAAGCAATGCCATTCAGAGTAAGAATGTAGCTGGTCTAGCACCTGATCTAGCACTTAACACTCACTGACTGCTTTGTTAGATGCACTTTACTGTCAGGTTTGGCACAAGCAGGACCCAAATGCATGACTTTCTGTATGAACACAATGCATTTACAGCTAAAATTACAACAAAGGTGCCAGTAATCCACAGTGCACATGTTTCTCTGTGTGTCAGTTCCCAATTCCTGTGCAGTGATTTTCCTCTGTGGTGAATGTTCCGCCTCCTTCAGTGTCTATGTACATTAGTGCCCAGCTCCCTCCACACGTTTCCGCAATCCTCCTGGAAACAAGAGACGCTACAGTAAGTACATTCCCAAGACAACCACCCGACAAACACTTTCACCTCACGAGCAGGAGACCTGACTGTGTTCATCATACAAGGACATGTAAATGGAGAGTCCTCTTCACACACCAAGGTCAGTTATGCTGTTCCACAGGGTTTGGTGCTAGGACCAATTCTGTTTACATTATACATGTTTCCCCAAGGCAGTATCATTAGAAGACATAGCATACATTTTCACTGCTATGCAGATGACACCCAGCTCTATCTATCCATGAATCCAGATAACACACACAAATTAGTTAAACTGCAGGAATGTCTTAAAGACATAAAGATCTGGATGGCCGCTAACTTTCTGCTTCTTAATTCAGATAAAACTGAGGTTATTGTACTCGGTCCTGAAAATCTTAGAAATATGGTATCTAACCAGATTCTTAATCTGGATGGCATCACCTTGGCCTCCAGTAACGCTGTGAGGAACCTTGGAGTCATTTTTGACCAGGATATTGTTATGTTTACATACACTGCTAAGATGGTGAAGGGTTGCTTTACAAGGGGGACTGAATATGAACATATACTCAGTTACCAGTAGGGGGCTCTGTGACTAATAGTGATAGAAGGATAGAAGAAGAGAAGTGTATTGTGATATGTTTTGGATGGCTAACTACTGCTGAATACACATTCCATTATAAACCAAGTCGTCTCCGTTCTTCTGTCGAAACACCACAAATTGGCGACGAGGATGAGTATTGCAGTATTGCACTATTGCAGGCCAGGTGGAAGCAGCAGTCAAAAACGCTACTCTACTCTCCACACCCGGCTCGTTTCCGACCGCGCCTGTTCAGACAGTCAATGTGGCAAATTCCCACTCTCACCAGAGGAGAGGACCTCGCCCTGCTAAAGGCTGCACTCCAGACCAACGCAAACGGGGAGGTTCAAAGCAGCAGCAGCGGAAGTGCTTCAGGTGTGGTTCTCACAAGCACTTAGCTAATGATAAAAACTGCCCGGCTGCTTCTTCAAAATGCAACAACTGCGGGAAAAAGGGACATTTTGCCAAGGTATGTAAGTCGTCAGTCAGTGAAGTGAGAGAAGTAGTGGTTCCAGAATTGGCAGTACTGTGCATGCAAGATGCTAAAATGATGGCAGCTATTCAAGATAAGCTTACCTGCACTGTCGACATTGAAACTGTACAAGGTGGTTCTAAGACGGTAGAGCTGATAGTAGAAAATGGAGCTTCTGTGTCTATTCTGCCAGAAACTATCTACAGACAGTATTTTGCAGACTGTTCACTGGTGCGACCTAAAGTCAAACTAGTTACTTATGCTAAAGATGAGTTAGCTGTGATGGGTTGTCTGCCTGCATCAGTTGCACTGCATGCACAGAATGAAAAAGTTCCTGCTTCCTTCTACATTGTCAAAGCTGGTTCCCCGCTATTAGGCCTCGATCTCATTAGAGCACTGAACGTCTGCATCGTCGGAGGCAAAGTGGACCGCATTCAGGATGAAACTGCAGATGAGCCGGATTCTACTAACCGGAAGTCTGCTGTATACAATGTTGATCCTATTCCACCAGCTCAGCTTGGGTGTGTTAAAGGGTTCATCCATAAAGTACAGGTAAACAACAATGTGCAGCCTGTACGTCAAAAGCTGAGACACCTGCCATTAAGTGTACGTACAGAGGTATCAGCAGAACTCTCTCGCTTACTCAAAGCTGGCATAATTGAAAGGATTGATGCAGCTGAGTGGGTGAGTCCTCTGGTCGTGGCCCGGAAGCGCAAAAGGGAGTTGAGACTGTGTGTTGACCTTCGTGAACCCAATAAAAGCATCATTACTGACTGCCATCCTCTTCCTCACATGGAGGATCTGTTTTCTGAGTTGGCGGGTGCCACTCACTACAGCCAGATTGACCTGAGCTCAGCATACCACCAATTACCTTTGCATCCGGAGAGCCGCAAGCTGATTGCTTTCATCACTCATGAGGGACTGTTCCAGTTCACACGTGTTCCATTTGGCCTAGCATCAGCACCTTCGGCTTTCCAGAAAACGATGCAAACAGTCCTGAAAGATCTGCCTGGTGTTCGCAACTACTTGGATGACATCATCGTCTACAGAACATCAAAGGAGGTGCATGATACACGCCTGCAAGCTGTTCTCCAACGTCTCAGAGACGTCGGCCTGCAGATTAATACTGGGAAAAGTTCCTTCTGCCAGTCACACATCACATTCCTGGGCCATGTAATCTCAAAGGAAGGCCTACGTCCAAGCCAACATCACCTTACTGCTATTGCTGAGGCTCCTACTCCAAAGGATATGGCTGCATTGCGCTCATTCCTGGGTTTGTCATCCTGGTTCCGTAAATTTATTCCAGATTATGCTACACTGGTGGAGCCACTGCGACAGTTGCTGAAAACAGACATGAAAGTTGAACTCCAGTGGAACGAGGCAGCACATGAGAGCTTCAGTAACCTGAAAAAACTCCGTCTGGAAAGTCCCGCACTTGCCGTCTATGACCCTGACTTACCTGCTTTTATCACCACAGACGCATCAGACTACGGGCTAGGCGCTGTGTTGACACAGTTACATCCAGATCAAGTGGAGCGGGTTGTGGCATTCGCCTCCCGAACACTGTCTCCTGCTGAATGAAAGTACTCCACTACAGAAAAGGAGGTGTTAGTCTGTGTCTGGGCGGTGGAAAGATGGCGTACATATGTATGGGGCCGCAGATTCACGCTTCGCACTCACCACCAAGCTCTTACTACCCTTCTCAGCACCAAAGGTATGGACAGAGCTGGCATGAGAATCGCACGATGGTCTGCAAGGTTGATGTGTTTTCAGTACGATGTGCAGTACCGTCCTGGGGCCCGTTCTTCGTACGTCGCTTACTACATCCAAGATCAAATAACACATCCAAGACCAAATCATCACGCTAAACGTGAGCTCGCTAATCTGGTTCTCCGAACACACCTGCTGTTGACGATTAGTACAGCTGGATGAAGTAATGTGAGATCACTGGGTGTCGTAAAAAGGGCTACGCATCGATAGTAGAAACATTGATCGGCAACCCTCTGATTGGTCTGCGAAAATGTCGAAGGAGAGCGCTCAGTATTTTTCGGCAGCAGAGCAAGAACTCTTGAGTGAGGGATTTCAGGAGTTTCAGAGTTTAATCAGAACGCAAGGGAACACTGCAAAGGCTGCAAAAGCAAGGAGAGAGGGCTGGCAGAAAGTTGCTGACAATAAATGCGAGGTCCCTGCGAGAAAAGGTAATATGCCTCGCACACGAAGGTCACCAGGGCATAGTTCGCACAAAGCAGCGGCTCAGAGAGCTTTACTGGTGGCCATGCATGGATACTCAAGTCCATGCGATTATGTCATCGTGCTCTGTCTGTCAATCGTGTGACAAAACGGCCAAAACTGCTCCTGCTCCCCTACAGCCGGTTCAGTTTCCAGATGGTCCCTTTCAGCATGTGGCCGTTGACATTGTTGGACCTTTTGACCGTGGGTCGCAGGACTGCAGGTTTGCTATCACACTGGTCGATTACTTCAGCAAATGGCCAGAAGTAGCCTTTACTTCATCAGCTACTACAGACACTGTTATTAGGTTCTTGTCTTCAGTTTTTGCACGGGAGGGAAACCCTTGTGAGCTTACGACAGATAATGGACAACAATTCACTTCATCTGCTTTTGCTGATTTCCTGAAGGAAAGGGGCATCAAGCACATTAGAACAAGTGTGTATCACCCTCAAGCAAACGGGTGTGTTGAAAGATTCAACAGAGTACTGAAGGACTGTGTTCAGGCTGCACAGGTGTCCCAGAAGCCGTGGAAGCCCGCCGTAACAGAATGCTACAGCTCATGCAACAACTGGAGCAGCTCCGTTTCAGCTTCTCAGAGGGAGACCAATGAGAACAAAGCTAAATGTCCTGCCATTTCCCAAAGACACAGGACAGTATGACCAATGCAGGGCCAGAGTCTTTCACCAGCAATGTAACAGTGTGTTCACACCGAACGCGATGGACGCGAATAAAACGCCCCAAACGCCCCTAATTTGACGCGTGTACATTCGCGTCTCAACGCGTGTCCAAGAAAAATCCATCGCGCGTCAAAATATCCGGAAATGTGGGAGGAATGTGGGAGGGAGTTGTGCCAGACCTGGTTTTGCAAGATGGCAGCTATCGAGCTAGCGCTTGATTGAAGAGAGAGTCTCCCTTCTCTATGTACTGTGGAGAGCAGAGCAGCAGCGTAAAAGACGTCCTCGCCGTACCTGGGTCCATCAGGTCCTCCAGAGGCATGAGCAGTTTGGTGAGTTTCACCACTTGCTCCAGGAGCTGCGCCTGGATGACGGCCGATTCCAGCGCTATCACCGTCGGCCAGTTTGAGGACCTGCTTTCCCTCGTCGGTCCCAGCATTGCCCGCCTAGACACCAACTACAGACGCTCAATCCCACCTGCAGAGCGCCTGTCCGTCTGCCTGAGGTTAGTAAAACTATTTAATACGGTAGTCCTTTATTGATATCTGTGCTAATATGCTAATCCATCCAGTTATACACTGCTAACATGGATGTGCTATGCTAACAGTGAATGCTGTCGGTGTTTACTGAAAGCAAACTGTGGTACAGAGACGACTCTTTATAATATTTCTAGTGATACTCAGAAGCTCTCATCAAGTCCCGATTTAATTCGATTTATGCTGTTATCAGTGTTTGAATGATAGCATGGCTGTGGTGTCACATCAATGTATGCGCTCGGTGTTTGCTGATATCAAACTGTAGCATTAGGACCACTGAGTTAACCTTTGTAGTGATACTCACTCCTTTTTATTTAGACCTGGTTTAATTCTGGGATAGTTGAATATTTGTATATAATCCCTGCAGCTGTCAGACTCTATAGCAGGGGTCACCAGCCTTTATTAAAACAGAGTTAGATAAAACTGTGAACAGTTTGGTTCATCTCTAGTTACATGGTTCTATCTTGATAAGCTGTCTTATCACAGATTAATTTTTCAAAATTATTAATGATTTAAGCAAGGAAAGGGCTACATGTCAACACACAACTCTTTATTTCTATTAATGTCTTACTTCATTCCTACCTGATTGACATGTTTAGGAATTATGAGTGATTGGCTCACTGTAGTTGTGAAAGTTGCTACCAATCAAATTATGATATGTTAAAGTTAAAACAAAACACAACTGTTTTAGATATTATCTAATATACATTTTGTAATTATCCTTATAATTACAAAAGGTTTTATGTAAGATTCATGTTTTGTGATTTAAATCTGACATCACAAAAGTATTTTGGAATTTGAATGATGTATTTTGTAACTGCAGTACACATAATACTGATTTTGAACAATTTTGTCCAGGTTCCTTGTCACCGGGGACTCCTTCAGGACCATCGCGTTCAGTTTCAGAGTCGGTGTGTCCACGGTGAGCCAGATCACCCCCCAGGCAGCGACGTCCATCTGGGACTGTCTAGTGGACGACTTCATGGCTGTGCCTTCACCTGGAGACTGGCGCTCCATCACAGAGGGATTCCAGGAGCGCTGGAACTTTCCTCTGTGCTGTGCAGCTCTGGATGGGAAGCACATCCAGACAAAGGCACCCCATATATCATATAGGAGACACACACATTGATATACACTAAATATTCATTTCATTTATTTTTTGTGGTGCCCAAATTGATGCACCTGCTTGATTTTGTTTAAACAATTATTGCACACTTTCTGTAAATCCAGTAAACTTCTTTTCACTTCTCAAATATCATTGTGTGTGTCTCCTGTATGATATTTAACTGACATTTTTTATTGTAACAACCAACAATTTATACAGGAAAATAATGTCTATTAACAAGGTTGCCCAAACTTCTGCATCCCACTGTATTAGTATATTTTGTCATTAGTATAATATGAAATAAATTCTACATGTGTCAAGTTGTGTGCCAACATTTGCTGTGTAGTAGAACTGAGACATTAGTCATTATAAAAATGTATTTGAAATAATATTAAAAGTCTCAAACAGAAAAACATTAAACATAAATATATAAAATATAAGAATTTACAGAGAGACAGGAATAAAAAGGACCAGCTGCTCTCCAGAGCAGGAACAAGGCTGAGGAGGAAATGCTCCATTGGAGACTGGTGTGGCCTCTTCAGGGACTCCAGGATGGCCAGCTCCACCGCCGATGGACCGTCCTGGGACCCGTCCCTCATCTGCCTCGGAGCCGTCCTCCTCTGTGGGCCTGTAAAACAGCACAAAACACAAAGAAATGAGAAGGCTGCTACTAGATTTTAATTTCAACATTGAAAAAAAAAAAAAAACAATAACAGGATATAATCAGATTGGTTGTAGATATTTAGTAAAGGTGATCACAAGGGAATCCCACCAACTAAAAAGGTATCAGTGCTTGCTGTACATATCTGTGGGTGCAGCAGCAGGAGCTCAGGGACTGGGGATGCTCTGCTGCAGAATCAGTTGGTTCTATCAATACAGTATTAAATGTTAACAGGTTGGATATAATAATCGTAGAGTAGACAGTGGTCCCTCATTTATTGCAGGGGTTCTCAGAATAACTAGCCCCTGGTCACAGTTCTCACAATTGATTCTCAAAGTGCAAACCTTTGTAGATTGCAAAACGTAAAAGTATTATTATGCCGCGGTTTGTCTTCATCTGCCCGCCACTTTCATGCGCCTTTTTCCCTCACGGTGCAGGTGTCTATTTCCGAATGAGGCTCATAGTTATGGGTGTTTTTGTGCTGTTTTTTCTATTGGACGCGATGGTTATCAAAACCAAACGTGATAAATTTGGCAAGCGCAGGAGATTTGTCAATCAGGCTGCAGAATGCAATGCTGTACTGTGCAATAAAAAATCAGCGAAAAAGCAAAGCAGTGACGGATGAACAGCGGGACCACTGTGTGCTGTTTATTAATAAACAATAAAATATATTCCTAAATGATAACATGCATAAAAGCAGAACGGTATTTGTACGTCAGTGGGAAAATAGCGGTGGCTTGCTAGCTTTTGTGCGCCTTCCCCGGGTCAGTGAAAACTTTCAAAAGAGAAATGAATGAACTTACCAGGTTGCCCGATCTCTTCACATATCTTCCTCCAAGCTCGGTCCTTTTTATTCCTGTCTCGGTACTGAAAGCAGCTGGTGTTGTACAGCTCCGAGTTGTTTGCTACCGCATTGATTAGCCTTCCCCTCCATTGAAGTATGAAAGGCTTTGGCTGGATCTGCCCCTTTGACCTAGGTAACAGCCACGTCACCAGGCTCCTGATTGGTTGTCGCGGCGCGATTTGACGCTGGAGTTCAGATTTTTCCAACTCGAGCGGTAGACGCGAAACGCGCATATGCACAAAATGCAACACAAAAACTCACGCGCGTGGTTTTATTCGCGAGTCAAATGCGCCAGACGCGCTACACTGACGCGCGTTTCACGCGTTTTCGCGTTTTCGCGACGCAAATCTGCTTCCGAATTTTCGCGGGACCCGCAATCGCGCGTCATCGCGCCTTTCCATTGACTTTACATGTAAACCTGACGCTCTATTCGCGTCCATCGCGTTCGGTGTGAACACACCTAAGAGTAAACGCTACACTGATGCTAAGAGGGGGGCAAAACCTCCCCAGCTTGTGGTCGGTGACAGGGTGCGGATACGTAAGCCTTTCCGAGTGGGGAAGGGAGAGAGACAGTTCACTGATCCACTGTCAGTGCAGCAACAGACTGGACTGAGCACCTTCATCTTGAGTGATGGAAAGAGATGGAATGCAGCCGGTCTCTCACTCTGCCGAGCAGAGAATGCTGAGCCGTTGCAGGCTGGTGAAGAGGTTGAAAACAACACAAGAGAAACTCCTAATGTTCCTAACAGACTGAGACAGTTACCAGCTTGGACCAAGGATTACGTAATGAAATGAGTTTAAAAAAAAAGTGGGAAATAACACGCTTGAGCTGTTGGATGCTAATGTTAAGTTCCATACTGCTAGTTCTGAGGTCCAAGTATAATAGATGATTGATTTACTGTGATTTATTTGTGAAGTTTTGTGACTTAAGGTTGTTACGTTACTACAGTAACCTTAACTGTACAAGTATTCATTATAAAGGACGATTTAGGCACCATAACAAGATGGGTATAGACCACAGGTATAGTTCAAACACCCAGTAATGTTATAAGTGAAATAGGTTCAGCAAGCAGTATTGAAAATGCTGTCTGGTTGCAAAGTTTACTACTGATAATGTTATGTGCAAATAGTAATGTTACCATGCTAAGTAAGTAATACTGAGGTAGTAGAATTCTGTGAGAATGAGGAGAGATGTTATACACTGCTAAGATGGTGAAGGGTTGCTTTACAAGGGGGACTGAATATGAACATATACTCAGTTACCAGTAGGGGGCTCTGTGACTAATAGTGATAGAAGGATAGAAGAAGAGAAGGGTATTGTGATATGTTTTGGATGGCTAACTACTGCTGAATACACATTCCATTATAAACCAAGTCGTCTCCGTTCTTCTGTCGAAACACCACAGATATGTCCTTCAACTCACATATTAAACAAATACGTAAGACTGCTTTCTTCCATTTGCGCAACATCTCTAAAGTTAGAAATATCCTGTCTCAGAGTGACGCTGAAAAACTAGTTCATGCATTTATTCCTTCCAGGCTGGACTACTGCAATTCATTATTATCAGGATGTCCAAAAAACTCGCTGAAAAGTCTTTAGTTAATCCAAAATGCTGCAGCAAGAGTATTGACAGGGACTAGAAAGAGAGAGCATATTTCTCCTGTTTTGGCTTCCCTTCACTGGCTTCCTGTTAAATCCAGAATTGAATTCAAAATCCTGCTCCTCACATACAAGGTCTTAAATAATCAGGCCCCATCTTATCTTAATGACCTTGTAGTACCAAATCACCCTATTAGAGCACTTTGCTCTCGCACTGCAGGCCTACTTGTTGATCCTAGGGCAGGGGTCGGCAACCTGCGGCTCTTTAGTCCTTATAGTGGTTTGGGAAAATAAATTAGAAGTATTTAGCTGAAGTGTATTTTATTTATGTTAGTTCTTTTTTAAAAAACAAACCAAACTTGTAGTTCTAAATTGGAAGATTGTGATATTGAAATATAAAAATAAAATTATATTTTATTATTTTTTCATTGCTCAAAATAAGCGTCACGCACGTGGAAGCCGGTATACCAGCCGAAACGCCGTGCATTTATTGAGTCTTTCAACCCCAGGTAGGCCAATTATGGATCTTCGGAGCCACATTATGTCCGCAGGTATTCTCCAACATGAACTATGTTAAAAACAAACACCGCTCACGCCTCACAGATGACAGCTTACAGTCCTGCATTAAGATGAAAGTGACTTCGTACAGCCCCGATTTGCAGACGATGTGTGCACATCGAGGTTCAGGAGCAGAAGTCCCATTGTAAACATATCACGGCAGACCCTACGATGTTTGCATGAACATGCTTTTCAGCATCTCTTTATTGACCACTTTTCACACACGGTTGCTGTACGCATGCAGCCGGCTGTAGCTTTTCAGCTCACAGCCAGACATATACCAACAACAGCATAGATAGCACAGACGTTAAGGCGGGGAGGCGTGATTGCGGGTGCCACTCAGGTGCGTCCGCCTCACCTGCAGCGTCACTGCAGACGACGCCCCGCTACACACATTAACCTGGTATAATACATATTTAGGCAGAATTTTGCAAATATCTGTTTTTCATTTTTTAGCAGCATAGTGCTTTTTTCCCCAATTATTTTTAAAAGTCAGGTCAAGGCTCCAAAAGCCCAAAGGCGATATAAGGGTGGCGTTTCTGTTTGCTACATGGATCATTTTAGTTCAGGTTGGTGTCTGTCCTTTTGTTATATTTCTTTAAGAGTTCAAAATGTGTTAATTACATAAATAAAATGTAATTTTCTCTGTAGCACTTCATGGATTTTATAAGCAACACACCTTAGTTGTTCACACAAAGCATAAAGGTAAAAAACAATATATACAGTGTTATCTTCATTTTAGATGTCAAAAAGGATTTGCAGCTCCCAGTGTTTTCTTTTGCATGGAAACCAGGTCCAAATGGCTCTTTGGGTCTTAAAGGTTGCTGACCCCTGTCTTGGGGTATTTAAAAGTAGAATGGGAGGGAGAGCCTTCAGTTTTCTGTGGAACGAGCTTCCTGTTTGGATTCGGGAGACAGACACTATCTCTACTTTCAATATTAGGCTTAAAACTTTCCTTTTTGCTAAAGCATATAGTTAGGGCTGGACCAGATGACCCTGGATCCTCCCTTAGTTATGCTGCACTAGACGTAGGCTGCCGGGGATTCCCATGACGCATTGAGTTTTTCCTTTCCAATCACCTTTCTCACTCACTATGAGTTAATAGACCTCTCTGCATTGAATCATATCTGTTATTAATCTCTGTCTCTCTTCCACACCATGTCTTTCATCCTGTTTTCCTTCTCTCACCCCAACCGGTTGCAGCAGATGGCCGCCCTTCCCTGAGGCTGGTTCAGCTGGAGGTTTCTTCCTGTTAAAAGGGATTTTTTCCATCCCACTGTCGCCAAAGTGCTTGCTCATGGGGGTCATATGATTGTTGGGTTTTTCTCTGTATCTACTGTACAATATAAAGCGCATTGAGGCGACTTTTGTTGTGATTTGGCGCTATATAAATAAAATTGAACTGAATTGAATATTCTGGAGAAATATTTTGGACCTGGCATGTAAGTAGGCTGAGGTGTTTAAATGCTACACTTCCACCAGTAGCCTTAAGTAATGATAAGGCAGAATGGATCCACACTTTTGTATTGTTTACACCAAATCTGACTCCTTAGTTCAGAGGAGTGTCACCCAGTGTGGTCTTCTGTTGCTGTACAGATGATAAATGATCTTATTCTTATATAGCGCTTTTCTACTCTCCCAGAATACTCAAAGCACTGTATACAACATGCCTCATTCACCCATCTACGTCTAAACACAAGTGCAAACTAACACTTCATACACATTCACACTCCGATGAACGCGTGGGTTAGTATGTTGCTCAAGGATATTTGACATGCAGACCGGGGAAGCCAAGGATCGAACCACCAACCTTCCAATTAGTAGGTGATCTGTAGGTGATCGGATGACCACCTGAGCCACAGATGTTCTTCTTGATGTAATCAGATTAGAAAATGGTCAAAACATCTTCCCAAAGGGCACATCCATGTTTCTTTCTCTTTTTACTCTCATAAGTGTTGTGAAAATTTGGACTGATTCCCCAGCTACTCCAGTCTTTTTAATGGAAGTATCTTTGAACAACACAATAAACCATGAGTTTTGCTCAATGACTCCACAATAGTATGAGTGTCTGTGTAAATGTTAGACAACACACAGATACAGAAAAAAGTGCTAAATGTATGTGTGGTTGGGTGAATAGGGCTTCAAAGGATAGAGCCTTTCTGAGTACTAGTCCATTTACCATATAAAAATAATCTGTAAACACAGAAATTTGAATTTTTATATTTAACAATTCAGAGTTCAATTCATATTAATAATAACGTATACTTTATTAATCCCGTAGGAAATGAGCCCTCTGCATTTAACCCATTCACTCAGTGAAGCAGTGGGCAGCCACCAATCCAGCGCTAGGGGAGCAGTGTGCAGAGACTGTAGCTTGTCCAAGGGTACCTCAACAATTTGGCTTTTTTTAAAAATATGTTTACACATTCAAGGAGTTTTTCCATATTTATTATATATAACAAATAATGTTTTTAGAACAACAGCAATAATATAAAAAATAGAAGCCTCTGAGTCATTATGAAACACAAAACTCTATATGCTCTTTGAATAGATTTGACCACACAGTAGTTAATTATTTTATCTATTTGAGTTATTTACAAATATTGTTTCCCAAAACAATTAACAAAAAAAACATAATATTATGTGTATTCGAAATAACTTTAATTAAAAATGAAACACTGATATAATATAATATCATCAAATCAGTAATACACAAATGATAATATAAATATTGTGTAATTGTTCTTTTTGTATGCTTTTGTAATGTCCACCCACTTTCTCGCTACCTCCATGCACTTGTATTTTTAGTTAATTATTAGACAAAAGGAAAACATAGAAAAATAGTTATAGATACATATAGACTGATATAAATGGGGTGTTTTGTATATGTTTTTAGATACTAGAATATAAAAGTGATTACATAGCTCATTAATCGGGAAATTTGTCAGCATTATTGACCTACTTGCGGTTTCGCTTAGCCCAAAGAGGCTCTTTGTCTCTGCCTTAGCTCATTGTAATTCATTTTAAATGATCAGCTTTATATTCATTTAAGCCAGTTCAATACCATTCAAGTCTCTCCTTTAATAATATATGGTCACAGCAATAACCAGGACCGAGGCACCCTATGCTGGCTATATGCTGGCTATTTCACTGATCTGAACAGACCAATGTTGTGATAATGATTTAATCAATTTGCCCCAAGGCCCCTCAGGCCAGCAGAATAAAGCAGAATTACTGTTTCAATATCACACACCCTGCTGCTGCTGGTACATCTTCTGTATATCTTAGATGATATGTAAGCAGCTTTTTTTAAATTTATTTTTAAACTTTTGTGCTACTTTCTATGAACCAACCTTTCTTCACACAGTAAGCTATCCGGTTGTTCAGTCAGACGTCACGGATGACGTTGCAGGTATTTCCGGGTCTAAGTGCTCCTCAAGAAACAACGATGGTGGAGCCAGTGACTTTGTTCACGATTATCTCCTTCTTTAGCGAAGTACCAATTAGGGTTAAAAAGGGTCTTAATTCCTTCAACTCTAGTAAAGTGGTCAGTGTAACCGTTCTCCCAGGCGGAATTATAAAGGGAAGTGTCCAGGCATCCATGAAAAAGAAGATTTACAATGTTGAGGTGAGCTAGGAGTAAGCTAGCTAGCCGACGATTAAACATGAGATATTCTGTATTCTGATGTATTTCATAAAGCACACACACGTACAGCAATGCTATAACAGTGGAAGTAAACGAAGATGAAAATCTACATAACATGGAGGTTTTGGAGAGTTAGTAATGTTAGCCTAGTACCAGTTATATTAGCCTAGTTAACCTAGTACCAGTACACAGAGCAGCGCTGCAAGTGTTTGTTAGAATGTTTAGGGTAAGCATTAACTTTCTTTCAATGTAGGTGCATGTTGAGGGTCAGTCAGTCAGGTTCAGCTCCTGTGAGTGCCCGATTGGCAATGATAAGTGCCATCATATGGCGGCATTGTTGATTTGGGTGGAGAAGAATGTGTCTCGCACTGACGTGGAATGTGTGTGGAAGAGGGTAAAATCATGCAAAGCAGAAGAAATTACTGCCAAGAGAGTGTCTGTGATGACACCCTCAACAACACAAGGTCAGTTATTTATTTAAAATTTGTCCTTTGAATTAATTATAATAATTATTTTCTTAACTTTTTAAAAAGCATTATGTTTTATATGCTAAAATTATTATTTATACAGATTACTAAAAGTTTTTTTTTTTCAGCTGGAATCGAAAGACCTGTCTCCCAGGAGGACAAGGAATGGGCAGTGGCATCCCTATCGAAATTGCAACGTTTTACTGGGATGGGTTGGATTTTGAGTCCTGAATGCTCTCAGGTACTTTGATATTTACTTTAACATGTGGTATAAATTGTACATGTATGTAAACTCTTGTAAACTACATACAGCAGACTGTTTGCTTCCACTGTCCCCACTTTATTTTTTACATGTATTTTATATACTCTGTACCTGACTTTGTCTATTCTGTGGTCAAAATTTCTTGGTTCCATTAAAACCTTAAAAAAAGAAAGTGCTTTGAAATTTATTCTGTTAAGTGTTAAGTAGGAAATTTTAGTTAACTGTGTCTCTTAATTTGTGTTTCTTTATAAAAGGTCAGCATATCGCAAGAAGAGAATCACAGCCAGCAACTTCGGTTTGGTCCTGAGTGCAGTCCAGCGGCGCTCATACCCCCCTTCCTTATTTAAGACTCTGCTTGGACAGTACAACCTGACAGAAGGATCTAAAGTAAGTTGTTAGTAAAAAGGGTCTGTGCATCTAAGAATTCCTTTATGACTAAGTTGTATTTTCATCCCCAAAGGCATGTGATTGGGGGATCCTTCATGAGCCAAAGGCCAAGCAGTTGTACACTGACTGTACTGGTGCAGCTATCAAGGAGAGGGGACTGTTTTTATCTAACAGTGGCCTGCTTGGTGGTTCTCCAGATGGGACTGTCTCTAATGAGTGCATCATTGAGGTGAAATGCCCATGGTCAGCCAGAGCCAAAACTGTATTGGAGGCTGCAGAAAGTAAGGACTTTTTCCTACAGCTGGATGAGGCAAGTGGTTCCCTGGTATTAAAAAAGAATCACAACTACTGGCATCAGATCCAGGGCAACCTCTATCTCACAGGGGCGAAAAGCTGTCACTTTATTGTTTGGACTCCATGTGACTTTTTCATCTTGCATGTGGATAGAGAACAAACTTGGGCTGTTAACATTGAAGCGTTGGAAACGTTCTACCGGGAAGTTTTTTTACCCCATATTTTATCGCAGCTTTGAATTCATATCAGCATGAGTAATTTATCAGTCCAAATGTTTATAGTTAATTTTAAAACTATTTGGAAATTGTACATTTTTTGTCATTGTAACTTTGTAAATATATTCAGATAAATTCTTAAATTATATTAATTTTTGATTTGAAAAAATAAAATGTTTTGGACAAACTGTTCCTGAAAATAAAGAGTAACACATGTATCTGGTATTCTTCATTTTAATTGAAAATGCATAGCAAGAAAACTAGGCAGTAATCAGGAAGCTGGAATGGAATGAAAAATGTAACAAGCCATTGATAAAAACAGAGTAAAACATTATACGAATCACAAATGAGACCATTCTCAATTTGAAACTATGCAACTAAGTTGTTTTTATGTTGTAACATCCTGAGTATACACACAAAACAATCCAGAACACTTAGGAGTTATAAATAATAAAAGTAAACTTATTCAACAGTTGTATTTTCTGGTCCACAAGTAGTTAGAAAATGACACAATGTACTTTTACCTCTGAACTCTCACAGGTATAATTTATTCAATTTCACGGAGAATAGGTGTTTGTAAATTTGTAAGACACACACATGCTTTCAAGATCTTATTAATATTTTTTTTTAACTGATGTGGGATGTGATGCAAAATTGAGAAAAGTTTCAGTCTTTGAATGGAACGCTCTACATGTATTCTTGCACAGGAAATCTTCCTGTTGTTGTTCACTTCCTCCTGTGTGAATTGTCCGTTGGTGAGGAAGGACGGAATGTTCAGTGAGACCCCTTCTGGTAGGATGTCCCGAATTGTGAAGCCCTTATCTGCAATGACCATGTCACCTGGTTGTAGATGTTGCAGTACTCCACAGTCAGCTGTTATGGCCTTATCTGAGGCACTTCCACCGTACAAGTTGCTTACAAAGGTTATTACACCATTAGGAGCCACACCAATTAGAGCCTTTAGTGTGGTCCGTCCTTTGTACTGGCTGTACAAATGACTTTGTGTGTCAAGTCTCTCTGTGTTACAAACAGAAACTTCCGTGCAGTCAAGCACAATCCTGCAGTTAGGAAATGGTTGGAAGCAATCTGGCAGCGATGTTTGATTCTTGGCTCTCGAGGGAATGTTGTTTTCCAGCATGCCAACATACAAAATGTCATGCAGTGCACTAACAATTGTTGTAAAAATATTAGTTACTGTGCCTCTGCTGCAGTTAAACCTTATTGAAAGGTCTTC
This sequence comes from Aulonocara stuartgranti, assembly GCF_965226115.1. Taxonomy (NCBI): domain Eukaryota; kingdom Metazoa; phylum Chordata; class Actinopteri; order Cichliformes; family Cichlidae; genus Aulonocara; species Aulonocara stuartgranti. Next base: position 29,931,804 of record NC_138951.1, on the reverse strand, counting down.
ATGACCAAAATTAAGTTTGAGCTTGATCAGGGTTAGAAATAACTGGTCAATTAGGGGCATCATTTGGACAGTCCAATCAGAATGATATTTAAGATCAAATCTGGAAAGAAGCGCTTCTAAAAACAGGACAGAAGCAGCATCGGGCAATCCAGTATAGTACTGGACCCTTTCAGGATTGTCAGATATTTGACTGAATGAGAAAGTCTGCTTCTGCTTCTCTACTTGTTTTTTAAGTTTTTCATTCTCTATTCTTAGCATGTCATTCTGAATCTCTAGCACCAGAAGACTTTGGGAAGAACTTGTGGAACTTGCAGTATCTGTCTGTGTAGCTGCATTGTTGGAATGATGTGGCTCATCTGATATTTCACTTTGATTTTCACCAATAGCTGGGACCTGCTCTTTTTTCTTCTTTTTTCTAACAGGGTTGTGGTCATCTGGGAACTGAAAAGACTTCCCGTCGTTCCATGCAAATCTTGTTGGCCCCTCAGCTTTTCCTTGAGGGAAGTGCCAACTGCAGACTCTTGAGTTGCAGTTTGGGGTGAAGTTTTCACGTCTGTGGAAGTGTTTAAAAAGACAGAGAGAAATTTCAGATCATACGCTAGCCCTCCATTAGTTATGATTAATACAAAAAAAAAAAATAGAGATAAATAATAGAGAGAAGCTTCTTTCATCCAGATGAGAGAAGCTTCAAGAAACTTAAAACTTAAAGAAGTCCAGATGCTTTTCTTACACATCGTTGTACTAATTTGCTTTTAAGCTTACCAGAAAGATAAGTACTGGCAACCTTTGCTAGCTATTTGTTGGTTAGGTCTTTATTTTGGTAATTAACTGGCACATAGGCTGGGGATTGTAATGTATTTTCTTACATAGACATCGCTTTTTGGACGTAATTTTTATTCCTCTGAGCGTCGAAAGCTAACTAAGGTTCATATATATAGCGAAGTGACCCTTAGCTCTCAATCTTTGCTTGGAGAAATAAAAATGACTTCAAAAATGCAACAACGTCTTTGTATTAAAAAAAAACACAATAAAATCCATTGTCTATATAAGTACAATTACTGGTAAAAGCCAGTTTGTCTTTTAGTAGCGGGTTTTAATTGTTCATCACTAGCTATATTAGCTAACTAAAGTAAGAGCCCACTAGCTCTTATCTTACAAATTTATTCATTCACTTACGAGTTGTAACATACCTTATCAACTTCAGCCACTTCCTCTTCTCTCTCTTTTCACAAGGAAACCGGTAAAATGACAGATTAGACTGTTGTTTTGAGCCAGATTGGTTAAAACAACCAGGAACACAGCATTGTGTCATATTGAACACAGGAGCGTTTAGACCCGGAAGTAGGATTCGTCGGATTCGTCGCGTCATCACTGAACAACCGGATGATTGTGGATACCTGCTAATGAAGGAGTCTGATTACCACCAGAGGGGTGAACTGTTGTGCACACTACAGTTAAATACAGTTCAACCACAGACTGCATATAAGGTGCAAGGATAAGTGTCCGAGTGCGAAATGCGACCAAACCAAAGACATGTCCACCGTTGCCAAATGGAGAAAAAAACCCCACAAAGAGCAAGAAACAGAAAATACCCTGGCCATGACAGATACCTTGTGTACTGTTAGGGTTGAAAATGTTTGATTTCTCTTACTAAAATAAGTGGTTATAATCATTTTCATACATTTACTGCAAATGTGCTCATAATGAGTTGGCACTCAGTCTTCTGAAGGTTATAAGCTTCGTTCAGCGTGACTGTCCGGACTGATATATTGTAAGAAATGACTTAGAGTGCAGAGGGGTAATTGCAAACACGCTTACACACATAGATAATAATTAGAATAAGTCTCTGGGTCAGAGAGTTCCGAATATGATATTCTAAACCAACTTTGAATCACTAGAAGAACAATGGATAATAACATAAGATTATCAAGGCTAGGCAGAGGGGAGTTTTGCTTTTCTGTCTCTTACAGAGGAGGGAGCGAATACCAGATGAGGTCATGGAGATAGGAGGATCCTTCGGAGCAGACACCAAGACTGCCACGTCTGTGCGGGAAGAAGATAGCTGTTATAATCTGTTTTTCTCTCACTATATAATGTTGTACAGCCCACTTGAGGGTCATCCTTTTTGTGAAACATGCTGCAGGTTCACATAGAGGTCCACAGCGCTGTGTAAACTTGTAATTTCAACTGCCAAAAGCAAATACATTTTTAAAAGACAAACCTGTCTTCTGAGATTCCTTCCAAAAATTCTGAACATAACAGTATCCACAGACTCTCACAGCACTGTAAACCCAAAGAAGTTAGCAAAAGTTTGAAAAAATTTATGCAGCCAAGATCCTTAAGTTTTTGAAGTTGATGAACTTAAAAGCTAAAACCTATAAGAACGTCAATATTTTGATTAGATTACAATTTGATTACAAAGACTGGGCACGTTGAGTCACACGTCCTAGCCTCCTGGCCTTAACACAAACTATGTGAAAGTGATATGTTTTTTTTTTTATTTATTATTAGTTTTATTTGATTTTTTAAAAGTTTTTTTAAATAAAAATCTAGAAATGGGGAAAACAAATAGAAACGCACAATGTATCGCCAACTGCTGCCTCAACTTGACCGGTAAGAGTCAAAACAAAGCAAACACACTTAAACACCCAAAACACACAAAAAAAATACAGATACTGTTGTAAAGACCCACCTTTTAGCACATCCCAGCACACCCACTCACTTCACCAGATGCACCTTGTTTAGTTCTCTCACCTTTGATTGGGTGTGGTGCTTGTCCTTAATTGCACTCACCTGTCACACATTATATAAGGACTGCATTCACTTTTGGCTCACTCTTTCTTCACTCCCACACGGGGCGGCAGCAGAGGTGAGGTTCTTTTTTGGGTTTTTTATTTTATGTATTGTTTAAGGTAATGAGTAACTTAAATCTCTGTTTTCTTTCAGCATTGGCAGTCCATGTGTGTCTTTCCTTCCTTCCTTCTTTGCTTTATTGATTTGAGAATAAAGGGAGAACCCTGTGAATGATTAGATGACTGCTTATTCTTATTCTAATCGGATGAGCCCATGATGCTGATTACTTAAACCCTGAGCCTTCCTTCCTTCATAACAGATACAAAAATCAACAATCTTCCTATAGTGTATGTGGATGGCTATTAACATCTTTGTGGTGACCAAAAATTTGAATTTACTATAGTTGTGGAGACCAGCAGCCCTTGTGGGGACCAAAATCCTGGTCCCCACGAGTTTGAAGGCATTTTTGAGTCTCAAAATGTGGTTTTAGTGTCGGGGTTGCAATCTGGTTATGGTTAGGATTAAGGTAAGGGTCAGGGTTAGGCACAAAGAGAACCAGGACAACCATGCCGTCCGCAGCTTCTATGAGTACTAAAGACGTGAGGCCACACATCTCAGTGACATGTGCGTGCCCATGCCAGCAGGACAAGAAGGGAGCCCTCATATGGGTGACCCTTTGTGTGAGTAAGGTGTTGTATGAGGGAGAGGGCAGGGACCGGTAAGACCGGAAGGTAGAGGACTACCCCCAGAAGGACAGATCCGGCCAACGACTGGCTCAGGAGCATCCCCATTCCTCACACCCTGCCATGGGGCACTCATGATACTCATGACAGATTCCCCCCTCAAGGGTTGCCTCTTGGCGACAGATCACACTGACCTGTGAGGAGATTAGCCAAGGGTCAGGAATGAAGGATTGTACACTCATCCCCCCTCCCCCTCCAAACGCCTTCTATGCTTATTCCTCTCCGATGCTGACGGTGGATCAAGGAGACCAGCGCTTATGCTGCAGGCCCGGATGCACCCTTTACCCGTCCCTGTTGCTTGTCATGTGTTTCTTTGGTGTATTAAGAGTTTTTTCATGTGCTATGTGCAGAGGTGTTTTTTTCTGTTCTTAAACTGATCTCCCTGGGGGGGAGGAGTTATTTTTTTCTCCTTATCTTTGCTCATGTTGTGATTTTTCCATGTTATACCCCTCTGACCTGTCTTTCCCATGTGATGTTTGTGTAATGAATGTATGGTCGGAAGGGTAAGACAGCGCTGGCACAGCTGGCAGCCTTAACCCAATTTCCCTCGGGATGAATAAAGTATGATCAATCAATCAACTATATGAGACTGCTGTTTATTGATTACAATACAACGTTTAACACAATAGTGTTGAAACTTCTGCAATCCGGCAGAAGGTTCCGCACCATCCAGGCAAGGACAGAGAGACTCAAGAGGGGCTTCTATCCCCAAGCCATCCGCATGGGTGCTGGAACACGCTGGTGGGGAACGCCGGTGGGGGTTCCCCACCAGCGTGTTCCAGTGTCGGCTGGGACCAAATCTGAGTTTCCAGATTCTCAATCACCTGCATCCTGCGCTCGATCTGGTTTCTGTGCTACCTCTGTGTGACCAGCTCGGCCACCATTTGGGCCAGCTCCTTCCCTGGCTGGTCCCGTCATGGTTCCGCCATTGTGCCTCTGGGGTTTCGGTACCAATGTGGCAGTAAGGATGGAACAGACCACAATTCAATGCTTTTTAACATCTTTATTCCAGGTTGCTTGTTCAAACACTCCTGGCTGCAGCTTTCCAGCTTGCAGCCACATGTACACAACAACGACAACAACAACATTCAGGATCTTGGGTCCGTTCTTCGTACCTCGCTAAGTAAGTTAGCTGGATTTGATTGACGATTTCGCGTGATCTTGGATCGTTCGGTTCTCCGAAGCTCATCCGGGACTTGCTGTCATAGCAACAGATCCGTAAGCGTAAACCTGCTTGGGAGCAGGCTTACTTTATGTAAACAGGATTAGATCGCGGCCACTCTGGTATGTCCGCTTCATTTATACGAAAGCAACAGCGATATTCTTCCACTGTTTTTCCATAAATAAATATTATCAATGTAACTAAAGATAATGCAGTACTTGATTCTTTGATTTCATACAGATACATACAGGTCATTTCCTAAAAAAAGGGAAATGTACTATTAATCATTCTATTTCATGTATTTGATTATTTCAGATGTAATTCATATTTTAGAGTAGTAATAGTAAATTACTTCATGTAATCAAGATGAGAGACCACGGCTATAAAAGCGAAGGTGGATTTGGGAAGTCTGTCGCAGCCATGTCCTGTCCGTATACGCGAGCCACCCATTGCGGAAGGTGCAAGATTGATAAGGAGAGTTTTCAGAATTCAGCGTATATTGCGGGATAGACAGGATCCTTTAGCTCAGCGCAACAGTGTGCTCATAGAGAGATATCGATTTTCCCGTGAGGGTATTATTTACTTAACCAACTTGTTGACGAGGGGGTGCAGGACCACCACCTGTCTTTTTTTGCTCTGCCCTTTTCTTGGTTGCTGTTATAAACAAACAGATTATTTCAGGGTCTCTTTTCAAGAGACTAAAAGCAATATAAGTGATAAATATTACCATTCTGTAGAATATTCTTATATTTCACTTTTACTTGTTCCCATGTTCTAGTGGGTCCTGTTGTGGTTCTAATGTGAAAGAGGATATAATGTAATATAATGTAATATAATAAATTTACCCTACCGCCTACTGGTGATGGCCAGTGGGGCCGATGGCAGCCTGGCTTCTGTCAGTCTGCCCCAGGGCAGCTGTGGCTACAACTGTAGCTGCCTCCACCAGTGTGTGAATGTGAGAGTGAATGAATAGTGGCATTGTAAAGCGCTTTGGGTGCCTTGAGAAGCGCTATATGCCAGCCCTCTCTCCTTGCTTTTGCAGCCTTTGCAGTGTTCCCTTGCGTTTTAATTAAACTCTGAAACTCCTGAAATCCCTCAATCAAGAGTTCTTGCTCTGCTGCCGTAAAATACTGAGCGCGCTCCTTCGACATTTTCGCCGACCAATCAAAGGGTTGCCGATCAATGTTTCTACTATCGATGCGTAGCCCCTGTTAAGCCACCCAGTGATCTCACATTACTTCATCCAGCTATACTAATCGTCAACAACAGGTGTGTTCGGAGAACCGGAATAGCGAGCTCAAAGTTAGCGCGATGATTTGATCTTGGATGTGTCATTTGATCTTGGAGGTACGAGGAACGGACCCCTTGTTTGCTCTCATAGGCAGGGAAGGCGTCACGAGCTGATGCAGCTCAGGAGTGTCAGCCGTCCCCGCAGCTGCACCACGAACCATGCCCGCCACACCCGTCTACCATGATATTTGCGGTTTTTCAAAACTGGTATGCAGAATGGTTTGCTCTGTATCGCTGATTTCTCAAAGGTAATCTTTTGAGGTTCTTGTCTGGGCATCACTTTGTTCTTAATAAATGTCAGAACATCAAATGTCTTTCATTGTCATTTTCTATGAAAATGTCAACAGGTGGACAAAGAATACACAAGACTCGTTTGAGTTTTGGACGAAATGCATTCTGGGATATTTGCCTGGGTTTGGCTACAGTAGCTAGTGAGCTGATTGGAGGCCAAAACAGCCAATCAGAATTTTTACATCCAAGTCTGTGATTGGTTGGTTTTGTGGCACAAATATTACGCTGTACAGAGAGTTGTCTGTGAAGGTTCTCAGTCATCCAGGTCATCGTAGTCAAAGGAGCTTGCAAAGAAAAGCGTCTGGACTTCTTTAAGTTGCTTGAAGACGTTTCTCCTCTCATCCGAGAAGCTTCTTCAGTTCTAAGGTCAAATGGTGGAGCCACCTCCACAGGACAAGACTCAGCAGTCCATCTGCATCTTAAGGATAAAGGACACTCTTTCGAGGATGCCAATGTTCACATTTTGGACAGAGAGGACAGATGGTTTGAAAGAGGAGTGAAAGAAGCCATCTATGTCCACTGTGAGCGACCATCTTTGAACAGAGGCGGGGGTTTACGACACCAACTCTCTGCCATCTATAATCCAGTTTTGAGATCCCTTCCCAGACGCCTTAACGCCCACTCACATCCTGGGCCATCTGACCTCAGGAATTCGCATGATAAGGTGGGGCCAGGTTTCACAATGAACACACCCGAAACTCTGGCTGATTGGGACCCACACCCAGTTTCACACCTTGGCTCAGGCGATTAGAGGATCATCAGGGGGTCCTTTTGTCCCTCTGTGGGGGGTTTCTCCCACTAGGTTTATATCTGGGACTCTCCACCATTTGACCTTAGAACTGAAGAAGCTTCTCGGATGAGAGGTGAAACGTCTTCAAGCAACTTAAAGAAGTCCAGACGCTTTTCTTTGCAAGCTCCTTTGACTGTACAGAGAGTTGAACGCGCAGGGGCCGAGATGTTGAGAGCGCGAGCAACACATTGTGAGCAGGTCCGCAGAGATCTGAGCATGAGCAAATGCAAAAACTGAGCGAGAGGCGCTGTTATTTTGTGTGTATATGGATAATATCAAACACTGAAATACATTTTTTGCATGCAGCAGTGAATTTTGTTCACTCAAATTTAGCTTCTCTTCGCTCAAAATAAATTTCTCCTCAAAATGCAACACTTGTACTTGCAAATCTTTTTATGTGCGCTCAAATTTTTTTTTTTTTACGTGTGCTCAGAAAAGTGGCACAAAAATAACAACATACATTTGAAGAAGTTCACCAACAGTTTTAATACTTGGAATTCAGGTGACCCTGAATGCTCCCTTAGTTATGCTGCAATAGGCATAGGCTGCTGGGGGATTCCCATGATGCATTGAGTTTTTCCTTTTCAGTCACCTTTCTCACTATGACCTATAGACCTCTCTGCATTGAATCGTACTTGTTATTAATCTCTGTCTCTCTTCCACAGCATGTCTTCTATCTACCAAAGTGCTTGCTCATAGGGGGTCATTTGATTGTTGGGTTTTACTTTGTATGTATTATTGTAGGGTCTATCTTACAATATAAAGCAGCTTGAGGCAACTGTTGTTGTGATTTGGTTTCTGTCACAAACCAGAAAATGGGACATATATTTTTTATATTTTTAGTCACCCATTAGCAACAGCAGGAAGACACACATTAAATGCTTGCAAATATCAAACAAATCCAAGGATTTGTATATAATTAGAGAGGGACACCAGATCAGAGGTAATCAAGTAGAGAGCCCAGGCTTTCTCGATAAGCCAAAATTCAAACACCTTGTTGCTCATCCTTTCATAGCACACCAGTGGAAATGCGAGGAAATCCAGCTGGATATTATACGTACTAATGTTGATTTCAGTGGCTTTCCAGGATCTGACACCAATTTTTGATAATATGTGATTATTCTGAGAGGGTCAATATTAAGCTGTTTAGCTTGAAAAAGAAAAAGTTTCTTTTTCATCATGAGTGTTATTATTACCCTGAAAAAAAAGCCTATGTGCCACCTTTTTGGACTCAAAGAAATAGACTGCATAAATATGATTTGCATATGACCTTTTAAGTGTAAAAATCACCCACGAGAGGGTTAGACAAGGAAAAAAATCAAAGAGTAGGATCTAGGTTTTTAAAACAGGTAGTGGATGGAGGAGAAAGCTTAAACATCAGCTGAAGAAACTTTACATGGAAGAATGCATTGTAGCAGGAAGTCCACACTTACAGTATATGGGCAAGAATTTTACCCCTACATATGGCTATTGTTCCAATGCAAGAACTATTATCACAAATAATAGCATTTGTGGCCTAATGGTGGATATAAAAAGTGGTATTCACTATGAGGAAATTGATATGCAAATTATAGTGTTGTGTAGCAAATCAGCTTGCTGTCATGTTTCGGCTGTGTACAGGCAGGAGAAGGACCCAAACACAAAACTCACGACAACAAAATTAAACTCAAAAAGCTGCTTTATTGCAGAATGGCATGGAAAACTGAACTAAACTGGGACATGGATAAACTGACACGCAAGGAAACACAGCCATGAGGGAGACTACAACACTGATAAAGAGAAACACAGGGCTTGTGGAGGAACGCCCTCCCGGATCTGAACCCGAGCGGTGTTTTGTTATTGGACTTCTGCTGTGCAAACCATAGTTTGGCCAAAACGAACACCATGGTTGAACATAAGAGTGTCCATAAGTGCACGTGGCACCAGGACATTCTAGGCCACAGGTCGATGATTGATTTTGTAATCGTATCACCAGACCTGAGGCCATATGTTTTGGACACTCAGGTAAAGAGAGGGGCTGAGCTGTCAACTGAACACCACCTGGTGTTGAGTTGGATCAGGTGGTGAGGGAGGATACTGGACAGACCTGGCGCACCCAAACGTACAGTGAGGGTGTGCTGGGAACATCTAGCAGAGGCCCCGGTCCGCGAGATCTTCAACGCACATCTCCGGCAGAGCTTCAACAGCATTCCGAGGGAGACTGAGGACACTGAGTCCAAAACGACCATGATCAGAAATTGCCGAAGCCACTGCACAGAGCTGCGGCCGCACGGTAGTTGGTGCCTGTCGTGGTGGTAACCCTCGAACCAAATGGTGACTCCCGAGGCAGCTAATAGGTACCGTCAGGCCAAGCGGAATGCGGCGCAAACTCGGGTGTGGGAGGAGTAGGGATGGGTATCGTTTAGGTTTTATCCGATACCGGTGCCAAATTGGTACTTTTGAAACGGTGCTGGTGCTCAAACGGTGCTCAAACCGGTGCTTAAAGAATGGAGAACACAAAATTGGTCCAAAAACCTCTCATGTTCAGCTGTTTTTTTGTAAAAAGATAACAATGTTAGCCTTTTCTGCAGCTATGGGGCATATATGGTATCACTCTTGGCTGGAAGCAGTGCTTAAACAATGGAAAAAACACAAACTTTGTCCAAAAACCTCTCATGTTTAACTGTTTTCCACTTTTTCTTTGGTCATTTTAGCCTTTTTGGCCAGGGTGAAGGGAGTATCTGCCATCAAACAAGAAGACAGCCGCATGTAGCTATGATGATGTTTGCTAGTTCACCTTACATGCATTAATGTAATAACGTGGTTAGCCTACTCAACGTAAATCACACAAGAACAACATTAAGCTACTCACGCAGAGAAGAACGGCTGCTGCTGCCATCAAATACGGCGCATTTCTCGGCTTTTAAAAAAACGCTATGCGTCGCCAGGTGTTTCATGAGATTCGAGGTGTTACCTCCTTTGACAGTATCACAGTATCAGCTTAAAGCACTTGTTGCAGGCTGCTGAGTTTGCATATTTTGCTGTGAAGTACAGCCAGACTTTTAACCGCTTGGCCTTGGACATTTTTAATCTGTAGCTCTGCGCTAACAGAACGTACGTACCTGGCCCCGCCTACTATCCTCGGAAACATAAAACGATTGGCTAAAAGTGTATCACAGCTCAGGAAAAAAAAGCACCGAAATAAAGCACCGAAATGTGCGCTGCTTTTCGGTCTGGTTACTACCGTTTATGTCAGAACCACCGGACACCGGTACCCATCCCTAGGGAGGAGTTCGGAGAGGCCATGGAAAAAGACTTTCGGACTGCTTCGAAGAGATTCTGGCAAACCGTCAGGTGACTCAGGAGGGGAAAGCAGTGTTCTACCTGCACTGTTTATAGTGCGGGTGGAGTGTTGCTGACTTCGACTGAGAAAATCGTCAGGCGGTGGAAGGAATACTTCGAGGACCTCCTCAATCCCACTGTCACGTCTTCCGTGGCGGAAGCAGAGTCTGGGGATTGTAACTCAGCGAACAGATTAATTTGGAAAGCCCAATATGCACATTTGGTATTTATAATACAACAGGCTGTGCTTACCTTTTTATATTTGGACCGGTCCTCTGTTCGCCTCGCCTCGTGATCTCACCGCAGGCCAAATCTGCCCCTCCTCAGCACACCAAAGATCCCGGTCACAGCACCAAGTTGTTGAAATCTCCCAATTCTTTTAATCTTTGGGCTGAAGGAAGGACAATGTATAAATGCTCAATCAACAATCATTTATTTCCATACAATTCAACACTTAAGAGCATTAGAACGTCCGGACGGGAGAGATGCTGACAGAGGGTTAGCCGCATTTCTCAACATGGTGGAGGGTTACTCAAGCTTTTATAGCCTTTAGTGGCCCCCACCTAGTAATAAAAGCCTAAACATTCACATTCTTTTTCTGTCACGGCGCCTAAGTTATGACCTCGGCTCCCTGTCTTTCTGCTCTCTGTAAAGGTGGGGGTATGGAATGTGGTCTGTCTCCCCTGTCCTAGACACAGAGTCTCCTGCATACAACCTTTCTTTTCATGATTCAGCCGTAAAACATGTCAAGAACACAGTGTGAGACATTCACAGCAGATCAAGGATACAGAGTGATGCACGCTTATCTAATGAACTACAAAATGAATATGTTCTTTTAACCCAAAAGTATAATGAGAACTAAGCTACATACATCGCACACAATCTAGACTAAAGGAAATTATATGTCCTACAGCTGTTATCATAATTCAACTACTTTAACTACAGATATAAGATAACATATGATAACAGAATAATCTCACAGGATGAAGGGGATGATCTGCCAATCTCTGGGGGCGAGGTCACAGATGCAGTAAAACAACACCTTGGTGGCAGAGCCCCTGGGGTGGATGAGGTCCGCCCCGTGTTCCTGAAGGCTCCGGATGTTGTAGGGCTGTCTTGGTTGACACTCTGCAATGTTGCTTGGAGATCAGGGACAGTACCCCTGGACTGGCAGACCGGGGTGGTGGTCCCCATCTTTAAGAAAGGGGACCGAAGGGTGTGTTTCAACTACAGGGAAATCACACTCCTCAGCCTCCCTGGGAAAGTCTATGCCAGGGTTCTGGAGAGGAGAGTTCGTCCATTAGTCGAACCTCAGATACAGGAGGAACAATCCGGTTTTCGTCCTGGTAGTGGAACCCTGGACCAGCTCTTTATCCTCTCAAGGATACTCGAGGGCGCATGGGAGTTTGCCCAACCAGTCTACGTGTGTTTTGTGGACTCGGAGAAGACATTCAACCGTGTCCCTCGGAGGGTCCTGTGGGGGGTGCTCTGGGAGTATGGGGTGTCTGGCCCATTGCTACGGGCCATTCAGTCCTTATACGACCGTTGCAAGAGTTTGGTCTGCATAGCTGGCAGTAAGTCAGACTCATTCCTGGTGGGTGATGGGCTGCCCTTTGTCACCGATTCTGTTCATAATTTTTATGGACAGAATTGCTAGGCATAGCCAAGTGCCAGAATGCTTTCACTTCGGTGGTCTCAGGATCTCATCTCTGCTTTTCGCAGATGATGTGGTCCTGTTGGCTTCATCCGGTGATCGCCTCCAGCTTGCCTTGGAACGGTTTGCAGCCGAGCGTGAAGCGGTGGGATTGAGAATCAGCACCTCCAAATTTGAGGCCATAGTCCTCAACCGGAAAAGGGTTGAGTGCCCACTCCGGGTCAGGGACAAGACCCTGCCCCAAGTGGAGGAGTTTGGGGGTCTTGTTCACGAGTGATGGGAGAAGGGAGCGGGAGATCGACAGACGGATTGGTGCAGCAGCTGCAGTGATGCGGATGCTGTACCAGTCTGTTGTGGTGAAGAGAGAGCGGAGTGTAAAAGCGAAGCTCTGAATTTACTGGTCAATCTACGTCCCTACCCTCACCTATGGCCAGGAGCTGTGGGTAGTGACCGAAAGAACGAGATCGCGAATACAAGCGGTGGAAATGGGTTTCCTCCGAAGGGTAGCTGGCCTCTCCCTTAGAGGTAGGGTTCAGTGTAGAGCCAGTTGAGGTGGTTTGAGCATCTGACAAGCATGCCCCCTGGGCGCCTCCTGGGCGAGGTTTTCCGGGCATGTTCCACCGGGAGGAGGCCCCGGGCAGACCCAGGACCTGCTGGAGAGATATCTCTCCAGCAGGTGCCTTGGTGTTCCCCCGGATAAGCTGGAGGAGGTGGCTGGGTAGAGGAGGTCTGGGCTTCTCTGCTTGGGCTGCTGCCCCCGTGAACCGTGCCCGGATAAGCGGGGAAGAAGAAAATGGATGGATAGATGGATGGATAGTCAGTGATTAGTCATAAAAGGTGATTATATACCAGCCAAAAATTTGGACACACCTTTTCATTAAGTATACAGGATCCTGAGGTCACAATGTGAGACGTCCCCTAGGGTGGTCGAGAATGACCGAGCTAAGATCCTGTGAGACTTCCAGATACAGATGGACAAAATGGTGATGGCTAACAAACAAGTAGAGGAATCGACAAGCAGAGGAAGGCGGCCGTAGTGACAGATGTAGCTATACTGAGTGACAGTAACATCAGGAAGAAGGAACACGAGCGGGAGAAGAAGAACTCGAGAAGATGTGGAGGGGCACTCTGTGCAATGACCCCCAAGCTAAAGGCATATATAGACAAGTGGCTTCAGCAGATCCCAGGAACAACATCCAACATCTCTGGCCAGAACAGTGCGGCCCTAGGAACAGCAAAGATACTGCGCAGGACCCTCAAGCTCCTAGGCCTCTGGTAGAGGACCTGAGCTTGAAGGATAAATGGAGGAGAGGTCAGAGATCAAATGTGACATGATATTTAAATCTTTATACAGTTATTTCTATATGTTGACAGTACACACACACTCGAATCATACTTTTAACTTATAAGGCTTTTTGTCAATTTTAAACCAATAAATCACTAATTTCTCTTTGAGGACCTTAAACTAAATTTTAATGCATTGTTAACATGATTCCATAGGGCTGGGTCATCACATCATAGAGTTAACATGCTAATGATAAGTTTCAGAGTAGGGTTATCCTGACACCCACCTCTTTATGCAAAGTCTGGACCCATGGGTAAAGCTAAATTGAAATTTTGATCAATATAATGGTCAAATTAACATAAGAGACTTGGTGGGAGAAAAAGTTAAAATATATCATCATTTCTAAAAAAAGAAAAAAAGACATTTTCCTGTGATTTCTTTCAGTGGGGCTCCCTCTTGATACCGGTTCTGTTTAAATCAGGAAGAATCCGGAAGCAGCTATTTATACAGTTTTATCCTAAAGACAAATTTGTGCCTAGCTGTCCAACGAAGCAAATGTTCATTATTGCTTTCAACCTTTTTCCCCAGGTTAATTTTCATCCTCACCACCAGATGGCAGTCTTTAATTTCTTTGCTTTCACAGTTGATGGATTTATCATAACATTTTTTATCTTATCAAGCTTCCTGTCAGCTATGTCCTGTGGGAACTGTCCAACATACAAGATATAGAGACAACCTGCCAGTTGATACTAAAGATGCAGATACAGATAGTGGATAATATAATGTACTCCTGCTAGAGGCATGTATTGCAGAAAAGCCTATGAAGGATTCCACACTGCTCTGTGTTAAAGATGAATCACTGATCAAAAGAATGTCGTTTGAGCCTGGAGTTGTTCATCCTCTTTGGCTCTTTGTCTGCAAGCAGAAACTGTGGGGCTGTGACATCTGACACCCAAGATGGACTTTTGTGTTTTTTTCCCTTTCAGTTTATTCATTACTTTGCCTTTTTGGGAAAGAAATAAGCTTAGAAGCTAAAAAAAAAAAAAAGAGAGATATTTAGAGAGGGAAAGCACGTTGTGCAAGACAACGTACCTTCAGTGTAATTTATATAAACACAGTAATATTTTATTTTAACTGGCCCACTGTTTTCATGTGAAAACCAATTATTGCCCAGTTAGGTGGTTGTGATTAATTAAAATTTAATTTAGTACTAATTACACAGAAAACTGACACAATCATGAGTCAAAAACATCCATCAGCTACATCTCCACTGAACCAGTAGAGTCAATTCTGCATGGAATCCCCTGCAGCCTCCTTTATGGTTGAATTCTCAGTCTCTCTGTATGCACAGCCACAGAGTTATGCAAACAGACATCAATTCAGGATGAAAGTGCACTTACTTGGGCAGTACAGCTGCAGACTAAAGTCCATTGGATGAATGACTGTAGAGACAGGCAAAGGAGACACACTCATAGACATGTATAGATTCAAGATGTCTTGAGTCTGGAGTGTTGACATTACCAAGTATTTGTGTGGATCTGCTTCTCCCCTGTGCAAACAATGTGTTAAGATGGTTCGTGTTTTTTGCCAGACTTTAATGAGCACTCAAATAAATGCAGACCTCACAATTATTGTAACACAAAGCATCAGCATGCACTTAACTATCTAAGTTAAGGGAGGTGCAACAACAAAAATGGCAACACTAGGTTTTGTGTTGGAGCCATCGCTGGTAATGATTCAGACCTCAGAGGGTTAAAAAGTTCATAAATATTTCTTATGGGACAATAAAAAGAAATTTGCCAGAGTGAGTCGAACCTGCAGATGTATATCCACATGTCCCCTAACGCTACAACATCCTGTTTTTGTACCGGGTAATTCCTGTGGTTTTACTAGTGGCATCTCTGTATCGCTTCTGTATCACCTGCAGCATTGCTGTTTGTATACAATGTGACAGACTATAGAGAACCCGATTAGGGACCTGGCAAACAGAAAGCAATGATCTTGTGAAGCATCACCTGAGTGAGCAAGCAAGGCTTGCTGCAAAGTCACAGCAATGCTCCCTCCAGCAGAGAGAAATATGCAGAGACGGGCGTTGTAATTTTTTGCACTTGACCGAATATCTGTCAGTGTGGCTTTATTTGTTCAGAGTGTGTTTCTCAATGAGTGTTGACTGCAATGTTTCTGAGCCTTTGGGATTGTAGCAGCAAAGAAAAGATGTACCAGAGTGTCTTTCTCAGTGTGGCAGTTAGAATCAGGGCAAATCTGTGCAGGGCAGAGCCTTGCTGCATCAGCAGTTTGCTCAAAGAAGACACAGAGAGAAAACTCTACTGAGGTTATGTGTCTCCAGAGTAGCCATTTACAGTTACAATTACTCTCTTGTCCCCTCGATATTCTGCTCTAATTGTGCCACATCTGCTTCCAAACCTTTCACATCCCCCATGCTTACCTGTATTATTCATTATCTCAGAGTTTCCTGTCATGACATCAGAAACCTCTTTCTGCCACCAAAAAAGAGAAGAAAGGCACTGAATGTAAGGTCCACTTTAGAGCAGCTTGTAATCTCTCCGAGAGTTCACCTTGATGTAAATATGCACCTAATCAATAAACGGCATTAAAGCAGTAACAATAGGCTTGGCATCCTGCCCCCTTAAAGGCACACTGGGGAATTTGGTTCATTTATTTAAGTGGTCTTTGCAGCCAGTCCTTTTTTTTAGTGAAGTACTTTTAAAAAAAGCTTATATTGTCTTTTCCTTTCCAAGTATCTTTTGCTGTTTGTCCCCCCAGCCCACCTCACCACCCCCCACCACTGCTATCCCACAGCACACAGCCTGTTTCTGACTAATTTGTTCAGGCCAGTATCTTTTCTGTAGGCGAGGGCCACTGGTGCATGTTTGACTTTGACTCACCTTTCTAATTCAACTCAGTTTCTTTGTGAAGTGCTGTCAGGGTTGTTTATTCTGCTTCTGAGACTGCAACACTGAGCTAAAGGGCAAAAGGACACCAGCCACTCAGGACCTATCTTGCTAATAAAGACAGATTAGTCAAGCAACAGTGTTCACACATAAAACACGAAAACACACAGTGTCATGGTCCATGTGCCTCCCCGGCCAGCCCAGTGTGGCCACAAGTGTTTGTTGTTTTGCTCTCTCTGCTCTCCTTGCCTTGCTCTCTCTCTCTTGCCTGTCTGCCTGGGCCAGGGGTCAGCGACCTTTAAGACCCAAAGAGCCATTTGGACCTGGTTTCCATGCAAAAGAAAACACTGGCAGCTGCAAATCCGCAGGTTGCCAACCCCTGGCCTGGGCGGAGCTCAGATTGGGCTCCCGCCTTTGGCCTACGCACCTGCAGCTGATCACCGGTGATTTGCAGTTGATCGCTGGCTGTGCTTAAGGCAGGGGCTCTGAGCTACTCGTTGCTGGAATATTAAGTAACTCTTGTTAGTACTGCCTGGCTCTATAACGATTCTGTTGTCCCCGTGCTTGCCTCGGATTAATCCTCGTCTCTGTAAATAGGTTTATCTGGATCTACCCTCTTTGTGACCCCTGGACCCCGTGAGTGAGAGTGGATCTGCTTGTGTGGAGATTGTTTGGACGAGGAGCGGAGCGAGTATGAAGGCGTGTGTTTCCCCAACTTGTTGAACCCCGAGACCCTGATGTTTCCCCCCCTTCACGTGTATATAGCGCACCAGTGTGATTGATAAAGAACTGTTTGAACCCTGCTTTCTCAGTCTGCGCCTGAGTCCGTTCCACTGCCGTGACACACAGGAAGATACCAACCTCCCCATTTAAGCAGCATGTTTTTTTTTATTATTAATCATCTATTACTATCTATTTTTAATCTAATTATCTATAACATTTACTCATTGACCGATGTTGCAGTTAAGTGTGTCATCAAAGACTGAAAAATCTGACTACAATTATAATGCTATGGCTAACTAATTAAAAAAAGTATTTTTACATTATTAGCAAACTGAGTTCTCCATTTTGTATCATATTAAAAAAGAAAAAACATAAAAATACTGGACTTCTCTAACAATTAATCATAAGAATAAACGACTAAAACACTAAAGTATGACATTTTTTTCTGACCTTGACTTTAAAAATAATGCAGACAACAAAAAAGACGCAGGCTACTCATAGACAAAAGCTTTTTTAATGAAAATCTTTTTTGTCAAGTAAAAAAAGTTCATCATATGCATACTATTTATAGAGTCAACAGCAGGCAGTAGAAAAGGAGTTTACATTTAAAATATTCAGAGCATTCAAAAGCATATGTCTTCTAATAAATTGAAACTGAGACATTCCCGTACATTGTCCTCTTACTAACGGTTGTAGTTTTAGCTGGTCTGATCAGTGTTGTTCAGCTCCTCAGCTACAAGAGACACGTGTACAGTATGCAAGCCTGGGCTCAAAGTCTATCCAAAATCCTTCTGTTCATGTCCAGAGCATTTTAAAATCGGCTGTCAGTGCCAGAGCTGGGCTGCAAATGTGGTGTGTGCGCTCCATCAGTTAGTGTGAAAGACTTTTGGAAAAGGATTCAGGATAATATTTTGGCCCGGGTAATATCATTTTGACATACCACAAAAAAGCTAAAAAAAATTAAAAGTTTGTCTGTCTATTTTTAGTCACAGCTGACATGGCTAACTAGAGTTTTGTCGACAGCGGTACACCTATATGTCTGCATTTATGGAAGACTACTTGTTCCTTTTTCTGCTGCCGGGAAGGTTTGTGTTATCTGAGAGGTAAGCTGCATTTAAGTCACACAAGTCACGGAAAACACGCAAGCTGATATAATGTACATAGTTTAATGCTTACTGGGTAACGTGTTCAAAGAACATTTACTTCTATCAGAGACTCGAAACATGTGTGCAAAGGTCACTGAGACTCCTTTCTAAATGTCCTAGGCAAAATTTTAGATTCATTTGGTTCAGCTCGAAACTCTGTATATAGCAGACCTCCAAATTTACCTACCAGCCACTCCAACAACCGGTCTATCAAAACTAAGTCAGCCAGATTTTTGAAAGCAGATATTTCCTTTGTAATTCCCTCTTTCATGCTAAAGAGTAACCTAGCAAAACAAGTTTTTAAACAGAAACACAGTTATTTTATCCAAACACCTTGCCTATAGCACCTGATTCATAATGTGTGCTGCTTTTTTAGAGTGGCCCTATTATGCTTTATCTTTATTTTTCTGTCACGTGCGCATTAAAGACATGGTCCGTGTGAGAATACCAGCCTGAACCAAAAACCCAGACTTATCTAAATACTCTAAATCTAAATGCTGTCAAACAGAGATGATTTGTTCACATGGTCATCTGAGGCATGAGGACAGAAGCCCTACATATATGTGTTTCAAAACTCCAATCAGATTAAGGTAAGTAATTAAGTTATCTTGTACAGAGGATGAACTGAGGACAGATTAAAGCATAAAATACATAATTATTTTGAACTGTGAATTGTGCAAATCTATTCTAGCAGAGTTCAAGAGTAAAAACCAAGGCCAGAATTTTTCCCCCAAAACTCTTTGGGATTGCAGTCATCATGGAGGGTTAAAACAGCTTTGACTTCCACTGTTGGTGTGTGTCGGCAGCGCCACAGACCAGGTTCCATAGGCACTAATGCTCGGGTAACATAACAGGACGTTTCAAGGAGCATTCATTTATGTTAAAAAAAAACAAAACACAAAAACCTCACAGTCTTTTTCTACAAGAGAAACACTTTTATCAGTCTGTCAGTTGTTAACAACTTTGCACAGTGATAGTCACAAACTGCAGCCAACCCCAAACACACCAAAACACTAATTCATTTCACAGTGCAGTCACTTATTCCAGCAGACTTTCTGTCTCTGTTGTGTCAAACATATATTCATCTATAGGAGAAAGGAGAGAGTGAAGGGACACACTACACAGCAAACAGTGGTGTTAACAGGATTACTAATAATGTTTTTTCTTTGTATATTTGGAGTGTATAGGGACAACAGCATGTATAAAACCTAATGAATGAATTAATCATTGACGCGACTGGTCAGCAGCATGGCTGAAGATATTATATTAATGATGACACAGATACATACAGAGGAAGACTGGTGGTGGTGTTAAAAGAAGACACACAGGAGGAGAGGGTGAGAAAGTGCAAAAGAGAGAGGGAGAAGAGGAGGTGAGAAAGAGAGGAGGTGGGGTGAAAGTAGAAGCGGGAGATGGTGTGGATGGGAGAGGAAGCAGGAATAATCCGTAGGAGAATCACGACAGGATTAAAACTAGGTGTGAGCCAAAAATAACCCCAGCCAAGGCAGCTTGGCGCAACAACGCTGCAATGGAGCACAACACGACAGCAGCCACTCCTACTGCCAGCCTCTGTCAGCTCAGGAAGTAAAATGGGAGGGGATTACAAAATGCTACTGTGATGTTGCCGTATACAGTAAAAACCCCAGTATCAATTGACATAGATTTTCTCTTCAGCCTGTATATAACAGACATTTAGAAGAAAAACTGTCCCTCTAACTGAAGCCTCACGTCCCAATGCAAAAAAAAAAAAGTAATTTAATGAGCCTTAAAAGGGCACTCCAGCAGTTTGATATATCGAGGTCAATAAGTAGCATTCTGCTGCCTTTGACATATCTTTGCAAAGATCCAACCTATTTTTGGTAGAATTTGTGAAATAACCACCTGTGAGGTCTAAGTCATCATCAATGACAGCTCTAACTGTCTTACTTAATGTAATACTTAATGACTTAGTATAAATAACTTTTGATGAACTAATTATTACATTCTTTGTCTTCTGACTGCCAAGACTGGCTTAGGGTTACCACTGATGACTAACTTAGACATCACAGTGTTAACAAATTACTATTCAATCTACTGAAAGATGTTAATGAATTGAGGTTTCCTGGGGTCCTATACCCTCAGTGGTTCCAGTGGTGGTTAGGTCCACAGAGCAAAATAAACAAGAAAATTCTGCTACTAGATTCATCAGGCAGCAACACAATGGTGTTTTGCTAATATGAGCGTGACAGCACGTGAACAGTGGTAATGGCTGATTATCTAAAGCTATCTAACCATCTAGTGTGGAGTTTGATAGATGATAATACACATATGTACTGAAACATTTGTTGATCACCTAAAGTCATTAATATAGTTTTACTGGAAATGATATGAGTCCTATGACTGAAGACCTGGTGGCATGATCCTTTGATGGTGCTAGAGAGCCACTCACGTCAGTAGGGTACATCCTTAATGGAACTGGACTGCTTCAACACAACATTAGTAATCTATTCGATAGCTAAGGTATTTCTGTTTGGCCCAAAGTGGTGCTTCAAATCACTGAATGAAAAGATAATTCCTTGCAGCTCTTTGATAGTTTAACTACCCTTAATTTTGTATTAAGGGACCGAGTACAGCCAATACAGAGAAGAACCATTCAATTATAGAAAAGTTAATCTAAAACACAAAAATTGTGGGAAGTACGAAGGAACAGAGAGCCTGCACAAAACACGGAGAACATGAAAAAAATCCCAGGTTGGCCAATGGGTTTGAATCCTAAACCTTCTTGCTTCACCACCATGTCACTGAAGTAAAACCCCAATCTAATTCTGAGATAAAATTAATAAATTATTTAGTGTCATGCCATCTGAGAGTGAACATAAAGTTTTTGGTTGCAAGTTCAGAGATTTAAGTCACCTGAGTGCTTTGTCCCAGCATACCTTTTCTCTTTTCGATGAAATGGAACACTATTTATGTGACTATTCTGACGCCTTGTTGTAATACCATTTTCTTTTCAGGAAAGAGTACTTACAAAGATCTGTGTTCGCAAGATAGAATCAGTTTCCTCTGAAGCAAGAAATATCTGCATTTGTCACCGCAGGCAGGAACTTTTGAAGCTCTGTGAGTAAACTAAGCCGGTAAGTCTCATTACACCAGCAAAGCACTCAAAGGGAACATTTTTCAAAGCACTGCAATCACCCTGGATTCATATAACATTTCCCTTCACCGGAAACCTTCCCATCATTCCTGCTGCACAAATCTTCTCAAATTCAAATAAGAGCTTACCTCCTGTTTTGCCTGCATCCGTTTTTTTTCTCTACCTCTTCCTCCCTCAAACATCTTCCTCATTCCTGCTTCTGCTCTTTTCCTCCCTTGATTTCTTTCTCTGTTGCTGCAGTCAAATGAAGTTAAATCTTCCAGCTGCTTGGCAAGAGGCATAAATTAGCAAAAGAGAATTAAAGCTCTGCCAACACCTAGCAAGGCAACAAGAAAAACAAGCAACATAAGGCTAGAGCTTGTAACTTCCTGGTCTTTTTTAAGGAATGCACCCAAAATGTAAAGCCATGCAAAGCTGTACACTGATCTAATATCTGGGTGATGTTAGCATTTACATAAAATAGAAAATGTTTAGCAGTGACTCCAGGTGGTGGCAAGGGGATTGTGCCCATTCTTACAGCCTTTTTGGGCACAAACGTGTATTTTTGTCTCTTACTTTTATTGTTGTATGTCCGATGTATGAAAGGTCAATAAGAACGAAAAGCACTTTAAAATCTACTTGACAGCATTGTCATCTCATCACAGTGTATCTTTACTACACCTGGTTCTAAAGATGTATGAAATGCAGTCACAATCTAAGAAAAAGACTCCACATTAACAATATCAACATCTGCACTTGAATATTGAAAAATATATGTAAGGCAATGACACCCCCTATGTAAAAAGCACAGATTTACATCACTAACAGGCGCTTAACAACACTTAAAAGAGAACACCACCCAGTTTAAGAAAAAACATCATACTCTGATAGCATAAATTGAAAGCCATCACTGATGATAAGGAAACCATGATATTGTTATGTTACCTCACATACTATGCGTATTTCTAAAGCCAAATAACACATTCTTCTTCTTACAAATTAGTCAAGCTAATGTTTCCTGATCAAAGCTTTCTGTATAGCTGAAGTTACCAGTTTAATAACTTGAAAAATTGTTCATAAGCTACTTTTTTAGCTTTTAGCTTTTAGTTTTTACATTTATTCTGTTATTGTAACTCACAGAGTTTTGTTTAAACAGTTAGTTTGTTACTGCAAGTCTTACACAGTAGTTTAATGTAGATCTAGCTGCACACAAAAAAATCTAAAATAGTCTTTGATTTGAAGAAGATCTGATTCTGCTAACATCATGACTGCATAGCCCACATCAATCTAAAGAATATATGCCTTCTTAATCTAAGTGGTGTCATCTTTTAAGACACAGTAGTCTTAGACTTTGGTAAAAACTAACCAGAATCCTCTGCTTACACATTTATATTAACTCTAACAATCAGCCAAATGTATGCATTATTCTACTCAATATTGGTCCTTGTTCTAGACATTTTAAGCAAGTTATACACCCTCAGCTGACAGCACTGTATGGATGTGGACAGAGAAACAGTAGCAAAAAATAGCTTTCTGATAGATAGATAGATAGACAGAGAGAGAGAGGGAGAGAGAGATACTTCACAAAAAGAAACTTAAGGGGCCCCAATTTACCCAAATAACCTCACTTTCATTTGATTTCCTGCAAAATGTTGAAGTTTAACATAAAATATGAAACTTGTAATTACCAGGTTTGATGAACGGGGCCAACAACACCCTATTCTTATGACTTAGTTACTTGACGTACAAGATCAATGACTTGCAGTAAAATTAGAATTTTTTTCCTCTGAGGCTGATTTGCCATGTAGATTATTCAGCAAGCAAAGTGGTGATTGCATAATTTTATTGCCCTGTATTGTGGAAATATTGTGCTGTCCCTGGTTATAGAAACTGAAAATGTGCTGGTGCATGGTCAAGGGATTCCATGAGACTTACAGTAGACTCATCTACCTGCCTAAATACTGACTCTTAAAATAATCAAAGATTTTTGTCAAATACTTTTTTCTTTTTGAATTGCTTTTGTGCATCATACTCCTCTAACATAAAGTGTTTGAGGTTAATTTGTCATATTGATATTTTCCTGTAATGTCACAGTATCACGTAAATGACAACATGGACAAAAGCACACATATAGCACAAGGTTATAGAAAAGCACTGATGCGAATATTAGAAAATACACAACACTCCTGCATTTTAAATAATATTACAAATTAATTATATATACGCAGGCACATGTGCTCAGATCAAAAAGTGAATAAACACATAGTGTGCACTATCTTTAAGAGCATATCCTGTGTGAGTTTATTAATAAGAGACCAAGACTAGCAAAGTTCTGTATCTTTTCTAATCAAACTCAATGCAAACCAAAATTATAAAAAGCAATCCATATATTGTATCCAAGCACTAATTCATTTATTTCTTCTGTGCCACTGAGCGCCACCAATGTCCAGAAACTATCAACAACTTGAATGAGCCACACAATAACCCTTTGAGGTTCAAGCCATCATCAACTTGTCCTCCAAGCCTGGGAGTTAGGGAACAAGCTAATATTTGAATCAGACAGTTTTTAGTTTCTTGTTGTTCCTTTGATAGCCAAGTTTGAGAGAACAATTTTTTGAAAGAACAAAAATGGCATTCTGATAGTATAGATTTAGGGTGATCACTGATGATGGCTTAGACTTCAGAATGCTGACCTTCTACATCCACAAAGCTGTTGACAATCTGTTTACAAGTAAGATTATACCTAGGTTCACATCTACCCCTTAAATGGAATATTGCAAGACCCTATCTTGGGCATATAGAGCTCTCATACCAGAATAAGGGAATTTATTTGAACTGTAACATCAACTAAAATGGAACCTAACCCCAAGTGGTCAGCCTGTGACCCATTTATGATTAGGGCTGGGGTTGGCTTTTTTTTTTCCATCTAGCATATATTTAATTTATATATATATATTTAAAATTTTGTCTATTCAGTATTTTGCTAAAACAAAACCCAAACCCAGCCCTAAATATTTACAGGTCATTATTTTGCATTTCGTAAATGGGGCTGTATATATGAGAATGTGCCCAGATAGTGTAAGAACATCAGAGACTGTTGCTTTGGTGTTTTCAAAGGATTTTTTACATTATCAAAATAACGCAGGGCTCCTCTCAGGTTTCCTTCTTCAAAAACGAAACTATTAAGATACAGCATTCAACTGGAAAGACTCTACATGTTGTCATAGAAGATTCATTTCTATTTGTTTTAGTATCCCTTTTGAGCAGACTTTAGCTGAAACAGATGGCACTAGGTATTAAAGTCATTACAAAAAAGCCAAAAAGCGTTGAATGTGGATATGATGCAAACAACAGCTCGTCAGGCAGTGATGGCAGGTTCCATACAGTAAGAGGACACTAATAATTAGGACCAAAGTTCCAGAAGAGTTAAGCTAGATATTTATATTTTTGCTGCTAAGCTTGACTTGTCATATAGCAAACTATAATAGATGTTCATCACAACATTATTCCCAATATTCTGTAAATTTCTAATCTAGGTTTTCTGTTCAAAGTAATCATTACAAAGCTTGATAGATTGTTCAGAAGACTGACAAAGGGCTGTTTAAGGTTCAATTTCCTTAAATGTGAGTACCAAGTAAAGATTATAATGGAGTCAAGACACATAAACAATAAATGGTGGCCACAGTTTCCCATATAAAAACGTGAATCATCAACATTGACACTGCAGTTTGCAAGAAACACGATCTAGTATACTGGTAACATTCCACTGTTTATTACTGGCCTACTGTGTTCAACATCCCCCCCCCCTTTTTTTTAATTTTTTTATTTGCTTGTTTTAAGAAAATTTGTCATTAAAAATCTTTCTATAGTATATTTGTTTTCTTAGAAAATATAGAAAAGAGTAATTTACAGCTATATTACACAAATATCCTCTGGCTTTTGTTTTGAAACAAGTATGACACATTTTGTTCTTTTGCAGCACATGGTGTTACAGAGTATGCATCCAAACAACAAACGTAAGTCACTACAGTGTAGCAAAATAATAGAAAAAAGAAAAAAATACATAGTCTTCATAGAGAGAAATTAAATACATGCATACATACAATACAGTGCCATGCAAACACAGTCCAGTCTGGGAAGTAAATTGTTTAGGATTTGCATTTCTTTCCCATTTCATTTGCATTTCTGTCAACGTTTCATGCCTTCTTGCTATACATACACACCATGGCTTTTACATAAGACTGCAGCTGCTGCAGCAAGTAGCTTGTATAAAACTCATCATTTCTTAGTAGGGCCTGGTTGATGAAAGTGAAACTACACCAATTTTCAAATAGCAGAAACTTTAAATAATCCATTCATGGTAAATTAATACAGGCTGAAGTCTCCTTTCCACAATTGTCTATCATTCGTTCACTGATTTACACATTAAGTCATTTTAATAGTGTTTTTGAGAACGAGCCATTCATCACACAGATGTATGCACTCATTTTGCGAACATATGCACATATTTCACACTGACATTTGGTCCAAATGAACATTCTTACCTCCCCACCCCCAAGCTGCCCGATTATTTTCCCTGTGTGAGTCACTTTCTTGATGGCAGCACAAAGGGATGAAACAGCAGTGTCCCCTCAATGACAGCCCTGTAAGAAGCAGCTCGTCCCCTAAGAAGGTATTGGCCTTTAATCAGCCACATCTGCTCACATATGGGGTCTCTCTATCACATGCCACCAGCTAAGACCTGCCTGCTAGAGGTCAGAGTGTGATTGGTATCTTTGAGGGCAGCTGACCTTGGGTGTGTTTGTTTTGGGGCTGCAACAGAGATCCTTATCGGGCCTTGGCACACGTAGATAATTCTGTTTACCTTCTGGGGGAGACGGGAGCCATTTTTGCACTTCAAAAAGTGAATTTTGAAAAGGGTATTTGCAGAGGACAACTCAAGTTTTTGATGGAATTTTATTTTGAAGGATTAGATCCAAATGCACTGATACTATATTGACAAGACCAGCTTTAACCCTGCAGGTGGCAGTAATGGTCTTCACCCTCACTTTTACAGTGTTGTTGTCACTTCCCATGCTAACTGTTGCCCACTATTTTCTGTAACCTTGATGGAATAACTCATTAACGATTTCTTTAACTTGACCTCTGAATAACTCTTGCTTTCCTGATTTCTGTTTTCCTACTTGTGCAACAAAAGCTAGATTCCTTTGTCTTCTTTTCACACTGATACTATACTTTACAGCCTGTGCTATAATTCACATCACAACCTGAGCAACATCAACCAGCAATCCTTTAAATAAGCTCAAATAACTTGTGACTTCATGTAAATGTTCAATCTTGCCAATACTTTTGTTCTGTACACTGTTTGGCACCACTGCTGTACTGACTCATATTCAGACCTTCCAATTTCAGTAACAGTAAGCTTTTGGGGACAGTCACACACTTTTTTTGGGAACATTTTCTGGTAGGAAGTTCGACGTTTCAAGCCACGGAAACACTCTTTACTTTTGGTTTTGCTGCTTGGGTTCAAAAGCAGTTTAGGATTTAGTTAAGTCATACTCTAAGAATCAGGCTTACTGCCTTCTCAAAGACTCCTGCATGACTGTCACTTATCACTTCCTCTTCATATGCTGCAGCCCACTGCAGTTCCTTCTGCTGTTGCCTAAGACCTGATACAACCTCTGAATTAAAGCAGAAATATTTGCTTCCCGCTTATATAAACCTTGACAGTTCTAATCACACACTGCAATGTGCAAGATAATTCTTCATAATGGACACAGTGTATGCCATCTGCCCAGTTCAGCTGTTCGGTTATTTATAATGATACAGAAAAGCATGCAGTGTGCTTTCAGCCCACTGTTTCTCTCTTTCCACGCAATTTGGCTTTGTTTCTTTTCACCTTTATCAAGGTGTGAGGAGTAATGTGTGTGCACAGTCATTGTTTGCACAGTTTTAATTTGTACACTCTTTATCGCTCTTGCTGCTTTTGCCAACTTGTTTGAATGTCCTTGGCTTAATAGACTGCTATGATCCTCACTCATTTTGAGAAGAGGGCTGCAGGAGACAAACACATAATTACTAATATTTAAATGGAATAACATACTGTGTGTTCAAGATTTACTTACAGATTGAGCAAGCATGTGTTCTGCTAGCTAACTTGTTTCTATATACCAAAGAGTTGGAAAAGAGCCTTAGAACCATGACCGTGTTGCAGTTTGTGCAAATGAGATACACTGTCCAGACTGAAGGACTACACAACTGACCAGTAGGGCTGTACTCGATTCTGGCCAGCTTAGCTGCTATTGGCTAGGAGTGATGACCTCTCACTCCTCAGGGGTAATGTCATATTCCCCTGCACCTCAAGAGGTACCTCAGCATCCAGCACTACTATTGACTGCTATCCTTACAAACTGTTCAGACGTTTGTCACGTGATCCGGATTCTCCCTGACTTCAATGCACTCTATCTCCTCCCTTTCCCTTTCCCTTTCTCTTTCCCGCTCCCTCTCCCGCTCTTTCCGCTTGGCCCGTTTCTTTTTCTTGTGCCTCTTTTTGGACGGCGGGAAGAAGGTCAGGAAGACAGGCAAAATGACAAAGCAGTGCAGCACAGTGCAGCCCGCAGTGAGGAGGGAGCACTTGAACAGTGTGTAGGTCAGATTGGAAGGCACAAACACCAGGGGCATGATCCCAATCACAAAGCAAGATGTGTTCTGCAGGATGGCAGCCCCGTGCTCCTCCAGTGCCAACTTGATGCACTGCGTCCTAGTGTGCTCGGTGGCCAGCACAAAAGTGTACAGGTGTGGTGCACAGTGATCCATGGCGAAGTTGAGGGTATAAATAAGGCACAGGATTGAGATGCTGTCCATGCCGACATTCCAGAGAGTCATCAAACCCAAGACACCCAGCTCCACGGATGTAACTGTGAGGATGAGCCAAAAGTTTCCCAATGGGTTGATGACCAGGAAGAAAGTGAGGATGAGGATGGTGAGTACGCTGAAGCCTGAGGTCAGAATGGGGGAGATGACAGAGGAGCTATACCGGTCCATGAACACAAACGTTGGATTGAAGGCAATGAATTTGATGCTGTTGATCAGCATCAAGGGCCGAAGCTTTTCCAAAAGCTCCACCACCTCCTCACGTTTCTTCTCAGTGGTTCGTGCTACCAAGTACATCCTTGAAGCAATGATGTCATACTCGTCAGTCTCGCTGTTCTTGGAAAATATGATATCCTCTGTGAAGTGCTGGTACTCTGGGCTACGCAAGAAGGAACCTTTAAGGATGGTGATGAAGTCGTTCTTAGTTGATGCACTCACATTCACTACCCGCAAGTAGTGGAAAAAGTTGTCCATCCAGGAGATCTTGTTGAAACCGTGACTCAAAGTCTTCAAGTGCTCCTGCACTGTGGAGTTCCAGTACTCAATGGGTTCATAAATATAAAATCCAATCACTGGACTGTAGTTACTAAAGTACTTCTGCTGAGTTAGAGCGTACGAAACACTTGGAGAGTTACTCGCCAACAGGTTCACAATATTTGATCCATCACTGATTTGTAAACATCCCATGAATGAGAAAGAAGCATAAATAAGATAGAGAATGACCACAAATGGTTTGACATAGGTGTTGGTAATCCATTCTGTGTAGTGCTCTCGCAGAAAGTGTTGGATGAAGTGATTCTGGTATGGTACACTGTCATGGTGTGTGGACAGGTCATGGCCATCACTCATCATGGTTTTAAACCATGTGGGCTGGCGGTCCAGGTACTCCACTGAGGGGATTTTACAGCAGAAAACACTGTGGTAGCGGTTCTGCTCAAGCTGTCCAGCAAACACCAGGCAGGAGCCATAGAAAGAGAAAACATAGAAGTAGTTGACCAGGATGGCCACACACATGCTCTGGCAGAAGATTTTCACTGACTCGATGTTAGTAAAAGGGCTAGCTCCCATGCCAAACGTTATGATGTAGAGTGAACTGGTCATAGTGTAGCACACCATCACGTCGGCAAACGCGTCTGCAACTCGCTCCTTGAAGGGGAGGTTTTCCCTGGTTCTCCTCCAGCCCGCCAAGAGCTCAAACACCCCTTTGGTTCCATGACCTAGAAGCAAGAAAGAGAAATGTGTAAATTCTAATATGTACATGCTACCAAAGCAGGCTACGACTACTCTACTTGCATTATATAAAGATTTTAAAAGTACCTTTTTTTTTTTTTTTACCTCTAAGCAATGTGGTTAATGGTGTAATTTGTGTGATTAGACCGAATTGAAAAACAACAAACCCACAACAAAAATTTAATTTGAAGAACTAAAAATATTGCAGAAATAATACATACACCGAAATGATTACATCAGTTTATTTATTTATCTGTGTTTCTGTGAAACCTTGACAGCAAGTAAGATTTGTGACAGATTAAGAGCTTTTGAAAGTATGCATTAATATTTTTCATTCAAGTTCTGTTTGATGTGAACCAAAGAACAATCCAATCAAGGTGACCTTGAAAATTCTCACAATGTACTGGTACTTCTAGCATGGGACTTGTTGAATGTTCACGTATGTGTTTTTTCTGCAACAACCACCAATGCAAAATCCAACTTCATAGATAAAAAGATAAACAACAAAAGACAGTTATCGCAATCATTGTTAATTTTTGCACACACAAAAGCTATATATGGATGCATCTGCTTTGGATGTAATGACTTGACAGAATATTCACAAAGCTTTTATTTAAACATTTTCAGACACTAAACCAGGGGTCTAGGATGGAAGGACTTTAAATCTTTAAAATCTTTAAATATGCAATGAGGTACTTGGAACTTGGTTATATACACATGCATTGGACAGACGTCTGCAGTTGTCATCATTTTTCTGTATTTCTTCCTTAAAAATGTCAGTGTTTGAAAAAGCCAAATAAGAGCAATTGACAATAATCCCTAAACTCAGTATTAAAATAATGTACAGGCGCCAGCCTTCGAATAGATGAAGCTATGGTATCAATTTGAAAACTCTGTGTTGCCCCCTTTTTCGAAAACCTCAAACTCGATATTTTTAGTAGTACTATTGTATCAATTTCAAAATTCTACGTCACCTCATTCTGAAATGACGTAGGATTACATACACAAACTTGGGTGTCCACGCCGGCCTCGTGAAAGAGAGAGAGAGAGACCATGATTATTAGTACACTCTTATTTTGGCAAACCAGAATAAAAGTTCAAATTCAAATCTGAATATGGTAATCGCTCTTCCATCTCTCTTCATTTATGAGATAGAGTTTTACACCATCCTCTTTACCACACATCACTAAACAGCATCCACATATGTCTGCAGCAGGCCCATTCATGTGAGTCAAATCTGTGGGATTTTCACCAGTCAAAAATACAGCCATGAATGCACAACCTTCAAAGGCATGAGAAAAGCCACAGTGCAAAACCTCCCACGCTGGAACACCCGCCCACCCACGCATGCTGTTCATTTATTTGTAAGATGCTGGAGCTGGAATGCTACAAGCAAATGTGTTATGAATTTCTGAACATGAGAATCAACTTAGTGTTTTTCCAGCATGAAAATATCTCAGCATACTGCATTTAGCCTATTTGTACATTTCTGTGCCAACATTGGCATTAAAATGTCTCTCTCACATGTAGCAGGTGGATATAGAAGTAAGAAAAATTGCCACCCTTGACAGCATTATACATTTTCCCGTGTTTGACACACTGGAAAAATAAAAGTTAATTAACTATAAAGGATTAGTCCTATGTAATGAGTTGGCTAGATGGCTCTTCCTGCTTTTAGTATTATTATGCCGTACAGCAAGTCAATTAGTTAGTGTCAGCTGGTTTAGAGGTGGAGAGAGAGAGCAAATTTACTCCCTTGGTTTTTACAGCATTAAACTGAGGGAGTCCACATACGTTACCCCTCACCAGTTACCAAATAGGATGTTAAATACTGTGTCATTTTCTAGACGTGATTGGAAAAGCTCTGGGATTCATTACGGTGACTGATTGCTGGCAGGTGGAAGTGGATAAAAATAATGAGCCCATCTGGTAAAGCGTCCCTGGTTAGTAGCAGTACTAACATTGAAAGAGAACATTTCTAACCAAGATATTTTCATGACTGCACAAATTTGCATTTTTGTTTTGAACAATCTTTGCTGGTGGATCATTTTATTTTATCAGAAAAAAAAGCAGAGAACAAAACTGTCATATGAGTAAGAGAGAGAGAGAATATGTAGAACGCACTGTAAGTACCTAACAGTAAATTTATTCTTATTTAAAATCAGGGATCCATATCTTCAGCTTTATTTGACAGATAAAGTGAAGAGAGGATAGGAAAGCAGGGGCAGACATGCAGCAAAGGGCCGCAGGTCGGACTATGAACCCAGGCCGGCCACTCTCGGCCATATGGCATGTGGTCGCATGCTCAACGCACTGAGCTGAACTGGTGCCCCAGACCTTCCTTTTAACACACTGTATATCTAGAATCATCTGTTCAATCTAATGTCAATTCCAATGTACATTACACACATATGATTAAACCTTTATTTCCAAATCAGCACAACAAGACAAAATCCATCTACAGTTTACGAGTAAACACCAAAAATCTTGGTTTCAGTCCCATATTTTATCTCATGCTAAACCAACATGGTCAAACACCAGCAGCTGTCTGCTTAAAATAACAGTCTAAAAAGCATGTGGTGTTCTGATGTAGTGCACACTGGTAAGACTCTTCAAACAGTTCAGATTTAAGAAGCATTAAGAAAGTAAGTTTGGCAGTGTTATGATCAAGGCTGCTTTCTAGTAAGAGTATAATTCATTTTATCACTGACAAACACTTGGGAGGCTTCACACCTGTCTCTGTGAAAATGCCTTTGTCTTTGAAAGCTTGTGCTGCTCCAATGTGAGAAGAATCCCAATTAGAAGGTAGAAATGATGTAGCAGAGTGCATGGAAAGATCAAAAACAGTGACATGCTCGCTGAGGTAATGGGTGTTCACAGCCATGTCAAACCAAGTCAGACACTTCATGTGGCGTGAACAGGGATGTACTGGTTTCACCTGAAAACTGTCCAGTCCATTGAAATCGTACGTCTCCAAGCGTATCAATTCTTCTCATAAATGTTCTGATAACAGTTGCACAGCACAAAACTATGATGTCAAACTCATGACATTTGACTTTGAACATCTGGGTGAATGCAAGCCTTTTTATCTACTCTTTTTCTACACTGACTTTATCTCAGAGGTGATAAAACAGTTGCATTGATGAATACCTCCGAAGACCTGCTTTTTTAACACAACGAAAATTGATCAGGATTTATTGAGGAACTTGTAAAACTCCTAGCAGCGACTGGCTTAGCAGAGACTTGTATGGGGTTGAGGCCTTTGAAAAAAAGTATTTTTCTGACTCACGTTTTCTTCAGCCATTTACACAGACACCATAATTTCACGTGACAAATTTGCAGCAATTATTTTCTCGATTTTCCTGATTTTGCAAGCAAATAAACAGGTGTGACCAATCAGACACCCTTCATTTGGCAACAAGTGCACTCATAGCTCAATACTTTACTGAATATACAATGATAGGGAAACAATAAAATAATCCTGTTTGTACCTCAGACACATCACTAAACGCTGCTCAGGGTCAATCCTTTCTCTGCCTCTTCAGATGTGGTCCCAACTCTGCCAACAAGAGCTCAAACTGCCCAACTGACAAAAAAAATGAGCTAGAGATATTTCAATATCTCTAAAGGCAGCTACAGCTCCCTTTTCCCCCCGTAGTTTATGTTTTGGGAATATATTTTCGCAAAATACTTCTGATGTGTATATACTTTAAACGACAAGTTTTCATTTGAAAAATTCAAAATTTCATGTCATTTTTTCTGCCGTGTGCTCAGTGTGTAAAGGCATTTAGAGTTAAAGTTGTTTTTTGTTAAAGCCACATGCTAGCAAGACTCATTTACAAAGTAAAAGATGTTACATTTCAAATCTGTTTTTTTGCATGCATGTGTCCTGTTGCTTCTTTTGGTTTGTTTCTGAAAGTAAAACTACAATAAGGGGGGGGGGAAACTGTATTTTAATGGTTTTTTAATGGTTCTTTAATTGTGAGTCCTCTGTAACTACGACTCGTCACCATGTCAAACCATATTATGCCTCCATTCACTCAATAAATTCTATCTATTCCAAAATTTTCCCATTTGCTTTCTCAAAAACATCAGTTTAGAGTTTGGACCTAAGTGGTCATCACCACTGATGACTTAGACTTAGACCTCAGAGAGTTAAAAACAAAACAAAGCAAAAAAGTCTTGAGAATCAGTGGGGAAAAAATAATTAATCTAACTGATTTGTATGAAGCAATATTCACACTATCACTACATTCCCTTTTGCTTCTCTCTCTTTTTGTTTAGGGTTTGGAGGTATAGCTATAGGATTGGGTTAGTCATTACTCATTCCAATTTCATGAACAACGAGCCCATGTCTTCGGACTGTGAGAGAAAATCCAAGATGCCATTCAGAAAACTTCCCCAGCCAGCCACTGTTTTCAAACTCCAAACTTTCTTTTTTGTGGTTAGAGATTTTCTATGAGCAGGCAGCGGGGGGAATTTATTCAATGAATGTAGAAGCAGGAGGGAGAATAGCACATGGCTGGAAGCATGACTGTCGCTCAATGCTAATCATCTTTGAAGGAAACTGACAATTCTCTCACTGTCTCGATGGTGAATTATGCAAAATTGAATGTCCAAATTTTAATGTGTGCATCCCTGCTAATACAAATGGATGACAAAGGCTGATTGGTGAGAGGTAACACATCAGCAGAGGAACTCTGACGGCCCGGTACCAAACGACTCACGGACCGGTATTGGTCCATGTCCCGGGGGTGGGGGACCGCTGCTCTACACAATAACACTGTGACTCCCATCTTTTTAGAGCTATGACTGCAAGTCTGCAGAAAAGACCACACTCTCATTTGCTGTTTGCTCTCGCCATCTTCACCCACACACAAACACACCTACACACAGACGAACTACAGAACAAGCACGGCAAATAGAAATGGCAAAAAAAAAGTGACTCTGGCTTTTTTCATCTCCCTCTTTTCTCAGAGTCTGCAGGTGGTTTAACATACATTTGGTAACTACAGTGAGGAACTTCAGTACTTGGTTCTTATGCAGTATCTGAACAGCTAAGTATAATGACTGAAAGTGGAGAATAACAGCTTCTTAGAACCAATTTCAACCAGCAAAGGCAATTAACTTTTGGAGTTCTAAATGATTATAGGTGGTAACCCTAACCCCAACTGTTCCCTATACAACCCTATATTATGAAATAGAGCATAATGGACGTCTTTGGAAAAAAATTAGAATTTTTTTTTTAGTCAGTTAGCACAGCAGTCCCCAACCTTTTTTGCGCCACAGACCGGTTTATGCCCGACAATATTTTCACGAACGGGCCTTTAAGGTGTCGCGGATAAATACAACAGAATAAAACTAGTACTGGTACCGAAAAAAAGAAGATTTATTCATAACACATGTGAAAAGACCCAGGAAAACCGAGTTAACGATAAAAACGATAACAAAATAACGCTGAAAACCGATAAAAACCCTGAAAACCATACATTTCACACCTGAGCCTCAACTCTCGCGGCCCAAACGATTCACAGACCGGTACCGGTCCGAGGCCCGGGGGTTGGGGACCGCTAAGTTAGCATGATTATTTTCCTGTTCCTAATTGGAATGACTTGGAAAAACAGTGTATCAAAATCTAAATTTAAATATTTGGATTGCCTGGGGTTAGATTAAAGGAAGGGATGGTCACTGATGACAACTTAGACCTTTGGGATAGTGGGGTTACCAATGAGGTTAATCCTAGATCCCTTGTTAGTTTATATCTACCTAGATGCAATTTTTTTTAATGGGGAAACAGACAGCAACAAGAAGTACTCATAAAGGCACCCCACTCAGGCAGTTTTAAAGGAATAGTATTGTGTTTTGTATATATTCATTTTGTTTTCTTAGATTTCAAATATGACATGATGTGTGGACGCAAACTATAATCTAATATTTAGAATCCTCCATATACCAATATAATTACCTAAATGGCAGCAGAATTTTAATCATAGTTTTTAAAATAGCACATTTTATGAAAATGTGACCTTATGTGACCTTAAAGAAAAGGTCAGCAGTTTAAAGTAATGTCCATCCATCTATCTATTCTCTTCCGCTTAACCTTATCAGGGTCGTGGGAGGGCCAGAGCCTATCCAAGCTACCACAGGGTGAAAGGCATGGTACATCCTGGACAGATCACCAGTCCATCGCAGGGCTAACACGGACAACCATTCCACATTTATCATTCCCTATTAGTCTATATGATGTCAATACAAACACTGGTAGTAAGTTTGAAAATTCCTCTATATAGTACTGTCACTTTGACCTTCAGATCAACCTGTTGACCTTGAAGAGTGAAAGTCAAGAGTGAAATCATATTTTAATTCTTCACGCAATACTTTCTATATGATCACAGTACACACCAAACTTGTAAGAATCACAGTTTCTAAGTTATAAGGCTTTATGTTGATTCTATAAAAAATAATTAAGTTGACCTTGAAGATCTTGGTGGATATAAACCAAAATTTAATGAATGATTAAAATACTACAGTCCACACTCCTATAAAGTGTTATCATAATTCATTGTGTTCATAGACAGAAAACATGACATGCATACACGAACGCAAATCCTACAAAAAACATAATTCCCTTGGCCGGCATAACTAAAGGTGGGTGTGTATTTGTCCTCAGTCATTGCACAGATGTACTGGTGTGCAGTACCTGCAATATTTTCTAATGTCTAGTCTATTTAAAAGAGAAGCATGTTATATTGTAGATTTTTGATTCTGAGCACTAGTGTGACATTCAGATCACTAAAGCATTGCAGTCTTCTTTTGTTTCAATTAAGGCAAATCACGAAAATCAGGTCATAATCTTATTTTTTGTAGAACCAAAAGAGGTCAGGCAAGCTTTTATCTGCTGTAAGCTGGTACTTACACTCATGACTTTCCTGTCTCTAGCACTGGCTGTTTCGTTCAGGCCGGTTTCTGGTCACAATTACTAATTTGTGATGTGATCATCTTTAATAATTTGTTTTGACAACAGTGATCAACTTTTGCACTGAGACAGCAGCTTCGACACATCTATACACCCTCTGAACACTTGCATGTACTCACCTTTTACCTTTCTGTCTAATGTGGTACAGCCTGTGCTGCCTGCCAACCACTACAGCAGTTAGTCAGGAATCAGAGAGGGATAAAGAGAGGGCAACAGATGAGAAGCTGTAGCTCAGAATAAAAGGATGAAGAGGTGAGTGGTGTTGTATCTCAAGCCTCTCCCAGGCTCCAGGTACAATCCTTAATGGATTGTAAGAGGGCAGTTTGTCACCAGCTGTCCAGCAGGCTATTTTCTGCTGAAAAGGGAGGCGTAAGGGTAAAAAATAACAGTCCTATTGTCCCACAGTCTGACCATTGGTCTCCTATAATGAAGGTCTCGGCTGCATTTGCCCTCTCCTCCTCTGGCCCATACCAAAAAGCTATCGAGTAATTACACCAAATTACTGCTCTAAAACTTCTGGGGCACACACACTTCCAAAACACATCCATCACATACTGAGAGAGCATGCCAGCTGCTCCCGCCCACCGTGGATTCTCCCAATCAGGATGACTGTTAAACGTACTGGCTTATCACGCAGGTGGAGATGACAGAGGAGCCAATATCACAAGGAGGAGGTCTCAGACAAGAAAAGTGACCCAAACTCAATAAAAACGGATGAGCGGAATGAAAGTGAGGACGAACACTGGGGAACCCAGGGGCAATCTTCACATCCAAATCAATATCTAGGTGATGACAATAGCAATAAACACCACTTTGCTTTTTTTGCAAGCAACAGGTAAATTTCTCCCAAGTTTAACCTCTATAGTACCTGCTTGGCTAATTGCAACTGGTTGCCCATGCTGTGTTTTACTTAGATGTGAGCTCAACCCTGTTCAAATGAAAAAAGTGAAAATATTCCTGGAGCGTTCTGCAAATCTTTGATGTGGTAAAAAAAAAAAAAATCCTGTAAATGCTTATTGTTGGGTGGCATCTTAGGGCTTTAAGAACAACAAAACCAAAAACACAAAAACACTCGAGATAGGTACACGCAGTAAACTGTTATGATGTGGGAATGCTGGACTGCATCTGCCGGGTGTCAGGAGTAGTGTCATGGACGAGAGAAGGAGGACCCAATCGCTGGACTCACAGGCAGGTAGGTGAAGGTGGATGTTTATTGCCGAAGGAGTGAGCAAACAGTACAGAGGGAGGAAATGGCTGGCTGGCTGGCTGGCTGGCTGAATGAATGAATGAATGAATGAACAAAGGACTGGCTGGCTAACTGAACATACAGACGACACTAACATCAGACGTACATCAATGACACGACAAGGA
Source organism: Aulonocara stuartgranti (assembly GCF_965226115.1). Classification (NCBI taxonomy): domain Eukaryota; kingdom Metazoa; phylum Chordata; class Actinopteri; order Cichliformes; family Cichlidae; genus Aulonocara; species Aulonocara stuartgranti. Next base: position 29,894,133 of record NC_138951.1, on the reverse strand, counting down.
TCGGATGGAACTGAGGACTTAAATACACGCTGGGTGATGAATGATTAGAAACCGGTGAGTACGCAGCTGAACTTAGTCTGACTAATGATACATGGAAATAACTGGAACACAATACGCAGGCGGTATGCTGGCACAGAAAACACAGATGTGAAAATAAACTGAACATGACAAAACAGAAAACACTGGGTCAACGACCCAGGAACCCTGACAGTACCCCCCCCCTCCAAAGGCCGGCACCCAACGGCCAAAAGAAAAAAAAAACAGAACAGGGCGGGCGGAGGGGGCCCAGGACGGAGGGACGGAGTCCACACAGAGCCAGTTCAGGCAGGCGGCCACGCGGCCAGTGGCTGAGCCCATACAGTTCAGGTGGGCGGCCACGCGGCCAGTGGCTGAGCCCATACAGTTCAGGTGGGCGGCCACGCGGCCAGTGGCTGAGCCCATACAGTTCAGGTGGGCGGCCACGCGGCCGGCAGAGACGCTGAAGTCAATCCGGTGGGCGGCAGCGAGGAAGACGGCGGCGGCCACTGAGCCGGTGCGGTGGTCAACCACGCCGGTGACGAGGAGAAGGCGGCCAAGGAGCAGCTGCAGAAGGCGGCGCGGGAGCCGGCGGAGACTGAGGAGAGGCCAGAGGCAGAGGCCGAGGCAGAGTCTGAGGCCGGACCAGGCGAAGCAGAGGCCGAGGCAGAGTCTGAGGCCGGACCAGGCGAAGCAGAGGCCGAGGCAGAGTCTGAGGCCGGACCAGGCGAAGCAGAAGCAGAGGCAGAGTCTGAGGCCGGACCAGGCGAAGCAGAAGCAGAGGCTGGACCAGGCGTAGCAGAAGCAGAGGCTGGACCAGGCGAGGCAGAAGCAGAGGCTGGACCAGGCGAGGCACAGGCTGAAGCTGGACCAGGCGAAGCAGAAGCAGAGCTAGGTGACAGCGAGGCAGCCGCAGGTGGTGGCTGGACGGGCTCCTCGGGCCCTCCAGCTGACGTGGTAGGAGGCTGGACGGGCCCCTCGGACCCTCCAGCTGACGTAGCAGGAGGCTGAGCGGGCCCCTCGGACCCTCCAGCGGAGATGGGAGGCTGAACGGGCCCCTCGGACCCTCCAGCGGAGACGGGAGGCTGAACGTGCCCCTCGGACCCTCCAGCGGAGACGGGAGGCTGAACGGGCCCCTCGGACCCTCCAGCGGAGACGGGAGGCTGAACGGGCTCCTCGGGCCCTCCAGCTGACGAGGCATGAGGCTGGTGCGGTTCTCCTGAACACCCAGCTGACGAGGAAGGTTGCTGGACGGGCTCCTCGGGCCCTCCAGCTGACGAGGCATGAGGCTGGACGGGCTCCTCGGGCCCTCCAGCGAAAACGATCTCAGAACCAGTGGGCACTGGAGCCCCTGGCACACACAGGGCAGAACCAGCAGGTGCGGGGACCTCTGGCAGGGAAGTGGCCGGGCCAGCGGGTGCGGAAACCCCTGGCTGAGGAGCGGCCGGGCCAGCGGGTGCGGAAACCCCTGGCTGAGAAGCAGGGTAGCTCACAGCTGGCTCTGGGTGCTGTGGCTGCAGGTCCGGGAACTGAACAGGATGGTGGACGGACGACTGGACTACTGACTGGAGGACAGGAGGCGACTGGACTACTGACTGGAGGACAGGAGCAGACTGGACTACAGGGGACTGGAGGACAGGAGCGGACTGGACTACAGGGGACTGGAGGGCAGGAGCGGACTGGACTACAGGGGACTGAAGGGCAGGAGACTGGACTACAGGGGACTGGAGTGGAAGCTGAACAGCAGGTGAGGGAACTGACTGGAGTGGAGATGCTAAGGGATGAACAGAGGTAGGCGAGGCTGACGACGGAGCTGAGGTTGGCGTGGCTAATGGTTGAGCTACAGACTGAGCTAGTGATGGAGATAAGGCTACAGCTTGGGCTAGTAAGGCTGGTGCCTGGGCAGGGGACAGTTCAGCTAATCTAACTAGGGATAGTGCGAGGGCGTGAAAGGCTGGGTCAGGAGGTGGATGAAGTGGTGAGGTAGCAGGTGAACTGGTTAGCTCTTCCAAGCCGCTAGGGAGTTCTGGCTGGGTTCTGGCTGCCCTCAGCCTGGGCGCTGGGACAGGCACGGGAGGTGGCTGGACACCAGTCACCCCCACCCGAGAAACAGGAGCGGGCGTGGAGGTAGACTGGGTCGCAGCTGCCCTCCTCCTGGGAGCTGGCACTGGAGTGGGTGTAGCCTGACTGACGGGAGTGGAGATAACGACCGGGTGTGTGATACTGGCAGGTTTCTCTGGGATAGTTCTGGTCCTCCTGCCACCACTATTTACAGTCTTTGACTGAACAGTTTTTGGGGGAGCAGAGCAGAAAAATTCGTCCCAGTCTACGTCCTCGTCTAGGAGGGAGACTCCCCATGAATCAGAGATAAGTCTATTAGTTATTTGAGGTGAAGAATCAAATGAGGAGGGTTTAAAACAGTCACTAGAACTCACCACCGGGAGTAGCTGAAAATAGTCCTTGTTATGGCGGCGTGTGCGCCGCTTTTTCCGGGAAGAGGAAGCGGGTGGGGTACACAGCCGAGCCTCTGGCGCGGGAGCCTCCATTGAGCCGAGGTGGTAGGCGGAGCCGCTGTGCCATGGCGAGGGTGAAGGTCCGGTGAGTAAAACGGCTGGCGGGCGAGCGAGGAGCGGAGCGGCGGGAGAACGAGCGGCCGAAACTTGGCCTGTGACGCCCAATCTCCGCGGCGAATGCTCCGGTGCAGGTGAGGCAGCAGGTGGGGGAACGCGGCGTCTCCGAGGCCCGCCCAGAGCCAGGCGAGTCCCCTCGAAGACGTGCTCTCTCTCCGCGAAGAGCCGCTGTTTTCCCCGAAGCCCCTCCGTCCAGCGAAGGAGCGCTGCCTCCTGCCGCTCGAAAAGTTCAGAGTCCGCTGGGTCCACAACGCGTGGTCGTGTCATTCTGTCAGGAGTAGTGTCGTGGACGAGAGAAGGAGGACCCAATCGCTGGACTCACAGGCAGGTAGGTGAAGGTGGATGTTTATTGCCGAAGGAGTGAGCAAACAGTACAGAGGGAGGAAATGGCTGGCTGGCTGGCTGGCTGAATGAATGAATGAATGAATGAACAAAGGACTGGCTGGCTAACTGAACATACAGACGACACTAACATCAGACGTACATCAATGACACGACAAGGATCGGATGGAACTGAGGACTTAAATACACGCTGGGTGATGAATGATTAGAAACCGGTGAGTACGCAGCTGAACTTAGTCTGACTAATGATACATGGAAATAACTGGAACACAATACGCAGGCGGTATGCTGGCACAGAAAACACAGATGTGAAAATAAACTGAACATGACAAAACAGAAAACACTGGGTCAACGACCCAGGAACCCTGACACCGGGGATGCAATAAGGAGACACGAATAACACTTTTGGATTGGCTACTTTCAAACCTCATGCCCCCAAATACACATGTATTTCACCACCCTGAGCCATGTTTTCCTCTAAAAAAAAAAAGCAGTTTCTGTGAAATTGCGAAAGTTTTCCTGAACAATTATTTGGTTTCAAATGCAAGCCAGTCGCATTTGACTCCATCCACTCATTTTTTCCCCCACTTATCCAGTTCACGGTCAGTAGGATGCTGTAGCCTAGCGTTTCCTAACCACTGTGCCGTGGCACCCCAATGATCAGCTGTGCCGTGGAAGATTTTCTGGTTCCACCTGATTAGTACTCTAAGCCAGGGGTGCCCAATCCCAGTCCTCAAGAGCTACCGTCCTGCAGCTTTTAGACGCATCCTTCTTCTGACACACCTGAATCAACTGAATGGCTTGTTATCAGGCCTTTGCCAAACTTGATGGCATGCTGAAGAGGTAATCACACCATTTGATTCAGCTGTGTTGGAGTAGGGATGCATCTAAAAGCTGCAGGATAGTAGATCTCGAGGACTGGGATTGGGCACCCCTGCTCTAAGCTATCAACGTGAGTAATGAGAAGAACAATTACATTCTTTTCCACTAGAGGGCAGTACAATTACCCACTCTAATTAAATGGGTTTCCAACTGGCAGTAAAACAGAAGAAGACGAAGAAGAATTTACATAATAGTCATGCTGTGAGACGAGGCAGCACTTAATAGCAATAGATAAATATCTGAAAAGAACAAGCAGTCAGTGTGATTTGCGTCCTGGAGAAAATTCCAACCCAGATAAAGGCCCTAGCATGAGTAGTGGTGAGCAAAAAGCTAAAAAGGTATACTGGGGACTAGGGATGGGTACCGGTGTCCGGTGCCATCATGGCACCAGTTCTGACATAAACGGCAGTAACCAGACCGAAAAGCAGCGCACATTTCGGTGCTTTATTTCGGTGCTTTTTTTTCCTGAGCTGTGATACACTTCTAGCCAATCATTTTACGTTTCCGAGGATAGTAGGCGGGTCCAGGTACGTACGTTCTTTTAGAGCAGAGCTACAGATTAAAAATGCCCATGGCGAAGCGGTCAAAAGTCTGGCTGTACTTCACAGCAAAAGATGCAAACTCAGCAGTCTGCAACAAGTGCTTTAAGCTGATACTGTCAAAGGAGGTAACACCTCAAATCTGATGAAACACCTGGCGACGCATAGCGTTTTTTTAAAAAGCCGAAAAATGCGCCGTATTTGATAGCTTGCTGTGAGACCTCACACCGAGCACATCTGCTGCGGGTGTGGTGCCTGTTATCGGACCCGGAGTTAGCAACATCCCCTAAGGTCAACTAGCAAACATCATCATAGTTACATGCGGTTGTCTTCTTGTTTGATGGCAGATACTCCCTCCACCCTGGCCAAAAAGGCTAAAATGACCAAAGAAAAAGAGGGAAACAGCTGAACATGAGAGGTTTTTGGACAAAGTTTGTGTTTTTTCCATTGTTTAAGCACTGCTTCCAGCCAAGAGTGATACCATATATGCCCCATAGCTGCAGAAAAGGCTAACATTGTTATATTTTTACAAAAAAACAGCTGAACATGAGAGGTTTTTGGACCAATTTTGTGTTCTCCATTCTTTAAGCACCGGTTTGAGCACCGTTTGAGCACCGGCACCGTTTCAAAAGTACCGATTTGGCACTGGTATCGGATAAAACCTAAACGATACCCATCCCTACTGGGGACAAACCGAACCAACCTATGCCTGGTGCGCAGGGGGAAATTATCAATATGCTTTTTTGTGACATTTTTGTTTGGTGGTATTTTTCAAATGTGAAAATCGGTGCTCCAAAAGTTGGGCAAACAGTGCTATAACATATCCCAGCACTTATCAAGGTGAGATGCAGGGTATATTGTATGTGGTTTTTCTTATATTTGTACCTATATTTCCAATCCTGTAGTGTATAATTGGGACACAACATTACCATCTTTATTCAACTCTCTCATTTGTGTGACTGTGAATAGTGAGGACGGTTGGGGGTTGAGAGCCACGTTTAAAGATACAAGTCAATAAGCAGGTGTGTTTAAAGGTAGGGGGTAATTTTTAATTGCAATATTCAGCAGGAAGTGGAGTCTTGAAAGGACCCCGCATAACTGTTCTAAATATAGCATCAAAGAGCCATAAGATTGTTGATCTATTAAAAATGCACAGAGGGAAAAAAGTCTAATTTTTTCACATCAAAGATGAACGAGTGATGGGATTTGTTTTTTCTTGTGTTATTTTAGGAATGGTACTCAAACATGGGTGTTTCTGACAAATAATCACTTCAGACATTTTCAGAAACATTAAAGCACTTTCTTCAATTTATGAATCCCAAAAGTTCATTTTCACTTTGCCAGATTAACAATTCAGCACAACACCAACAAAAACATACACTTGCTGTGATTACATCACAAACCTTTCTGAAAGAGTCAACGTGAAGCAAAATTCAAAGGATTTCTTCTTGCAAGCAGTGACTGCATCACTCAGACTGGTTATAATGATATACAGTCATCTCATTAAATTTTTTAGAATCTAATAACAATCCAACAGCACAGTCGTCTTCTTAGGAAAACATGCTGACATCAGGTAAGTGGTGATCAATCTAGGGTTAGAGCTTTACAGAATTTTTACCTGGTGTAACACTGAAATGACAACGACTTCCAACCCTGGATGAGACTTTTTTTTACCCAACTGTATTTATTTTCATGCAAACACAACATAAAAGAAATGGTCAGATGCAGATATTCATGCACATAGATGCAAGGAGCTCACTCACACACAGTGAAGTGCCTATTCTCATTGGCTTCAACAAATACAGGCTGTCAAACACATATACATATAAAATATACATGCATTTTGCAGCAGCCAAGCAGCAGGAACACACTGAGAAGGAGAGGGCTTTGAAAATGCAAAAGACCAAATTTGCCATTTCACACCTTAGGGCAGCTCAGGAGGATGTGTTTAAAGCAGTGCCATACTCCTACTATGATTTCAGGACACTGATTGTCCTGAACTGTAGTAACGTAGCTATTTAAACACTCAGTTCTACATAACAGGAAAACGAGGTGAGAAACTGTGTAAACTTTCTCATTACACGGGACAGTGTCATCCTAAGTTCAGAATGGGCTGGGTATTTTTTAAAATACAGCTTCATATTTTTTATTTATTTTATTATTTCCATATTAAGGCCTGTCAATGTTCAAGGATTAAGTCTCTGCCATATTTGTAATGTCATAAACTTGAACAAGTCAATTTACATTGGCTTGGCTTTACCTAATGGCAGAGTCTGACTGATTTTTTGGTCCATCGCAGGAGGGACCAGGGCTGGACTGGGACAAAAAAATCAGCCCGGGCATTTTGACTAGAGACCAGCCAACCAGGTATTATAGGAAAAACCATAAAGCCTTTGAATGAAAACAAACGTCGTTGTGACAGTGATGTACACTGTCTTGTTGGTATATATGTATCAATCTAATAAACTTAAACCTACACCATCCTCCCTATTCTGGTATTCTAAACAGTACTTAGCCGAAACCCAAAGACTGCTTGGTTGAGTTAACTTCCTGAACTATCTACAACATATGGTGGAAACCTGAAATTAAGACAGAGAAGACTAGAGGTGAGACATGATCATTACTGAATATTAAAAATAATAAATGACAGATTTAGTGGTATTTTCATAAACTATTTATTTACCACATCAATAAACAGCATGGCAGGGCAAAATATTTTTTCTAACATGGCAACCTTTTAAAAGTGAAAGGAGACAGAAAGACGGGTGAGAAAGAATAAAACTTAACTGACTTTTTGATGGCATTTTACACAAAGTACTAGTACAGTATCTAGAAAATGTGGGAAAATACTGGCATCATGTACAGTACTTTCTTCTGAAGAAATTATGTTGGGACCCTGAAAAAAACTTACTATGTACAATAATGGATTTCTATAAATTTGACATCAGATGAAAACTTTGGTTGTAAGATTCGGATAATTATTTGTTAAAAGCTAGAAATTTTAAATGAGAATAAGAAAGAAAAGTATTTCTTTGTGCTCGGTAAACTGTGTTTTGCTGTTTTTGTCTCGCTAACCCTGTCTACTTACCTCTGCAGCTTCACAGTGGATTGGATCTTGCTGCCTGTAACCACTCAACTCCCCGTCGCTGGCCTGCTACTATTCTCGGCGCTATTCACCTGCCTGCCTCCCTGCCCTACACTTCACAGTGAGTGTACACGAACTGGTTTTAGCCTCTAGTGATGGGATTTCCGGCTCTTTTTAGAGATCCGGCTCTTTCGGTTCAGCTCACTAAAAAGAGCCGCTGCTTGTTGAGAGTAAAAGCGATACGCGCTTTCATGTCTTTTTTCTAAAACAAAAAGTCGCTAAATATAGCGACTAAGTCGCTAAATTGGCAACACTGTGTTGTTGTCCCTGGCTCTCTTTCTCTCCCTCTGGCTCTGTTCCTGTGCTACTGAGTGTAACTACCCCCCCCCCCCCTCTGCCCAGCGTAAAGCACAAGGCTGCGTGCTGAGTGAAGCAGAAAAAAGTGCGAGAGAGAGAGGCTGAGAGAAAGAGAAAAAAAAATATAACCCACGCAACAGCTCGCAATAAGGAGCCGGCTCGCGTCGTTCACGTCAAAGAGCCGGCTCTAAGAGCCATTTCGTTCGCGAACGACCCATCACTATTAGCCTCACTCGGACCATTAATCCCCTCCTGTCATGTTCGGAGGCAATAAGACGCAGGGTTCTCAAGCACGAACCACTTTTTATTCAATTGTAGCAGCAGTGTCCGTCGCTACATCAATTTCTGGAAAAACACATATACCACCGGTCTCCTGGCGACCTCTAGTGGCTGCCCTCATGGTAGCCTTACTAGGACAACATAAACAGATTTCACAACATCTCCCCTTTTAACAAAGGTACTTTAAACATAAAACAGTGTTGTCAGAACGCAGGACATCACGGGGATAGACTACCCTCAGTCCTGATAAGGGATTATTCTGCCCTTAGAACATAGAAAGGAGATAGTCCTCAGTCTCTGAATCTGAGAGGTACTTTAATTTCCCGCCCCCTGGAAGTCACTCTCACAGGTGTGGTAGGGCGGAGAGGAGACCCCGGGACAGGGATTGGCGACGTCTGCCTTACTGGTGGTTCTTGGGAAGCAGCCGCCCCTTTAGTGGGGGCGGCACACCCACCAGTGTGTGAATGTGTGTGTGAATGGGTGGATGACAGGTTGTGTAAAGCGCTTTGGGGTCCTTAGGGACTAGAAAAGCGCTATACAAATACAGGCCATTTACCATTTTTACCATTTAGTTGGAGTAGTCGGTGTAGCTGGAACAGTGCTCTGCTGCTGCTCCTCAGGATCAGCGGTGCCTGGGACAGGCTGAAGGTGTCGTCTGTTGCGGCGAGTCACGTTCCCATTCGCCATCTCCACTAAGTAGGATCTCGGCTCCTTAGACTTACTGATGACCTTGGCTGGAGTCGTCCACCCCTTTTCCCCGTCAAGCTTCACTACAACATCCTGGCCTGGGAGAAGCTCAGGAAGTGGACGAGCTGAATGTCTGCGGTTGTAGAAGAATCTGTAAGAGTCCTTAGCTGCAGCATCTCTTTGGCACACTGTGTCCCTATTGACTGGACTGGGCAGCAATGTCTTTTCGAGTACTGGGACGGTGGTGCGGATTTGACGTCCTGTCATAAGTTGAGCTGGGCTTGCACCGGTTGCTGCAATTGGTGTAGAGCGGTAACTCATTAAGGCTAAGCAGGGGTCAGGCTGTTTGAGAATGTACTTGGCCGTTTGGACAGCTCTTTCAGCAGCTCCATTTGACTGGGGGTAATGAGGGCTCGACGTAGTGTGGGTGAAGCCATAACTCAGTTTGAAGTCTTGGAACTCTGATGATGTGAACTGCGTCCCATTATCACTGACCAGTTCTAACGGGATGCCCCATCTAACGAACATGTGTTTAAGCTTGTTAATGACCTGTCTGCTGGTTGTTGTAGTGAGGGAAGCAATCTCAATGTCTCTTGAAAAATAGTCAACAACGACAAGAAAGTTCTTACCTTCAAGCTCGCAAAGATCAATCTTTTGCCAGGGGCCATTGGGCAGAGGAGTAGTCACGAGAGGTTCCCGTCGCTGTGTAGGCTTGTGCTTTCTGCAAAAGTTGCATGACCTCACCTTATGTGTTATTTGAAGTCCAATGTTGGGCCACCACACTGTTGATCTTGCGCGCTCTCTACATTTAGTTAGTCCTTGGTGGCCTTCATGTAATTGGTCAAGGACACTGGGTCTAAGTGCCGTGGGAATTACGATGCGATCGTGGTAGAGCACTAGACCATCTGATTCTGAAAGGTGGCTTCTGGCTGCATAAAAGCCTTGGAGTGGTGAGCTCTTTGCCATTCTCCGAGGCCACCCTTGTCTGATGAAGATGATTGCTTTTTGAAGCTCTGGGTCCCTCTGTGTAGCTCTACGAATTTCCTCCAACTTATGTGACTTGATAGGTTTGCTTGTCACTACGTTACTCACATATGCCTTGACATGGCTGTCTGTCTCGGACGGGTAGCATCCGTGCAGTGGATGTCTGGAGAGTGCGTCCGCCACCACTAACTGTTTACCGGGAACATGCTCAGCAGTGACATTGAATCGCATCAGTCGCATCAGCAATCTCTGACATCTCAGTGGCGTTTTATCAAGGTCGTATGAGTTGATCAAAGGCACCAAGGGCTTATGGTCAGTTTGTAGACGTACATGACCCATGCCTTGGATGTAGCGGGTAAAATGTTCGCAGGCCCAGACAGATGCTAAACACTCTTTTTCGATCTGCGAATATCTTTTCTCTGCGTCTGTGAGCGTGCGAGAACAAAAGGCAACAGGCCGTAACTCCCCGTCATTGTCCTGTAACAGTGCAGCACCCAGGCCATAGCTGCTGGCATCCGCACTGACAACTGTTGGTCGGCCTGCATCATAATAACAAAGTGCTGGTGCAGCCACGAGCATTGCTTTTGCTTTGTTGAATGCTTGCTCCTGAGGCTCACCCCACACCCATACAGTCTCTTTTTTGAGTAGATTGGAGAGGGGGTGCAGCACTGTGGACAGGCCTGGCAGGAATTTTCCAACATAGTTTATTAATCCGAGTACCTGCCTGAGTTGTTCTACATTGGTGGGGCTGGGCATCCTGGCAATAGCCTCCACCTTGCCACCATCAGGTTTCACACCATCCGCACTGATGATGTGACCGAAGAACTGTAGTTCATTCTTTCCAAAGTGGCACTTGGACCTGTTGAGCTTAAGTCCTGATGCTTTGATTGTCTGTAATACTGCACCTAAGCGTTGGTCATGTTCCTCTTTGTTAGCCCCGAAAACCAATATGTCGTCCATCACGACGACAGTCCCCTCTAGGCCCTTGAGCAAGGTGCTCATGAGCCGCTGGAAGATCTCGGGTGCTGAAGTTATGCCAAATGGCAGGCGTCTGAAGCAAAACCTGCCCATGGGAGTTATGAACGTGGTTAGTTTTTGGCAGCTGGGATCCAGTGGTATTTGCCAGAACCCACTGGAGGCATCCAAAGTGGAGAAAACTTTAGCCCTTGCTAACTTAGGAGTTATGTCATCCAATGTGGGCAAGATGTACCGTTCACGCTTTACTCCCTTATTCAGACGTTTTAAGTCCACACACACCCTGACCTCATCCTTGTTGCGCTTTGGAGCAGGCACCATTGGTGCACACCAGTCTGTTGGCTCGGTGACTTCCTCAATGATGCCAAGTTTGAGCATGCGCTTTATTTCCTTTTCCACTTTTGGGAGGAGAGGAAAAGGCACCCGGCGTGGGGTGGTTACACTGTACGGCACTGCATCTTCGGTCAGCTCGATTTTTACAGGTTCACAGTTCAGCAGGCCAATTTCTCCGAACACATCCTCTGTTAAGTCACTACTGATTTTGTTAACTCTAGTGACTAATCCCATGCGCTTTGCCACTGTCTTCCCCAGTAGGTTACTTGCATATTGCCCTTTTATAACTGTAATCCAGTACTGGTACTTTTGGCCTTTGTACTCTGTAGTAGCAAGGAATTTACCCATGCACTTGACTTTTCCACCAGGGCTGTACACAGTTGGCTTACACTGGATAAGTTTGGGTCTCTGCTGTAGCTTATTAAGGGTCGTTTCTGTCATAACAGTGGTGTCTGCGCCTGTATCAATTTTGAAATCAACTGGACTGCCATTTACCAATAGCTCAATGTCCCAATTGCCATCTGAGCCTGACTCCTCAATGACTGTTGTTTTTGGCTCAATTACTGCTCCCAGGAAAAGCTCCCCTATGAAGAATGAATCCTCATCTGAGTCCTCTACAGCCTCAGCCCTGACCTCTTTTAGCATTTTGGTTTTGCATACAACTTCAAAGTGTCCCAACTTATTGCACTTTCTGCATCTTTTATTGCGGGCTGGGCAGTTTTCTCTTTTGTCATGCACCCTGTTGCATCTTTGGCATTTTGGTTTACTCTCACCATGTTGTTGCTCACGTACCTGATGAGGTTGGTAGTAACGCCTTCTCATGCTGTTATAATGCCTCTGTTTCACCTCATTCACCGTGTTTTCCACTCGGTCTGCACTTTGCTGTTTGACTTGTTCGCTCTGGCGTGCTTGTTGAATGGCTCTATCCAAAGTTAAGTCCGCCTCGAGCTGGAGTTTTTGTGAAACATCTTTGTCAATTAATCCAATGACGATACGATCCCGGATCTGCTCGTCTTTACTGCCGCCGAACTCGCAGTGCTGCGCGAGCTCGTACAGGCTCCGCACGAAAGCCTCGACCGTCTCCCCGGCCCTCTGGCTCCGTTTGTGAAAACACGTGCGGTCGTGGATAACGTTTCTCTTTGGGACAAAGTGCTCATCGAACTTTTGTATAACCAGATCATACTCAAACTGCGGACTTGGCCTGGCCTCCATAGCAGCAGGAAACACAAACGAGCCATATATTGGTTCGGCATCTCTCCCCATGGAGTAAAGAAGTGAGTTCACCTGCACTTCGCCGCTCTCCATCCCTAGCTTGGACGCCACTCGAAAACGGGAGAATCTCTGCCGCCATATCGGCCACTCTGCCGGCTGTGTAAAGTCGAACGGCTCCGGAGGTCCAAATTTAGCCATTTCTTTGTGTAACTCGGCGTGAAGTCCTCAATTCTGACACCATGTCATGTTCGGAGGCAATAAGACGCAGGGTTCTCAAGCACGAACCACTTTTTATTCAATTGTAGCAGCAGTGTCCGTCGCTACATCAATTTCTGGAAAAACACATATACCACCGGTCTCCTAGCGACCTCTAGTGGCTGCCCTCATGGTAGCCTTACTAGGACAACATAAACAGATTTCACAACACCTCCTAGCCTCGCCGTCAACCCAGACAAGTAAGACTATGTATTTTGTTGCCACCAATTCTTGCACTGCTGCGTGGGGCACGCATTGACTCTACACTCCTTTCATTACAGTGACTCAGAGAAACCCTGTGACCCTGTACCTTGTATGCCTGCTCCGGAAAATCCCAAATAACGTGCCCAGCCCGATAAAGAGACTATTTCCTTTTGGCTTTGCTGCTGCACACGCAGTGTGATTCCTGTTTATTTGGTTAAACAATTATTTTGGAGATGGTCTAGCCTAGACTTGTTTACTTTCTCAGCATTCCTGGTAAAAGCTTATCTGCTAGCCCTTGCTAATCACAGTGTGTTTATAGCTTCTTAGTAGGGCTGGGTATCGTCACTGATTTCTAGAATCGATTCAATTCCGATTCACAAGGTCCCGAATCGATTCGATCCACGATTCGATTTAATTCGATTCGATTCGATTTAAATCTGGGAAATTTTGACAGTCAGAGATATAATTCAGATCAGGACATTTACATATTTTTGTATCTATAAAAAGGAAGCTGACACTCTCAAGACTTTATCCAAGGTGTGAGCATCACAGCAGATGCCTTTGTGTCAAAGTAGCTGAAGATAAAACACAGAAAAACATGTAGGTGATTTTCCTGGCCTGGGATTTTATAAAAATATTCTGCAGTACATCAAAAACGAAAGAAAACCATTAATTAATGAACATTACCTCTGACGTTACAGCGGTTTTATTAGAGACATGGCTAAGCATTTTGCATTTTGAATCATTTTAAAAAGTTTCAATTTGTTCAGTATTGAACAGCAGAAATGAGGTTTTCTTTTCGGAAGAATGTAAAAGGGGAAAAAACAGCGGCCGACAGCGCTGTAAGCAACAGTAGACTTGTGTAACAAGCAAGCGAATAATGAAGAAAGCGAAACTGTTCGAGAGAGGGGGGGGGGGGGGGGAGAGGGGGAGGGAGAGAGGGAGAGAGAGAGAGCTGCGCATCGCAATGGAAGCAAAACAGTAAAAGAGTGAATTCATGACGATGTTTATGTGAAGCGTTTGGATCTTCTTTTGCTGCTGATTCGGTCAATATTGTTTGGAGAGAGATCAAACTAACAGCCTTAGAATCAGCGCATAAAGGGCGTGAACACAAAGCGCGGACCTGGATCAGCGAGCTGTCGGCTTTCAGCCCCGACTGTGAGAAAGGCGACATCTAACTGATTCTGATCCGCGGGTCGCGCTGTGTGTTTAAGTCTATGTGCAGAATCCCTGTACCTGCTCTCATTTACTGTTTGGTGGTTCTTGAAATTTTGTGAGATGTCACCAGAGATTCTGGCATTTCGGACAAAATAAATTTATATTAAAAAATCGATTCAGGATTTTAATGAATCGATTTTACGTTATCCAAGCCAGAATCGATTTTAATCGATGAATCGATTATAAAAACCCACCCCTACTTCTTAGTACCATAATCAGAAACTTTATGTTAGTAGGTAGCCAATGTTCAGAGGTTTGTTTTCCCTCTCGCACTTAGTTCACGATTAACATTTTGGTTTCTTGTGCCATTTTTGAGTGCCAAATAAATTGCTAGTTTGCACTATACCTCCATGTGGTGTCTGCATTTGAGTCCACTTACCTGTGTCTGGCCGCCCGGTCGTGACATTAGCACAACGAAAATAAATTCCACCTAAACTTGGTTTATATCTGACCCAGAGACTGCAGGTCATAACTTCTTACCTGAAGCTCATTTCATCTCTCTCTCTCTCTCTCTCTATATATATATATATATATATATAAAAAACACCCAGCACGCCCCTGCGGGCGGTTTATCCTTCAAGCTCGGGTCTTCTACCAGAGGCCTGGGAGCTTGAGGGTCCTGCGCAGTATCTTAGCTGTTCCCAGGACTGCGCTCTTCTGGACAGAGATCTCCGATGTTGTTCCCGGGATCTGCTGGAGCCACTCGCCTAGCTTGGGAGTCACCGCACCTAGTGCTCCGATTAGCACGGGGACCACCGTTACCTTCACCCTCCACATCCTCTCGAGCTCTTCTCTGAGCCCTTGGTATTTCTCCAGCTTCTCGTGTTCCTTCTTCCTGATATTGCTGTCATTCGGAACCGCTACATCGATCACTACAGCCGTCTTCTTCTGTTTGTCTACCACCACTATGTCCGGTTGGTTAGCCACCACCATTTTGTCCGTCTGTATCTGGAAGTCCCACAGGATCTTAGCTCGGTCATTCTCCACCACCCTTGGGGGCATCTCCCATTTTGACCTCGGGACTTCCAGGTTATACTCGGCACAGATGTTCCTGTACACTATGCCGGCCACTTGGTTATGGCGTTCCATGTATGCCTTGCCTGCTAGCATCTTGCACCCTGCTGTTATGTGCTGGATTGTCTCTGGGGCATCTTTACACAGCCTGCACCTGGGGTCTTGCCTGGTGTGATAGACCCCAGCCTCTATGGATCTTGTACTCAGAGCTTGTTCTTGTGCTGCCATGATTAGTGCCTCTGTGCTGTCTTTCAGTCCAGCTTTGTCCAGCCACTGGTAGGATTTCTGGATATCAGCCACCTCCTCTATCTGCCGGTGGTACATACCGTGCAGGGGCCTGTCCTTCCATGATGGTTCCTCGTCTCCCTCCTCTTTCTTGGGTTTCTGCTGCCTGAGGTATTCACTGAGCACTCGGTCAGTTGGGGCCATCTTCCCAATGTATTCTTGGATGTTCCTTGTCTCATCCTGGACTGTGGTGCTGACACTCACCAGTCCCCGGCCCCCTTCCTTCCGCTTAGCATACAGCCTCAGGGTGCTGGACTTGGGGTGAAACCCTCCATGCATGGTAAGGAGCTTTCTTGTCTTTATGTCAGTGGCTTCTATCTCCTCCTTTGGCCAGCCTATTACCCCAGCAGGGTACCTGATCACGGGCAGGGCGTACGTGTTGATGGCCCGGATCTTGTTCTTACCATTCAGCTGACTCCTCAGGACTTGCCTGACCCTCTGCAGGTACTTGGTGGTTGCAGCTTTTCTAGCGGCCTCTTCATGGTTCCCATTCGCCTGCGGGATCCCCAGGTACTTGTAACTGTCCTCTATGTCTGCAATGTTGCCTTCTGGTAGTTCAATCCCCTCAGTTCTGACTACCTTCCCTCTCTTTGTTACCATCCGACTACACTTCTCCAGTCCGAACGACATTCCAATGTCATTGCAGTATAGCCTGGTAGTGTGGATCAGTTAATCGATGTCTCGTTCACTCTTGGCATACAGCTTGATGTCATCCATGTACAGGAGGTGGCTGACAACTGCTCCGTTCCGTAGTCGGTATCCGTAGCCAGTCTTGTTAATGATCTCACTGAGGGGGTTCAGGCCTATGCAGAACAGCAGTGGGGACAGAGCATCTCCTTGGTAGATCCCGCACTTGATGGTGACTTGTGCTATGGGCTTGGAGTTGGCCTCTAGTGTTGTACGCCACATCCCCATTGAGTTCCTGATGAAGGCTCTTAGGGTCCCATTGATCTTGTACAATTCTAGGCATTCCAGTATCCAGCTGTGGGGCACTGACTCATAGGCCTTCTTGTAATCAATCCAGGCAGTGCACAGGTTGGTCAGTCTGGTCTTGCAGTCTCGGCTGATTGTTCTGTCTACCAGTAGCTGGTGTTTTGCGCCTCTCGTATTCTTGCCAATTCCTTTCTGTGTCCCGCTCATGTATTGACCCATGTGCCTGTTCATCTTAGCCGATATGATGCCTGACAGGAGCTTCCATGTAGTACTGAGGCAGGTTATTGGTCGGTAGTTGGAGGGGACCGGTCCCTTCTTGGGGTCCTTGGGGATCAGGACCGTCCGGCCTTCGGTTAGCCATTCCGGGTGTCTCTCGTCAACTAGCAGCTGGTTCATTTGTGCTGCCAGACGCTCGTGGAGTGCAGTCAGCTTCTTCAGCCAGTAGGCGTGAACCATGTCGGGCCCTGGTGCTGTCCAACTCTTCATACTGGAGACCCTTTCTTGGATATCTGCCACTGTGATGGTTACTGGACCCTGTTCAGGGAGGTCGCTGTGGTCTGCCCTCAGATCCTCTAGCCACTGAGCATTGCCGTTATGGGTTGCATCCTTCTCCCGTATGCTCTTCCAGTATTGCTCCGTCTCCAGCCTTGGTGGTGCTGTTCTCTTATTGTTCCCTTGCCACTGAGAGTACACCTTTGCTGGTTCTGTGGAGAACAGCTGGTTTATTCTCCTGCCTTCTATCTCTCTGGTGTACCTCCTCAAGCGGCTGGCCAAGGCTGTGAGTCTTTGCTTGGCAGTTTCCAAGGCCTCAGGTATGGACAGCTTGCTGTATTTCTTAGGCACCTTATTTGTCGCACCTTTCTGCAACTCCGTTAGTTGGCTAACCTCCCTCCATGCTACTTTGATCTTGCCCTCTAGCCTCCTTCTCCATGGAGGGTACTGCCCCTTGTCGCTGTTCAACTTGTAGCCAAGCATCTCACTGATCATCCAAGCTGTATTGTAGATCAGCTTGTTAGTGTCGGTAATCGTGGTTGTAGGTATTGCCCGTAGTGCTGTATTAACATCATCTAGCAGACCTTCTGAGGGTACTTCACGTAATCTTGGTAACCGGCTACGGGGGATCCAGGTTTCAAGCTTGGCCATGATCCTATTTTTCAGGTCAGTTCCTCTCGCACTCAACGATCCTTCTCCTATCGCACTTGGGGCTATGTACCCAATCTCGGGTGGGGGTGATGATATCGCCCCCCTGACCTGGCGTCCTGACTCCTCCTTGCCGTAGCATTTGTGTTGTACCTCGTCAATCTCTAGCTGTGAGAGCAGTCCCTTCTTTCGAATGTTTGAACACTGAGCTACTAGTTGTTTCGCATTCATTGTGGATGTTGGGTATCGAAGAATCCATAGGTCCCTCATGTAGCCCCTTCCGCCGGGGTTACTTGCGTAGTAGCATTCCAACAACGCCCTGTTTTCGTCTCTTGCCCACCGATGCCTTCTTGTTCCAGTAGCCCACTTTTCGTCAGGGTGCCCTGGTTCCTCAACACCTGACGCGGACCTTGTTGATCCGGGCGACGTCCGAGCTGGCATGCCTTCATATTTATCTGTCTCGCTCATGTCTGCGGTAGGCTTGCTTAGCATAGGAGGTCTAGCCGTAGGACCCTTACTGGATACAGACGCCCCAGGCAGGAATCGAACTTGAAGAGCACGCATGTTTATAAAAGGATATTCCACATGCACATATCACTTCACATGACAAGTGTTGTTTGTGTGTTTCTAGGTCTGCTATTTCCTAAACGACATTACCCTGACAGTGATGTGAAGATCAATACTATTTGACGTCAAAAGGAGCAGCTGCACCATAACATCTCTCTTTAAATCTGCACAAACACGCTGTTACACATATTCAGCTCCCTTTAGTCATTCAGACCCCTGGAAATCTGTTCCAACCGAATTTTAACTTACTTACAACAAATGTCTCTGAAAACATCTCAAGCTGTTTTGCATAGTGACAGAATTTACAAAATTCAACATATTGAAGAACTTGTCATTTTATTTAAGAAAAAAAACTGCTTGATATATAGTTTTTTCTTTTTTCGTGTGTCTTGTCCATAACCTATTTTACAGTTGGCCTATTTTGTGTATACAAAGCATTTTTTCAAAGAAGCCGAGTAGATATGATGTATTGTATAGAGGGAGAGAAACGCTGCAGTCACGAACTGTATTATTCTTTTTGCTGTCTACTTCAACTTAACACTCACTGCTACCATTGCAGTCAGTTTTAGCTGCAGGAAACATGGAGGCTTCTTACACTGTAAATGCAGTAAGGTGTAAAATTTCACACAGCCAATTAGAGGCACACCAAGAGGCTCGTGGTTCTGAATACTGAGAGATGATGTTATGAGAACGGGAAGCAATCAGTTGAAAACCTAAAGATAAGTATTAAAGATAAATCCAAGGAAAAGACAAGGAATATACACAACTCCAAGTAGAAATTTCTTTTCCCCAAAGCAAGATCCAATTATGCTAGAAACATATAAAGAAGTATATTATATACACTCCAAATGGCTCGCTCTCCCAGAAACAGTGTATTTTTCCATTAAGTCATATCATCATGGAGGAGTATTAATTGATGTGCAGAAGTGGTTTATGACTCCTTTGTGCAGGCTTTAATAACGACCTTGAAGCTGTCATGCTACCACCATTCCAGAGGTACTCATGGCAATAACATCCACAGATCGATCATCAGTCATCCAGCCCTACTTATAGAAACAGGCAAGAATTCCTAGAAGGCTTTTCACCATCAGCAGAGACGGCCATAGCGCGTGACTGGCTGCGAATGTTAAGTGTCACTATCCATCTTGCCCTCACAGGATAAGAAAATATCAGTCCATAAAAGCATCAAGGTCCAGAAAGAGAAAGCTCCAACCACCTTGTAAATCATGCAGCGGCGCTGACAGGAACATCACTGCCTGGATTGATGAGGATTGAGAGCATGGTTAAGAACTTTTCATGAAAAAAATTTAATAACCAGTATTTCTGTATTTCCTGTAAAATAGTCAGATGTCTATTCTTATTAATGTACAGAATTCACCTGCTTGCAGCTACTACTGCACATTCACCCAATGTACATACTATGTATACTGTATATATATATATATATATATATATATATATATATATATATATATATATATATATATATATATATATATATTCCTCTACAGAACCCCCCCCCCCTATTTTTGCACATGTCGTGGAGCGTGTCAGGCTACATTTCACTGTGTGTTATACTTGTATAACTATGCGTGTGACAAATAAAGAACCTTGAACCTTGAACCTTGAACTTCACCCACTCATGTGCTCTGGACGAGCTTGCAAAAGCAGCTCACCAGTTTGGCAACCAGATAACTTTCAGGTAAACGCATTATATCCATTATTGTATACATATTCTGAGAGGAAGCAGATGGACAATCAACAATATTCAACATTTGGACACCTCGGCTCCAGCTGCTAGGCCCAAGGCTGGAGCCCACCAAAACAACTCCCTGATAACGACTGTGTGATGACTATTCTTCCCGTCCCATGAAGGCCACCTGGGTTGGCTGGCAGACTGTTTACTTAGCCTGATAGAGCGAAGGACACTGTCTCCGCTGAACTATGGACACGCACACACATACACTTACACTGATAGGCACTCACTCATCCCCCCTCCCTTTCCAACGCCTTCGATGCTTGTTTCCGGCGAGGGAACACGGCGGGTCTGTGTGCCGCGCTGGAATGATAGCGCTGTGCAGGGTGGCTGCTGTGTTTCTTCGGATTACTCCTCACCCCCCACCCACCCCTGTGGCTTGTCATGTCTTCACAATGTTGTGCTGTGGACATTTATGTGCTTTTTTGTGCAAAGGAGTTTTTTTGTTTCCTGTTCTCATGCTGTCCTACCATGGAAGCACAGCATGAGTAGGGGTCTCTTTTTTCCTCTTGTACTTCCCCACTGTAATGTACATTTCAATGTTTTTCTCTGATTCTACCAATCTCCGACCTGTATCCCCATGTAATGTTTGTGCTATATGTGTAAGGTCGGGGGGGGGGGGGGGGGTCCCATTTCACTGCAGGGCAACCTGCATGTGACGAATAAAGCTTTGATTGACATATTGGCAGATGGAAAGACCACAGGCTAGACATGACATGACAGTTCCCCATAGGCGAAGCCAGAATATACTGATATTCCTTACATGGGACCTTATAGGTCAGAAACTAGAATTTCTTTATTGTCAGTTTAAGATCACAAAATAAGAACCTCAGCAGCAAACTTTAAAATTATAATCTGATGGATTTGTGGACACTTTTTAAAACTTATTTATCAGGTTAAAATAATGTAATTAGCAAGGTAATCCTAATACTATACCCATAAACAAAACTGGAAATAGATACGAGGTAGTGAAGCCATTACTGAACTGCCTTAGATCTGTATTTCTGTGCCCAGTAGGGGAAGACTACTCTGATTGTATAAAAGTCGAGGGAAAACATGACCCTTCAGCTTCTTTGCTCTATGACCTTAGTAAACACTTGTTGGGATTATGAGATCAGTTGCTACTTTAAAGTCAGAATGAAAAGAACATGATGTTAAATTTGTAAATTTTGTACAAATTAGAGGAAAAAAGTAGATAAAACATGGTAGACTTTATAGTATCAGTCTATAGCTTTTGAGCACATGAATTATCGCTTAGTTTCTAAGTCAAAAACTTCAGTCAAGACAGCAACGGTGAAAACAGCTGGCAAGCAGCCAACCTTGTTCTGTTGAAGGTAATAACACCAGCCCATTAGCACTGAAGCTCACCAATCAATACTTTCCATTTAATTCAGGCAACTATCTTTAATTGCTGAATTTTAAAGAGTCATCTCAGCTGTTTGGAGTGTAAAATCTGAATCTACACGAGCTTCAGGAAATCAGGACGCTACCAGCACAGCTTTTGTGCTGATGTTAATGCCAGAAGAGGTTTAAAAGTCTATAATTACTGAGTAACACCTTATGATTCCTAAACTGGAACTGTATCATTATGTTATTTTAAATGCTAACACCATTAACCAGTTATGTTGTTTGAGCAGTAGCAGAGGTAGCACCGCTCACCCTACAGACAATTAAAAGCATAAATATTAAAAAAAAAAAGCTACACTTCAAGGCTCAAGGTTCAAGGTTCCTTATTTGTCACATGTATAGTTATACAAGTGTAACACACAGTGAAATGTAGCCTGACACGCTCCTCGACATGTGCAAAAATTGGGGGAGGAACATTATATATATATATATATGTATATATATATATATATATATATATATATATATGTGTGTGTGTGTGTATATATATATATATATATATATATACACATTGGGTGAATGTGCAGTAGTAGCAGCAAGCAGGTGAATTCTGTACATTAATATGAATAGACATCTGACTATTTTACAGGATAGACAATATAAACATATTTAAAATTAAAGGAATTTGGAATGTACATTGTGCCTTGGTTTAAAGTGTCTGGAAGAGAGTCCTGTCTCAGACAATTATAGATGATGTGAGAGGGCGGGTGTGTGTGTTTAGGGCCCGGATTGCTTGGGGATAGAGGCTCCTCTCTCTGTCCTTGCCTGGATGATGCGGAACCTTCTACCAGATTGCAGAAGTTGGAACAGTTTGTTGCCAGGATGGGACGGGTCCTTCAGTATCTGCGCTGCTCTAGTCCGGCATCTCGTGGTGTAGGTGTCCTGAAGCGGGGGGAGAGCAATCCTGCAGCAGCGTTCTGCTGTACGGATCACTCTCTGGAGAGCTTTTTGGTCCTTCACACAGCTGGTCCCGAACCACGATGTCATGTTCTGTGTGAGGATGCTCTCCACAGCGCCTGTATAGAAAATCCTGAGGATCTTTGGAGAGACCCTGAACTTCCTCAGTTGTTGTAGGTGATACAGGCGCTGCCTAGCCTTTTTGGTCTGGACCTGAATGTGGGCAGCCCATGTCAGGTCTGAGGAGATGTGGACACCAAGATACTTGAAGGACTGCACCCTCTCCACTGGAGCTCCATTGATGATAATGGGCTTGTAGTCTCTGTGCTGACCCCTTCTGAAGTCCACCACCAGCTCCTTGGTCTTGCCGACGTTCAGCTGGAGGTGGTTGTCCTGGCACCATGATGCCAGATTCTTCACTTCATCCATGTAAGCCATCTCATCGTTGTTGGAGATGGCACCCAACACCACTGTGTCGTCAGCAAACTTCCCAATGGTGTTGGAGCCATGGGTGGCCACACAGTCTGAAGTGTAGAGGGAGTAGAGCAGGGGCGAGAGGACACATCCCTGAGGTGCTCCTGTGTTGATGGTGATGCTGTTTAAGACGCATCTACCCACCCTCACCACCTGAGTTCTGCCAGTGAGGAAGTCCAACACCCATGCACACAGACGGCTGTTAAGTCCCAGATCCCTCAGCTTTGTGAACAGTCTGCAGGGCACTATTGTGTTAAACGCTGAACTGTAATCAACAAACAGCATTCGCACATAGTTACCCTGTTTCTTGTCCACGTGGCTGAGAGTGGTGTGTAGTGGTGTGTACACGGTTGTAATATTCCTCTTACCTTCTTGGACAGCCATGGCTTATGTTGTTGTGCCTACAAAAGAACCACTTGCTTGTTTAACATTCTAAATGTAAGGTCTCCTTTCACTCCCACTATTTTCTATTCCATTCTATGATGCCTCTTACGCTGACTGAACTTACGCAGGAACTGTTAAACAAGTAGATCCCACATAAACACTGTGTCCATGAGAGGAAAAACAAAGATCTCACAGCTGAAGTTAGTACTGACTCCAACTTCACAGTTGGTCTCCATAGTATACAGAGTAAGACCTCATTGCTATCTGGATTTTAGTATTAGAGTTTAGTATTGTGACTGGTCTCGCTGGTTTTGAGATTTCTCGGTTGACCTAAAAGGAACACATTCTTCCAACATACTTCCATTATGACTCATACAAGGCTGATGAATACAGACTGGCATTGTGGAGCTTCATCATGCACCAGAGAAACAAACAATAGCAGCCTGTTGTATTAACTAAATAAAATGCAGGTCTGGATGGTCGATATCCTGAATTTATATAAACCTGTCAGCAAGAGAAAGGAAAAAAGTGCCAGCACTACCTCTGCAACGTCCCAGCATGTATGTTTCATGAGTGCTGTTCTGCTTTCTTTTCTTTCCCCCTGCCTGTTTTTACACTTCTAACAGCCATCACATATCCAGAGAGAGAAGAAAGTGACAAGCTCAACTCAGCAGTAATTGGCCAGCTCGCATATGACACGGCAGATAGGCACAAGGGAGACAGACAAGAGGAGAGGGTGCTCCATATTAAACAAAGGTCCAAAGACATCTGACGGTACCTGCCCTGTGCAAATCTGCTTCCACTACATGATTCAAAGGCCACAGATGACATTAGTTAGACATTTGAGAGAGAATAATGGATTAATTTTACTACAGTGTGAAGGGAGGCTTTGATGAAACAGATAAAGAGAAACCATGACACAGCTTTACACTTAACAAGCCAATACAACTTTAGAGAGGAGCGACATCTCTTTTGTATTATTTGGATAGGATGGGACTTTTTTGAAACTATTTCAAAAATCATTTACTTTGTTCTCTGCTACATTTATGTGAAATTCAGCTGTTGTCTTCATAGTCTTGTGTTATAATGATTGGGCCTTTTGTGCTAATTTTATACCATGTTATTTTACCAGTGTTACAGTACTACATTTCCAAAGAAAGTGCTGCCCTTGTTACACGCGTCTTGTACTACAAATTATGTCACCTTAAATTCCTTTATGTAGTTTTTAGTTGACCTTAACCATCATTCTCTCAAACCTTAGCGTTTTCTAGCCCTGATAAGTTTCCAAATTGCATTACTATGTGTAACTGCTACGTTTCACAATGAAGATTGGTGCCTCATCATGCATAGCATTCTGCCTTTATAGTAGGTCAGAGATCAATTTCCATCCCATCAGACAGACGAAGAGATTTTTGGCTTTTATGCAGGAATGGCTTTCATCTGGCCACTCTACCAGCACAAAGAGAGAGAAGTTTTGGTCATTCGCAGGCAATTAGAGAGTTTTCTGGGAGCTCTATTACCACATGGACCACACACTGTTTCTCTGTAGATGCATGTGTAACCACATGTGTAAATCCTGTATGTAAATCATATATGCTTTCTGGTTCTTCAAAAGTTTTTGACTGCAAAAGGGGATATCTCATTTTGATTTCAGTTGGGCCCTCATATTAAGCCCCTAATGTGCCTAGCGATTTTCCTTACTGAGGAGTTGGCAACACTGATTCCTCTCTGCATTTAACCTATTCACTCTGTGAAGCAGTGGGCAGCCATTGGACGCCACGGGAGCAGTGTGTAGATGGCTGTCCCTCCATGAGCCTGGTTCTACTGGAGGTTTTTTCCTGTGAAAACAGAGTTTTTCCTTCCCACTGTCGCCAGAGTGCTTACACACAGGGCTCACTTGATTGTTGGGTTTTTCTCTGTATGTATTATTGTAGGGTCTACCTTACAATATAAGATACTCTTGTTTTGATTTGACGCTGTATAAATAAAATTGAATTAACTAAAATATGTCCACAGGGGGTGCTACACTGGCATGACACATTTGGTATCAGTTTCTATTACAGTTCTCAGTGTCTGTCCTGATGTGGCACTGATATAGTGATAGGGGTGTGCCTCAGTCAGAACCTCCCAAAAGGAGGGTGGACATCTGCTACCTCTGAGGTCCTGTCACATGAAATTACAGACTTCATCAACTCCTCTCCATCTCCTTCTTCTGTCTCCACCTCCTGCCTCTTCCTCTTCATCTTCCATTCTCCTCTTCCCCTCTCTCCTCCCTCCTAAAATTCAGTCTCTGTCCTACCTTTCTGCAGAGTAAAAGAGGAAAAGGAAAGAGACAAAAATAGAATGTGATTTATTGGAAAGAAAAAAGGGACCTTTTTCTTTCCAATAAATCAGTCTTTTTTTTTCTCTTTGATTTTTTTTAGCTTCTTTCACACCTCTAGCCCTTCATCTCCTCTCCTGTCCTTCTCCTCTGCCTCTAGGTCATAAGGAGGGAGCTGAGCCAGTCTCTTGTTCCTGAGTCTTACTTAAACTTAAGTTATGTCAGCTGGCATGCAGCCAAGCTCTACCAAAGCTCTGGGGATCTGGTGACCTTAGTAATACATAGAGAAGAAAGATATACTGTAGAGTAAATAGACAAGGTATATTTAAAGAACGAAAGGGAGACAGATAAGGAAAGAGAGGATATGATGGAGGAAAATGTGGAAAATGTACATTTAATGTATGTTTGAATGTGACACATGTTATTAAGCTTGTAATCCTGAAAACTACCTTAAATAAATTCTCAGTCAGTTCTTATTTTGCCAGCCTTCATTTTAACCTCCACACATCTAGACCACCTCCCACCTAGGGGTGGGCGGTATAAACGGTATACGGTAGAAACTATATAAATTTGGCCAACGGTAGAGATTTTGACTATATTGTTCTACACTGTAAAACCCAACAGTGCATCTTACTAAAAGAAGTAAGTTGTTCTTACTCAGTTCTGAAAAATAGTTAAAGTAACTTTCATGAAGTGTGTTAGGTAGACCCAAAAGTATACATATGATATAATAACTTTATTGTAATAAGTACACATTATGTTTTTGTAACGTTTTAAGTACTGTTGCTTTAAACTGTTTAAGTTGTGCTAATTCATTTGTATTAGTCATCATCCACAGCCCCGCCCCCAGTGTTTTGCCTGGACTTGTCGGCCATGAGACAGGAGCCTCGTCAAGAGAGTGGAAAGTACAAGATAAAGTTATTTTTATGTTTTTTTGTTAATGCTTACTTCTAGCATACAAAACGTACATTTATCAGACTGCTTTGTTTTAGTTGTACTTCGTTGTAATTTATCAGACTACTTTGTTGTAGTAGCTCGTAACTTAGCTTGCCAGCACACAATTCCCGCCTAGCGCTGTATGGAGTCTGCCTTCACAATTTAAAAAATTAACGGTTGGTGGCTTGTTTCAATCAATAGTTGGTAAGTAGTCTGATTTTTGCAAACTGCATGCCACAAAACCTTTGGTAAAATCAGTGTTTACGCTTTTCTGACTCTGACCTTTATCAAGTTCAAATGTAGCCTACTTTTGACACAGTGAAAATAGTAGAAAATTTATTTAGTGTTAATTTTAAGAGTTTAACGGACAAGTTCGCCTTCACAAATTTTGAATATGATGGTTAGTGGCATTTTAGTCGCGAAATAATTTACCTTTTCAAAGCTGCACTGCACCAAACCTAAACGTTTCTGACTCTGTACTTTCCAAGGGTTAGCCTATTGTGTACTTCACTTGTGTAAAATTGCTTTATTATTTTATAACGTATAGAGTAGTTGACCAACCTGAATTGAAAATGAACTGTAGTGCAAGAATAAATCTTACTGTTTTCCAAGCTTGTGTTATTCAGATTGACTGTTTTTAAGTGAAGTAAAAGTAAAAACTGTTCTGCTAGCTTTCTGTCCTCATGGCTTTTGTGTTATTACAGTCTGACGATTGAAGGAGCAGTAGCATGCCGAGAGATCATCCAGCACTGCACTAAAGACAACCAGTAAAGGTGATTTTAAAACGATTTGGTATCAAAATGTGGAATTGCAAGTTGTGTAGTTTGTCTAGTTTTTCTACTGCCATAAAAGTCATGTTGTTGAAGCATTATCGGCTCAACCATGGTCAGTACTCCACAATTTCACCCTTACCCTGTCTCTACAACACATGCATGTGTACATTTAATACATTTAATTCATTAAAGATACACATGTCAACAATGCACACTCCCACGCAAAGAAAAGACGGTTCTTATCCAGATTTGAATAATTATGGATTTTGTTGCTCTATGTGTAATTTTAAGCAGCCATTTATTGAAAGCCAAATGTTTATCCATCTGAGGGGGCATTTAAAACGAAAAGAAACTGTTCCATGTCCTTTCAAGAACTGCAATTTTAAAACCAATGTCTACTCAACCTTCAATGCCCACAAATGCAGAGACCACCAAAATTCAACAAGTTACAATGAAGGCATTGTGCAAAGTGTTATAAATGTAGAACAAAAAGATGACATGCAGCTTGATTCAATAGAGTCATCAGATGACAATCAAGTGGCATCCACCAGTGAAATCAGTGGAATTGAGGGTTTAGAAGAGCAGTTGCAATACAATCTGGCTGGATTTTTCTTGAAAATGCAGACCCTTCTCCATGTGTCCCAGAGAGCAACACAGGAGATTATTGAGCATATTGATCAGTTGTTTTTGTTATCACAACCTTTGGTTAGAAAATCAGTTGTAGATATACTGAAAAAGCACAACTGTACATATACGGACAAACTGGTGGATGAGATTTGTCAGGCAGTTTCTGATAGTAATGTTTTACATAAATGTGTCACATCTGAAGGACCACTATCTACAGCAAAGAGGAGGAAATCATATTATGAAGAAAATTTTCCATATGTCAAACCTGTGGAGTATTTAATTGAATCGTCAAAGCACACTTATATGTATGTGCCTATTCTCACATCTTTGCAATTGTTGTTGAAAAAAAATGATGTGCTTGAAGAAATTAAACAAGCACCCACACAGATTCCTGGACATTTCATGTCATTTTGTGATGGATCCTACTACCAGGAAAATGTTCTACTGTCACAAGAGGGACAGAAATTGTCAATGATACTTTATGTGGATGATTTTGATCACAAACCCACTTGGTACCTCAAAGAAAATACATAAAGTCTTTGCAGTTTATTGGACACTGGAAAACTTTCCAGTTAAATCTTGTTCTGCTCTACACTGCACCCAGCTTGCTCTGCTGTGCAATTCCAATGATGTACGCCAGTTTGGGTGTAAGGAAATGCTGTCACCACTCTTAAATGATCTGAAAACTCTTGAAGAAGTAGGTGCCTACATTGAGACTCTTGGTGAATGTCTTAAAGGCACTGTCTACTCTGTTGTGGCAGACAACCTTCTGCCCATGGACTTGCTGGTTTCAATGAGAGTTTCAGGTCTACATATTTCTGTAGGTTTTGTCATGCCACCCAAACAGAAATGCAAACAGAAAATGCTGTTACAGGGAATTATGTAATGAGAACAAAAGATGCTCATGATAATTATTGTGCAAGAGCTTCAGAATGATGACATTAAGGAAAACTATGGTGTTAAAAACACCTGTGTTCCTTCTGACCATCTCTCTTTCTTTCATCCTGTCACAGGCTTCCCACCTGACTTCCTACACGACCTGTTTGAAGGTGTCATTTCAGTGGAGTTGGCACATTGTTTAAAGGTTTGATTTCTAAGAGATATTTTAACTTAGAAGACTTAAACAGAGCAATTCTGCCCTTTCCATACCAACATTCTGACAAAGTTAATCGCCCTCATCCAATAACCTCAAATTTTGCCAGGTGAGGGACCATGGCCAGCACTCTTTCATGAGACACAGGTAAGTACAACTACGTATATAACATTTGCTGCTCATATAGTATGCTGTGTTTTGCTTATAATATTTTTGGAATTCTCTTCAGCTCTACTTTGAATTTCATCGGATCACCAATCAGAATCTGCCACATGTGTTTTATGCTGCGCTGGATGATTATGCTCCTCAGCTGACTGGACTTTACAAAAAGAGGAAAACTGGACGGGTCGGTGAAAGGATGGAGCAGCTTTTGTCGGCATATGGAAAACAGGTATTTAAAAGATACTAATTATTATTCTGCTTGCTTGGCAGTTGCCATTGTTATGTGTTTGTTTATTTTTATATATATATATATATATATATATATATATATATATATATATTAGGGGTGCAACGATATTCGTATCGATATTGAACCGTTCGATACAGTGCTTTCGGTTCGGTACGCATATGTATCGAACAATACAACATTTGTAATTTATTTTATCAATTTTCCTTCTGACGATGCTGTCTGTGTGGAGCGCTCAGTGAATCTGTGTTCGACTACTCCGCCTAGGCTGCACTGTCGAGCGCAGATCCACTGAGCGCTCAACACAGACAGCATAGTCAGAAGGAAGAGCGCAGGGCAAGCTAGCGAGACAGAAGTTAAGCTCTACTTGCAACAGGCAAATTGAACGTCATTCAGATCTGGCGTTTGGAATTATTTTGGTTTTCATGTGACGTATGACCCTGAAGGTAAGCGAGTCATGGACTAAAGTAAAACAGTATGTTGGATGTGCCATGCAATGCTCAATTACATTGGTGTGAACTAGTGTGTTAGCGCAGTTAGCTCGTTAACGTGTTAGCTGTCTAGCCCCATGCACGGAGCGATCGGCGGTAGCTCGTTAACGGAGATTTGCTGTGTTGTGGCGTTAAGGTCATTTCAACGAGATTAACCTGAAAGCACTAGTGGGAACACAACGAATATGACTGCACATTTACGCCGACATCATCCTAGTGCAAAGACAAGTGGAAGCAGACAAAAAAAGCAAGCATGCTACTAACTTTAGCCGAGTCATTTAGACAGCTGTTAGCACATGATTCTCCTTATGCTGCTGAGAATATAGCCCAGAAGAAGCGGATAGTATAGCTTTTATTTTGGAAAGAGACATTTCTCTGTAATAAACTCTCTTTTCCAAAGATGAGTGATTCCTCAATCAGATACAGGGCTTGCAATATCGCTAGCCCGACGTCCTGGGGCTAGCGATTTTTTTCAGTCGGGCTACCAAAATCTATCTCTTCCCTGCCCGTCGGGCTATTGTAGGAAAAATATATGTCAATGCTTCTGCATTCTTTCAGAAATGTAGCTGGGTAATTATGTCATTGGCGTCGGTGAGCCACTGTCAATATGTGACATATTGAAGTCGCGTTTGAATTTGCGCTTGTTTTTTTGCTTTCACTTTGCAATCGCGCGAACTGTGTATAGAGAGCGACAGCACTGATCTGTGAGTGATGATAATTTGTGCACCAATTCCTCTGACATCGTCTTATTAATCGTTAGCTTACTATGCAAACATGACAAGTGAAATCTCCCGCAGCAAGCTTAAACATGTGAGAGGTTGATCGCGCAGAGAATCGCTGAGCTTATGTGAGTGAGTGTGTAAAAGCATTTCAGTTCTGCTGAGCCAAATAAGACAGGTCAGGGTGAAGAAGTGACAGCCAAAGAAAAGCTTACCACAAAACGGAGAAGTTATGACAAATCAGACTATAAGGCAAAAAGAAAGTGCAGCTTTATGGTTTCATGGACAAAAGAATTTCTGTGGCTGCAATATGATGAGCTAAATAACCAGGGCTGCACATAAGTGGTCCGCAGGTGCGCATTCGCTGTCAAAATAAAAAACACGCACAAGGGTTAGGGTTAAATTTAAAAACTGTACTTTTGAGTTAAAATATATATTTATAATTTTAATAAATGACAAATTAAAAAGGCATGAACATTTTTTTGTATGGAAAAAATATCGAACCGTGACACCAAAGTATCGAACCGAACCGAACCTATATATATATATATATATATATATATATATATATATATATATATATATATATATATGTATAAGGACACAAACGACATCTATGCAACTAGAACAGCAGTTCTGGCCGGCCTACCAATGTACCTCAGAGATTTTCAAAACATGCAAGGTACTTTGGTATTACAATAATTTGCACATTTGAATTTAAAAAAGGTTGAAAGGAGTTTATAAGTCATCTGGACTTGGGTTGAAAGTTGAAGACGTGAAGTTGAATGACTTATAAACTTCTTTCATCCTTGATTTGACTACCTGGATGAATGAAAAATGAACCTTCACTGTCAACTTAAAACATGTTATGATATATAGAATTTGAAAAACTGAAGAAAGGTGCCTGAACATTTGTATTTATGCTTTTAACAGAGATATTACAGATGAATAATTGTGCACTCTGTATTATATCTTAGGGTGAAATTGAGTTCTATGAAGCCATAGAATTGCTCTGGTTGCTGATGTCGATGAAGAGGAGGTGCCTGGAGGAGTTCCTTTCTCACCACGCCAAGTGTTCATAGAACTTGAAGATCAGTTTGTTATGACTCATCACTCATGGACTGATGCCCTGGTGTCTTTGTTTGGGCTAATCTATGCTCTGCATCTGAGCTATCCTATGAAGTATACTGGCTTTTTTGAGTTCATTCAAGTAGTGTTGCTGAAGCTAGACGATGAGAGAAAGCAACTAAAACCAAAATTGCAGACACTAAAAAATGAGCTTGTGCAGATGATGTTTGTTTTTCACTGGTCACTATATTCGTGCTTTTTCAGTTATCTGTGAATGGCTTCAATAGTTTTATTTGTTCTGGGTAATTAGCTTTCTAAAAGGCAATGTGGAGAAAGCTAAGAATAAGGAGAAAATCCATATTTGACGTTTTGTTTGTGATTGAAAAAAATCTTCACATAGTGTGTAATCTTAAGCTTATTTCTAAAAACATATTTTAGTTACATGGAAATCTTTTGCGAGATAACTGATAATTAGTCAATATGTACAGTATACTTTCATGCTTTATTTTTTAATTGTGTGATGAGTGCCAGTTCACTCGAGGTCTGGGCAAAACTGTTGCGAAGCCACAAATACCTTTGAGAATACTTTTTGTTAGTGACATCCTTAGTTCAGCTGTTTTCTATAGTTGCATTGCTGTAGTGCATGTGATTTCATTATTATACTAAATGTTACTTAAAATTGTGATTGTTATGGCTCTAATTGCCTCTAGACTATTGTTTTTTTATGATGTACACCTATGTATCAGGTCTACATGACTAAATTTGTGTTTTGTACATTTAATCGATTTTCAAAATGCTACAAAAAACATTCAAAATTCCCTAAAAGTGCAAGTTTTAAAATGCCTAATTATTTGTTATTTGATAATGGCTTTAGCAGTCATAGGTTATGACTGAAAGTATGGTTGTATTCATTCTGTATTTTCTCTGCAGTTAAAGTTAATAAAAACTGAATGGAAAGAATAATAGCTTGGTTTTGTGTTAATAGTACTTGAACCATTTGGTGCAATCGGTTTCCCCAATTGGATTAAGTTGTTTAAATACAACTATTTAAGTTAATTTAACTTAATTTGAATATGAGCATGTAACACTTTAAATAAGTTTGAATAAATACAGCATCTTAGTACAAGAAATTTAATGGTTTAAGTTGAAACATACTAAATACAATGAGTAAATAAACATAATGCATTTGAGTTACATTATCATATTTGCTTTGGGTTCTTGGGACTCTAATAAAGTACTTAAATAACCCCAAACTGTTTAAGTTATAAAACTTGAATCAATTGGTGCAATCGGTTTCCCCAAATCATTTGAGTTAACTTAACTTGTCAGGTTTTACAGTGTACCGCAATAGTGCATGTTGATAGCGCATATCATCAGACTGCGCCTGTTTTGGTCGAAAGCATTGCAGCGTATGTAAACAACATCATCTGCAAATTATGCCGGGTGACAGTAATAGCAAAGAGACAAAGCATTTTTGGAATATGGGGAAATCCAAAAACTGCACTTCCTCCACTTCTGTACCATTGATTCTTTAATGCTGAATTCTCTCGCAGCTGCTTTATTCCCATGTTGTTGCAGCATATTAACGACTAACCTCATATTGTGGATGGATTATCTCAGTTGTTCTCCTAACTGAAGTTTGGTCCATTTATAGCATCCTGCCATGCAAGTGCATTTGTCCCTAACCACCAGAAACCCTCACGTTAACTTTTATTGAGTGGAAAAAAGTTAGCGTCCATCCTTCAGCTTCAATGCGCTAATGTTATGCTAACATAGCTGTTTTTCTAGCGATCACGTAGGACATCATTACATACCAGCTAGTCCAACTTCAGTAACCCTACAAAAGTCACTGCTGTTTAGTTTTCTGTCGTCATTTATGTTTGAAGTGATAGCAGAGCTGTATGGTTTAATTTTTTCAGAAATCTCTCAGTCAGAACATGGCATATCATGTTTAGGTGGAAACTAGCAAGCTAACTTCCTGCTAACTTCTAACAAAGTTGAATTTACAGGGAGTGCAGAATTATTAGGCAAGTTGTATTTTTGAGGAATAATCTTATTATTGAACAACAACCATGTTCTCAATGAACCCAAAAAACTCATTAATATCAAAGCTGAATGTTTTTGGAAGTAGTTTTTAGTTTGTTTTTACTTTTAGCTATTTTAGGGGGATATCTGTGTGTGCAGGTGACTATTACTGTGCATAATTATTAGGCAACTTAACAAAAAACAAATATATACCCATTTCAATTATTTATTTTTACCAGTGAAACCAATATAACATCTCCACTAGGGCTGGGTATCGTCACTGATTTCTAGAATCGATTCAATTCCGATTCACAAGGTCCCGAATCGATTCGATCCACGATTCAATTTAATTCGATTCGATTCGATTTGAATCTGGGAAATTTTGACAGTCAGAAATATTATAATTCAGATCAGTACGTTTACATATTTTTGTATCTATTAAAAGGAAGCTGACACACGCAAGACTTTATCAGAGGTGTGAGCATCACAGCAGAGGCCTTTGTGTCAAAGTAGCTGAAGATAAAACACAGAAAAACATGAAGGTGATTTTCCTGGCCTGGGATTTTATAAAAATAATCTGCAGTACATCAAAAACGAAAGAAAACCATTAATCAACACATGAACATTACCTCTGAAGTTACAGCGGTTTTATTAGAGACACGGCTAAGCGTTTTGCATTTTGCTTAATTTTAAAAAATTAAAATTTGTTCAATATTGAACGGCAGAAATTAGGTTTACTTTTCGGAAGTAAGTAAAAGGGAAAAAAAAACGTCGTCCGACAGCGCTGTAAACAACGGTAGACTTGTGCGTAACAAGCAAGCGAATAATGCAGAAAAGAGAGAGAGAGAGAGAGCTGTGCATGAAGTGTGATTTGTTTTTGTTTTTTATCCTGAAAAGTCAGCAAAAGTCAGAGGGAATTCATGACGATGTTTATGTGAAGCGTAGTTTGGATCTTCTTTTGCTGCTGGTTCGGTCAATATTGTTTGGAGAGAGATAAAACTAACAGCCATATGATCAGTGCAAAAAGGGCATAAACAAAAAGCGCGGACCCGCGGATCAGAATCAGCGAGCTGTCGGCTTTCAGCCCCGACCGTCAGCTGAGAAAGGCGACATCTCACTGATTCTGATCCGCGGGTCCGCGCTGTGTGTTTACGTCTTTGTGCAGAAGCCGTGTACCTGCTCTCATTTACTGTGTTAGCTGTTTGGTGGTTGTTGAAATTTTGTGATCTTTCACCTGAGATTCTGGCATTTCGGGCAAAATAAATTAATATTAAAAAATCGATTCAGGATTTTAATGAATCGATTTTACGTTATCCAAGCCAGAATCTATTTTAATCGATAAATCGATTATAAAAACCCACCCCTAATCTCCACATTCACAAATATACATTTCTGACATTCAAAAACAAAACAAAAACAAATCAGCAACCAATATAGCCACCTTTCTTTGCAAGGACACTCAAAAGCCTGCCATCCATGGATTCTGTCAGTGTTTGGATCTGTTCACCATCAACATTGCATGCAGCAGCAACCACAGCCTCCCAGACACTGTTCTGGGAGGCTGTGTTAAATGTGTACTGTTTTCCCTCCTTGTAAATCTCACATTTGTTGATGGACCACAGGTTCTCAATGGGGTTCAGATCAGGTGAACAAGGTGGGCATGTCATTAGTTTTTCTTCTTTTATACCCTTTCTTGCCAGCCACGCTGTGGAGTACTTGGACGCGTGTGATGGAGCATTGTTTCTGCATGAAAATCGTGTTTTTCTTGAAGGATGCTGTTAGGTTTTGTATTGTTGATTGTCATTTATGCTTAGAAATATCTACTTATATATGCTTAGAGTTTTATAATTAGTTGTAGATTGGTAGAGGTTTGATCCTTAATAGTCTGCAAACTTTGTGTGCATTAGAGAGCACTCTGGGAGCACGAGAGAGGTCGTACCTTGTCTTATTGTTTTACAGTAGGATTAACGTAGCTACGTCTGTTCTAGTCTAAGTACTTTTTGTTTAGATGAACTGCTGGACTTCCTCACCATGTTATCTAGGGTGAACCATCTAGGGTGAGGGGGAGACTACCCTCTTCCTGACCAAGGATGTTTGCTTTTGTGCTTTCATGTTATATGACCCTTTGATCAGCAGTACCCCACCCACACACACACACACACACACACACACACACACACACACACACACACACACACACACACACAGAGTATTCTTTGTTCACATGTATACCTATGTAAGATGCTATATGTTAATGACCCTATGCATATTCATGTAACCACAATAAAAGGAGTGCTATGGGGAACCTGGCTGAGAGTCTGATGGAGGTCAAGTGGTGGAACAACACTTGGCTCCAGGCAGGTCTCCCTCATGCATGAGTAACAAGAAGAACTTTGCCTACTTCGTGTCTTGCTTGCTGTGTAATTATATTGCCTTCAACGTTCCAGCGAATAGGTTCAAGCTACAAACCTATCAGATGCAGACTTCTTCCTGTACCACTGCTTGAAGAAGGTGTCTTCCAGAAACTGGCAGTAGGACTGGGAGTTGAGCTTGACTCCATCCTCAACCCGAAAAGGCCCCACAAGCTCATCTTTGATGATACCAGCCCAAACCAGTACTCCACCTCCACCTTGCTGGCGTCTGAGTCGGACTGGAGCTCTCTGCCCTTTACCAATTCAGCCACGGGCCCATCCATCTGGCCCATCAAGACTCACTCTCATTTCATCAGTCCATAAAACCTTAGAAAAATCAGTCTTGAGATATTTCTTGGCCCAGTCTTGACGTTTCAGCTTGTGTGTCTTGTTCAGTGGTGGTCGTCTTTCAGCCTTTCTTGCCTTGGCCATGTCTCTGAGTATTGCACACCTTGTGCTTTTGGGCACTCCAGTGATGTTGCAGCTCTGAAATATGGCCAAACTGGTGGCAAGTGGCATCTTGGCAGCTGCACGCTTGACTTTTCTCAGTTCATGGGCAGTTATTTTGTGCCTTGGTTTTTCCACACGCTTCTTGCGACCCTGTTGAGTATTTTGAATGAAATGCTTGATTGTTCGATGATCACGCTTCAGAAGCTTTGCAATTTTGAGACTGCTGCATCCCTCTGCAAGGTATCTCACTATTTTTGACTTTTCTGAGCCTGTCAAGTCCTTCTTTTGACCCATTTTGCCAAAGGAAAGGACGTTGCCTAATAATTATGCACACCTGATATAGGGTGTTGATGTCATTAGACCCCTTCTCATTACAGAGATGCACATCACCTAATATGCTTAATTGGTAGTAGGCTTTCGAGCCTATGCAGCTTGGAGTAAGACAACATGCATGAAGAGGATGATGTGGACAAAATACTCATTTGCCTAATAATTCTGCACTCCCTGTAATAAATTCTGTTTTCATGGATGCCTGGATGTTAAACTTAATTGTTACACCTGGTAAAGCAGCAATGCTTATTATTTTAATAGAGATGAAAGAATTTAGACAGTTTATAACTCTCAGTGATGCCGCAGTGTTCGTTTGATTTTGGGGCCTGAAGCAGACGGAGTTTTGGACCCAGATTACTCTGCAAGGCTTCTGACTACGGCAGCCGTAATGCTCTGGCAATCCATCCTTCACAGTGTTGCCAACTTAGCGACTTTGTCGCTATATTTAGCGAGTTTTCAGACCCCCTTAGCGACTTTTTTTCTAAAAAGTGACTAGCGACAAATCTGGTGACTTTTTCTGGTATTATTGGAGACTTATTTATGACAACTTTTTGAGGGCAGGAGACGTTCACACCCATGCGTCCAAACTGCAAATGAATCGCGTATAAGCGAAGCCGCTGCTTCCGCACTGACTGTAACGCAGTCAGTTTTTCTTTTACTGTGATTCTGTTTTGTGGATCACAATGTTTAAAACTACTGGGGTGATCGTGGCTCAAGAGTTGGGAGTTCGCCTTGTAATCGGAAGGTTGCCGGTTCGAGGCCCAGCTTGGACAGTCTCGGTCGTTGTGTCCTTGGGCAAGACACTTCACCCGTTGCCTACTGGTGGTGGTCAGAGGGCCCGGTGGCGCCAGTGTCCGGCAGCCTCGCCTCTGTCAGTGCGCCCCAGGGTGGCTGTGGCTACATTGTAGCTTGCCATCACCAGTGTGTGAATGTGTGTGTGAATGGGTGGATGACAGGTTGTGTAAAGCGCTTTGGGGTCCTTAGGGACTAGAAAAGTGCTATACAAATACAGGCCATTTACTTATAAACACACACACACAAAGTAACTCCACCAGAGCGTCTATTTTGGGTCACTTATGCCGGTCCAAGCCCGGGTAAAGGAGCAGGGTTGGAATTGTGACATTAAAAAACAATAATTGCTAAAAGAAATTAAATTTATAGTTCTAAATAAATTCTAAATGCATTTACAATGTTTTTTACTCACTTCTTGTCTCTTCCACTATTTTATTTCTCTCTCCAACAACATAGGTTGCAATTACATTAGCATGACCAATTATGCAAATTAGGCAATGACGTCATTTAGCGAATTCTAGCGACTTTTAGGACAACCAATAGCGATTTTCCTTACTGAAGAGTTGGCAACACTGATCCTTCATAGCTTACTAAAGTTGTACTAAAACATTTTTTGACAGATTTCTGCGCGCCTTGTACTACATAAAATCGGTTCGAGGTCAGAATTCATACATAAGGATGCTGATGACCCTGATACATGCTTCAAATTATACAGTGATATGGATTTTAGGCCATATTGCCCAGCCCTACTCCTACCTTTACAAACCAAAAAGAATCTTTCTTCTTTGCCACATCATCCAAAACTGATAACCAATTTGGCATCAAGAATACCTGAAAATGCACATCTCACTGCTAGCATGTTGCTGATTCAGCAGGTTTTCTACTGGCAAACACTGTTGAGTTATTGTAATCACACTACATTTTTCAATAACACAGCAACCCATTACTGAACTAAATTCATTACTAAAATTACACTTACATTTCTATCATTAATCATGTTACAAAGTTTCTTTAGTTATCTGCACACCAACGCAAAGCTAGCCAAAAATGAGTGATGATAAAGCTAAGTGTATACCCAACAGCCAGCAGCCAGAGTGAACTTCAACAGGTAACAGACTGATTAGAAGTCAGGCCACAGCCTCCAATTCTACCTGTTCATATTTCTAAAGTAGAGTCAGTGTGGCAATCGCTTTGAAGTCTCTTTGTGCTGGTTTTCATCTTTGCTTGGTGTTGTCGACTTTGTGTTCATAGGTAAGTTTGAAAACAAAGATCATATGTGTGTCTTCATAAGGATAGGGATTTGTGTTGGTGTGTGGGACTGTAGCTTAAGGTTTATACTGATAACTGGTTATTAAGAAACAATGTGATTCAGGTCATTTTTTGAAGTAATATTTATGTTAATTTGCAATGTTCAGTACCTGCATTTTTAGTTGTCAATGTCAAGGATTAAAATACTGATATTGTATTGTACTGCTTTCTATTTTTCTAATAAAATTGAAAGGATTGAACAGGGGAAAAAAAAATCTTATGACACTTTATGCAATCGAGGCATATTCTGTAATTTTCTAAAAAAACAAAAAATAACAAACAAATAAAAAATACAAAACAAAAACAAGCCTGCTGGAGGGGAAAATTCTCCTCTACAACATGTAACTTACGATACCATGAAATACTGAGTAAATGTTTTTCTTAGATTAGATCTTAGATTTACATTGCATTAACATTTTACTGCATTGGCATCCTATACTATAGTTTGTTATTTGAAAGATGTATATGGCCTTAGCTAACAGGAACAGCAAGCTAGTATGTTAGCAAACTGTTTGATTTTTGTAGGGTTTTTTTGTAAAAAAATAAAAATAAAAGGAAATACATTTTTGATTTTCAGTTAGAATGTTAGAATGTTTTTTGTCTCATTGCTAAGACTCTGGAACACAATTTTTAAAATAAAGACATAATCCCATAGGATAGAGTCATCACCAAGGATGACTTGGACCTCATGGGCATAACTTATTGGTAGTGAGTCTCATCACACAAAAGCTTTAAGGCGTTAATTAGTCTTGTGCTACCAGATAAGGATGCACCTTCACAGTATTTCAGTGAACTTGCTTTGCCCTCTAGTTTGGATGGGACTTCAGTGTGATCTCTACAGAGAAAAGAGTAAATGTCTTTTTTTTTTTTTTTTACTGTACACGGTGGTATG
This sequence comes from Aulonocara stuartgranti, assembly GCF_965226115.1. Taxonomy (NCBI): domain Eukaryota; kingdom Metazoa; phylum Chordata; class Actinopteri; order Cichliformes; family Cichlidae; genus Aulonocara; species Aulonocara stuartgranti. Next base: position 29,854,635 of record NC_138951.1, on the reverse strand, counting down.
TATACATTTGCAAACAATAACTCATTCACTTAAAAATAAAAACCCACAACATCACTGCAGTAGAAACTCGTGAATTTTGATGACTTGGGCATTCATGATTCAGACAAAAAAAATTTAAAAAACACAAAAAGGAGTTCCTGCAGTGAATCAAGACTATCAAATGACTGAAATGTGCCATAAGTTAAACATAACTTTGAATTCAAATTTAGATTTTAATTATATTGGACGTGACTTCATGGTAAATTTTGGTTTGGATGTTGATGGAGTTCAACCTGAAATTCTGTTCAGTAAGGATAGGATTGCCTTGAGAAAGGTTGTGGTGATAAAGATCAGCCAAACAAACACATATCATGCTTATTACTTTGCAGCAGTGTTGCCCATCACAATTTGCAAACCACAATCAACTCACTATCAGTGTGAACCTAAGATAAGCATTTTTACCCAAACAACTGTATACACACACACACATGAACACACATTTTCTGTTATGACCCATATTGCCACTCACCCATTGCAAAGAATGGTATCCCCAGTAGTGTAGAGTTGAACTTCCCATCTGATATGAAGAAGATCCCTGCAGCCGTCACATTGGCAATGCAGATGGTCAGCACACCCAGGAGTCCCAGGAAAGGTTTCCCCCTTAGGCAGTCCCGCATAGAGCTGGAGATGGTGGCGGCCAGGAGCACCAGCACCAGACTGACCAACACCTCACCCTTGGCCAGCAGGCCCGTCTGGTGGAAGTCCCGCCACAGACTGAAGGATGTGAGTGACTGGATGTGGAGCTGGTCTGCTGCATGGGGGACCTCGGCTGTGGACAGTCGACTGGCCAGGGCACAGAACTCATTCTCCCAGCGCTCTGCAATAGCATCCTGCACCACGGGTCCATGATTTCGGAGGTAGTATGTGATTTGGACAGCACGAGCAAACTTGACCTGCTGGTCACGGCTGTTGGGTGAGAAGGACACACCGCCCAGCTGGTGCCCGATGAAGGCCACACGGCCATCCTGCACAGAATTCAGAGGTATTAGATATTAGCTGCAATTAAAGTAGCATACCATGGAAGGCACAGGAGTCCAGTAACTTCAAAGCAAATGTCCTGCTTCTCACTATACGTTCTTTGATACCAGCTTTCATTTTTGTTCTATTTGCTTTACTTTTTAATATGAACCCACCTCACAGCTGCGGACAGGACTGATGCTGCTCTGTACTAATTTTTTCATTAATCAGATTGTACAGCACAAACAAGACGTCACAGTGACAAGAGCATGGAGATAAGTCCAAGAAGAATTGCACAGGAGGAATTCAATAAGCCTGCTGGAACAATAAAAGTGAGTAAGCATTAGTCTATCACACAGAAGTCAGATTATAATAGAAGCCTGTTGGTTGTTGTTACACAACCATTCATTATTAAGTTGAAAGTATTGGCAGAACTACTGATGTATAAGGTGCCAAATGATACAGCAGTGCAGCCCAGCAAAGGCAAGGGATGACCAAATAATGCTACATGCTATAAGGGTCTGATGCAAACAGAAGCATGAAAAATATGCATCAATCTCTTGGCTTCACCCAGGTAAAAGGTGACTCGTTGAGAAAAATTTAACTGTTCCAAATGAGAAATAAAAAGATGTGTCACTGGGTAATGGGGTTTCCACAATTACCTTAAACCTGTTCCTGTTATATTAGCCATTACTGCGCCACAGACTACATCAAAAAAAAGTTATAATGCCACTGGTACATTATAACTTTTTTTCTTTTCAGGAATGGCTGCTGAAGGCATCCTGAGGTAGGTCAAAGTTATCACACCAGTGATGATGTCAAGCAAACTAAAAACGAAATTAAAAGCAATTCTGAAAAAAAAGGCAATGACAACAAAATTCATTAATAGAACATTAAGATTAATTATTTTAATTATTTAATTATTCATAAGTGGAAAACATTTAACACAGCTATTAATCTTCCCAGAAGAGGGTGTTCTGGCATTTTCACCCCAAGGTAAGATTGTGCAATGATCAAAGAAAAAGCACAAAAATAAATAGAATAAAGGAAATGAATCAAAAGTTACTTTTCAGATGTTAAACTTCACTGTTAACCTCCTAAGACCCAAACTCTTTCATGGCATGCATTTTTAATTTCTCTTTGCTATTTGGGCTGATTGGGACCTGATGAATGTAAAAACAAAGAATTGCGTGATTTTATTTTTTTTACCTGATTTTATTTTTGAGAAAAAACGAGATCCACATAAGAGGACATTCACTGTAAATTTTGACAGAACAGTGGCAGTATAACATCCTCGTAAATGGATATCAGGTCCTCCCATATGGAAAAGATATATATAAAACTTATAAAGTTTGTATCTGTCTTGTGTGAAACCTGTATGAAAAGCATACAAAAGTGAAAACAGATATAAGATCCCTTGAAAAATTATATAAATGAAACTTGTATGTTTTGGATACTTACTAAAACAATATATGAAAGTAATGAGAAATTGGCCACTTTCATGAGTAAATCATAAAAGCCTTGTATGATTCACTATATGAAGTAGGCCACATCTTATGCAAGTCTTTTATAAGTTTTTACTATTTCTTTTCCATATGGGCTTGTAGAGCAAAATTGACTATTTTGGTCTAGACAACCCAAAATGTGATATCCACATATGTGGACGCCAGGTCCTAGGAGATTAAAGAACAGTTAGAAAAAGACTGAACAAGTAGAGTCTGTTTGGAAGGGTCTGAAAGGTCCTTTCTTTAAACAGAGCACGGCAGCACAACTTAGCTAACATGTTTCATTACTTGAGGCAAAAACATACTGCTGCATAGAACCAGGCTGTGAAAGACAAAAAACTAGCAGCCTCACTGGTTACACGTGCTACTGACACTCTAGATGACACGAAGAAAAAATGCTGGATGGACAATAATAATGCAGTTAAATGGTGGAAAAGCAGAAAATAGAAAATATTTTTCAGTTGTATTCTGTCATAATATTGTCGGCTCAGAGTTACTAGATACAGTATTTACTTTAGTTATAATTAAACCAAAGTTTTACACACACTCATGTTATCCATCTACATTTTTTATTTAAAACTAATATTGCGACTAATATTGCACTACAATGGGACCTTATTTCAATGGAAATTCAAATTCAAATGAGGAAATCTGTCCTCAGTGACAGTAGATGTTTGGGAAAGATGGATCGAAAATAGTCTTCATTTACTTGCACTTATAAAGGCTATAAACTCGAGTCCATGAAATGTTCACAATTTTTTTCTCTATATCATCAGAAATATTGTTATTGCAGATTTTCTTGAAATATCTTCCTCCAATTTTGAGACTATACTGCCCACCCTGTTTCTGGATTTTGGTTTAGTTTTTGAAAAACAGCACAACAATTACATAGTAAAATATTTCATGTTATTCTTCAGCTGATGTTCTCTTTAAATTGTTTTAGAACCAGATAATTTCTCATTTTACCCTGATACATAAAAGAGGGTGGGCTTTCTTTTTTATATGAGGATCCTGCATTGAAAGTATATATGAAAGACATAAAAAAATAGTATAGTTTTTGTTGTTCATCATTTATTTCCCTTGCCTGGTTTAGATTTTTAGGTAATGTGTCCAAATATGTGTATTTATTGTGACTGTATGGTAAAGTCATTAAACTAATAATGCACACATTATAGCTATAAGCTTATGCCTCAAAAGTAATTATACAATTATTTAAAGCTGCAGCGCAAATATTGTATTGGTCTATTTAATCACTAAATCAAGACACGCACCAGTGAAACTGTGAAACTCCTGCCTGGTTTCCGCAACCAGAACAGTTTCAGTTTTAATTTGCAGCTTATTGTAGATGTGCTTTATCTTGTCACAAACACAATAATCCAGCACAATCAAATAGTCGCAATGTACTGTTTCACAGCAGGGAGCTTGATAAAAATCTGAGGCTTCTAGATAAATAAATCCCTGCAATTGTTTGCTTCATTTTCAGTAAACAATTTACTTCAGTGTGAGGAGAAAGGAGTTATTCCACTCTGGGATTATGTGAACAGCAGAATAAACTGGTGGTGGACACTGCATTTTGAAGTCACATGATTGAGCTCATCCATAACTCAAAAGTCAGGTTTTCTGTCAGAGTCTGAGACTTTTATTACTGTCTGCTTCAAATCGATCCATTTATAAGAGCGAGATCTGCATGTTATTTTTGAGCTTTATCATTCTTCGAAAACAATCCCAACTCGGTGCTTCAGATTTGTCATTTCGTGACAGTGTACGAACATGTTTATGTAATGTAATCACATTACATTGCTGAGGGAGCTCAAAAAGCTTTTGCTCCAATTTCACTTGTGTAATTTCGCAAAGCTCAAATTACTCTATCACACTCACTTCTTGGTTTCACTAAAGCATTTCAAATGAATCTCAACAGTCACAGCACACTTGTGTATAAATATCTGCACTGAGCCAATACATGCTCAGAGTGTGTGCAGTCTTAAACATGCGTGCCTTTGAAGCTTTAAAGAAAGTGAGTAATGAGACATAATCGGGGCAACAATTTCTGTGCCTGCAGAATTATCAGCTTTGTTCTCTATTCTTTTTTGTGGCAGTCCTTATAAGACAAAATATACTTGCGTATGAGAGTGAGGCCAGGTGAGCACAGAGAGACAAAAAAGGAACTGTGTGTGATAAATGTGCTGAGTGATGTGTGAAAGAGGGAGGTGACACCTCACTGCTGTCTGAGGTGAGATGGAGGTGGTGATGGTGGAAGAGGTGGAGAAAGAGCTTTCCTGGTCCAACCCCTACTAGTATTTGAGTTTTCTTTAAAATACCTAATTTTTCACTATGTTCAATAAGTCCACATTAGGTTCAAACCAACACATTATTAAATAAGCAAAAGGTAAAAAAAAATGGGTAAGAAGACCTACAGTAAGAATCAGGAAGGTTTGAATTTTCAAACATATGCTACAACCATTATGCTAGCCCAGGTTTGTTATTAGCCACCTGTTACGTTGGGATAGTTTTACATAAATGATAAATACAGCCTAAAGGAGTTAATAGAACTAAAGACTTGTATTCTAAAAGACTCAGACAGATGAGATTTCTGAAAACCATCTACCTTCAGTTGTTCTGCTTACATCAGCTTATAGCTTATGTCTCTCACAGCTTATGTGTTAGGTGATATAGTAATCACTCACCACTCTCTCGCTTTTCCCTCTTACTGGTGCAGTGAGAGCTACACCTTGTCCTACACCACACACCTATTCTGGTATTAAAAGTAAAGGTGGCTAGTACTCTGTTAGCTCCCCAGCAGCACAGTCTCTAACAACGTTTGTTGTGAAAATCCAGCTTTGCATTATGTTCTGCCAAGGGTATAACCCCCACACCCCACTCACAAATTTTGTGATCGAGCGAATGTTTTAAATATTTGATTGCAGAATAAAATGCAGAATATTTGTTGGCAAACCTAATTGTAGCTGGTTTGGCACTGACCGGGTGGATTTTAAGATAGTAACCTAAACCAAATCCTACACCTAAGACAGGTAGTTGATAGGTTTGTTTAGCACAAACCCCTCGCTGGAACAATTAGAGACAATTCTACTACAATGGCAAAAAGCACTGGACACCAGGCAGAGCTCTTTGTGTGATCTCGTGCACGAGGGAGAGAACTGTGACGAGCGCTGCTCCTGACGCTCGAACCCCAGTCACTCTCAGTTAGCTCCCCCGTAGCACTGCTCTTTGTTGTGGTTACATGAATATGCATAGGTTCATTAACATATGACATCTTACATAGGCATACACGTGAACAAAGAGTACCATCTGTGTGTATGTGTAGGTATGCGTGTGTGTTTTTGTGTGTGTGTCAAGATGTGACCCTGTGAACGACTCCCCAGAGCTGGTGCCAGGAGTCTAGCGGTCCACCTAAACAAAGGGCTCTTATAATTAAACAGATACAGAGTAGGTGTCCTCCTATACCATAAATCAGTAAGAGAAGGTACGACCTCTCTCATGACCTTAGGGTGTGTGTGCATGCCAGAACCCTCTGGAAGGCACACTACTAAGGATCAGACAGCCTATCAATATGCAATCGATTATATATACTCATATAAGCATATATGAGTATATATTTCTAAACATACATCACAATCCAACAATATAAACCTAACAGTAGTCATTATTGAAATTAAAGTGATTGGACGTGCAAAAAGATGTCCAAGTCAAAATTACTGAGGAGTAGAAAGTAAAACCTGACCCAAACATGTTTTCACTCATAGTGACCTTCTGAGGTGAAACATACGACTGGATTTAGACTTCTGTGGGAACTCTGAATTCTAACTTACGATGTAACCAGAAAACCTTCTTAACCCTACACCACAACCTTCCACGCCATTCAAGTTGTTGCAGACTGAATCAACCTGACGTGTAGTTCCATAAACAAACCAAACCATATTCCTGGATCCTAAACCTGTGTTTTGGAGGTCCTACGGTATATTTCTTGTCATGGTTTGCTTTTGTCTGTTGAAAAGCTCATCTTGCTAGTTTGGGGTTTCTTTAACTCTTGCTCTTTACTGTGTCTTTGCAATAAGAGTTAAAGAAACTTTTGCCATTTTAGCTAAGAACAGCTAAGATGGCTGTTCTTAGCTAAGAACAGCTAAGATGGCAAAAGTCTTCATTTCTGTACAGAAGTTGACTGCTGAAACACTTTTAACCCCATTCAGCTCAACCCCCACAACCACCAATGGGGTTCCCATTGGTGCAAATGAACACTTAAAACTCAGGGATGCTACAGTTATTCATAATAAAATTTAACAGTCATATAAATTACAAGAGTTTTCTGGTAGAAAACAGCAAAACAGGAATGTTTGCAGATATGGTAAAAGGCTATCAGGGAAAGCAGACTGCTTATAATTATGTACAAGACTTTTCAGATTTCATCACTATACAATACTGAGCTTAATATTATATCCCCAGCCTGTAATGTGCTAGCTCCTACGTTAATGTCACCCAATGTAATGTGGCTATCACGAAAACTAACAGTTAAATGGTAAATGTCTAAGCTGAAAGGTTAACATTAATTATATTTTTATTACTTAAATGTTGCTCAAACTTAGGTTAGTATAGTTTCTAAAACAAAACTAGAACTAGAGGTTAAGTCAAATTAAAATAAAAACTATACTTCTACAATATTTTTGAAACTAACTGAAACAATTTTGTCCACTTCTAAAACTAACCAAAATGAAATACAAATGTAGAGGAAGTATCCCTAGTTTTGGTATCTGTTAGCTATGTAAAAATAAATAAACATTACAACTTCTCTATTAGTGAGTCACTGATAGACTTTTTTGAGTCTGAATGCTTATAAGACTGCGAGTCCACTGTTTCCAAAAAGTTGTGTTTTTATTGTAACACATGCACTAATTTTCATAAATCTTGCCTGTCACTAAAAAAGAAATGAATAAAACGTACACTGAAAAAAACTTAAACTAAATTAAAACTAAACATTTTCAAATGATAAAAAATAATAATCTGAAATAAAAAAAATCTACTGTGGAAACTAAAGTGACATAAAAACAGAATGTCAAGACAAATTAAAAGCTAATTAGAAAATAAAAAAATTATAATAACTGTGGTTTAAATGGGAGCTCTACTGACCTTCATATGATACCGTCATCATAATAATCATTATGAACATTAACTACTTCAGTGAGAGGAGGAGCTGTGTTTCCGTCTGTCCACAGTAGTGCTGTGTTAAGTTGTGTATAAGCTCAAGGAGGCAAAAACAGACCTGTCTATTATTATATTCTTTGAAATGAGTGCCTAAATCAATATTATTTATTCATGGCTCAAGAGTTGGGTGTTCGTCTCGTAACCGGAAGGTTGCCAGTTCGAGCCCTGGCTCGGACAGTCTTAGTCGTTGTGTCCTTGAGCAAGACACTTGACCTACCGCCTACTGGTGATGGCCAGAGGGGCCGATGGCGCAATATGGCAGCCTCGCTTCTGTCAGTCTGTCCCAGGGCAGCTGTGGCTACTACTGTAGCTTGCCTCCACCAGTGTGTGAATGTGAGAGTGAATGAATAGTAGAATTGTAAAGCGCTTTGAGGGCCCCGAAAAGTGCTATATAAATGCAATCCATTATTATTATTTTAATCTTAATTAATAGCTTAGTATCAGTTTTCTAGGCAACCCTATACTGATATATGTATATGTAATGCAGTGGTTTATACATTCAAGGTTCAAGGTTCAAGGTTCAAGGTTCAGGATTGCTCTCCCCCCGCTTCAGGACACCTACACCAGGAGATGCCGGACTAGAGCAGCGCAGATACTGAAGGACCCGTCCCATCCAGGCAACAAACTGTTCCAACTTCTGCAATCTGGTAGAAGGTTCCGCATCTTCCGGGCAAGGACAGAGAGACTCAAGAGGAGCCTCTATCCCCAAGCCATCCGTGCCCTAAACACACACACCCGCCCTCTCACATCATCTATAATTGACTGAGACAGGACTCTCTTCCAGACACTCTAAACCAAGGCACAATGTACATTTCAATTCCTTTAATTTTAAATATGTTTATATTGTCTATCCTGTAAAATAGTCAGATGTCTATTCATATTAATGTACAGAATTCACCTGCTTGCTGCTACTACTGCACATTCACCCAGTGTATATACTATATGTATGTATATATATATATAGTGTTCTTCCTCTACACCCCCCCCCCCCCCCCCCCCCCAATTTTTGCACATGTCGAGGAGCGTGTCAGGCTACATTTCACTGTGTGTTATACTTGTATAACTATGCATGTGACAAATAAAGAACCTTGAACCTTGAACCTTTATTTATACTATTTTTTACATGTTCCTATGATATAATGAAAAATCATAAGGATTTCATAAGTTAGTTATTTTTCACATAATTTTAAAAAGGTCCATCCATTCATTCATTCACTTCCGCTTATCCTTTTCAGGGTCGCGGGGGGCGCTGGAGCCTATCCCAGCTGTCATAGGGCGAGAGGCGGGGTACACCCTGGACAGGTCGCCAGTCTGTCGCAGGGCCAACACACAGGGACAGACAACCATTCACACCTAGTTATCCAATTAACCTATCCCCACAAGTTGCATGTCTTTGGACAGTGGGAGGAAGCCGGAGAACATGCAAACTCCACACAGAAAGACCCCGGCCTGATGGTGGAATTGAACTCAGGACCTTCTTGCTGTGCGGCAACAGTGCTAACCGCCGTGCTGCTAGGAAGAAGTCAGTATTTGCTCAAACATTACAAGCTAATATTCATTTTATAAAATGTATTCTTCATTTTATACATAAGCTGTTATAACAACAGATTGCATTATTGAAAAGGCCCATTAAAGATAATGGGCCTTTTCAATAATGGCCCATTATTGAAAAGGCCATTATTATTATTTCTTATCTATTATTTATTTATTTTGATAATGAATTTGGGGAAATATTGTATGGGAATTGACAGTTTTATAATTAAATACCAAGGTCATTTTTCAAGTACAAAATACTGATTTATTGAGGCAGTGATTTTATTGTGTGCATAATTCAAAAACATTAACCATGTAAACCCTTGAGCAAAAGATAATTTCTCTAAGAGTTGTGAAATCTGTTACTGTCATTACTGCTCCATGCTTCTTATCCAATAAACAAGTGTTAACCTATAATTACTAATGAGCTGGAGAGCAGCAGTTAATATCTGTATGACCTTGGACAAAATTTAGTTTTAGGTACACCCAAGTATTTGGGTAATGGTGTATTGCTTAAGGTTAGGGGTTAAATAGAAAAGTATGTATTTCAAGGGATGTCACTGGAACTAATACTTACAATACTTGTCAAACTTTTTTTTTCTTTACCACAGGCACATAGGAAGCATATATGCCAAGGCTACAATATGCTGACAGGTGTTCTAGTTTAGGCTAAAAAAGAAGAATGATGCCCACAAGCACAGCAAACATGAAAGATGGCATCTAGTGCGGCTGTTCTGAAGCAGATTAACAATTCAAACTGAACTACCAGGATTCGGTTCTCTCCAAAAACCCGTTCTCAATTCCCATCCCTAGTTCCTTCTAGCCTTCCCAACATCTTAATCTGTCCTGTCAACAAAATAGAATTTTAACATTTTAAATTAGTACAAGTTTCTAATCAAGCAGTTTATGTTTAACTACATGGGAAAATCATTTTTTTAAATATTAGAATAAGTACTGAGAGTGTAATTCTACTGACATTATTATAGACAACTTAAGTATCATGAACATTTCTCCTGTTGTTTCAGTGGCTACATTTCTACATTTTTTTCATAATATTTTGTGTTTTTATTTAGAAAATTCAAATATAGCAGACAGATTAAAATAGCAACATCTATTTTAAGCTTTTTCTCCTGGGAATAAAACTTGGCAAAAAGTTTTTTTCATAGGTTATTTCTGTATACAAGTATGTACAGAAATAACCCTGGTTGTAACATCAAAGAGTAGGATAAGGCATTAGAAGTCCGAAAAATTAATTAGCCCAGACAGCTCGTCACACTGGCAAACAGCAAGGGGGAGGATTCAGGAACACGGAGAGTGCAGAGTGACTGACACAGTGCAGGGAGAGCTGGAGGTCACATAAACCTTCAAGACGGTAATATTGTAGTTCGATATTTTAGTTCGAGAGAGTGATGGGAGTAAGACTGAAAATATATTACATTAAATTCATTATATTATAAGAAATTATAAGAAAACTTGGAAACTTGTATGTAATTTACATATTCTTTTCACCTAAAAACAAGACTGAAGACAAGGCTGGACGATGGTATGGTGAATTTTCAAGATGAGAAAATTTGATAATTGACACTGAATTTGGTTTTGTTTTGTTGTTCCTATCAAAAGTCAAATAGTTGAAGACGCTCTCTAAAGAAAGTATTTTATGATACTGAAGAAAGCTGAAATCTTTCAAATGCTGTGTACTTTCTAGTGTTAGCACAAAGTGAAAAAATTCAGCACAGTTCAGGAGGGCATGAAGTCAAGTTCAACCACAATCCCAGCAGATTATCTTATCTCAGTGCCCAGCCCACATAGTAGAGTAAGCCAACATTCTGCAGATCCAATTGGCCATATAGAGCACACTATCTATTTGAGCTGTTTTAACTTGCTCAAAGTTGTTGTGTAGTTGTTGTTCTGCAAACTGCTTTGCAACCCATCTCAGTTCGTAAAATTTCTTCCCTCCAAGATATTCCACATTCAGTGGTTGTAAGTGATGTTAAGGCAAAGTAGAAATGTTTAGGAGCCACGGTAATTCCACCAAAGTCAAAGTCAAAGTCAAACTAAACTTTAATGTCATCTCTGCTATATCCATTGCAGCATACAGAGAGATGAGGCGACAAGTCTCCGGTTACATCAGTTTAAAAAAAAGCTAATAAATAGATATAAAAAGAGAGGAAAATAAATATACACTTAAGTCTTAGGGGATCAAGAGAAGTTACAATTAGAATTTACAATTTACAGTTTGGAGTGGTTTAAAGTGACCAGTGTAGCAGCTTATAAAATGGAGTAAAACAAAATTGTCCATAGAGCAGCATGTCTTACAGAGGCAGTGGTATGTAAAGTGCAAAAGAGTTGGTTAACAGTTTGTGTGGGTGTGTGTGGTGGGGGGGAGGTCTGGTAGTGAGTTCAGGAGTCTGATGGCTTGTGGGAAAAACATATTCCACAGTCTGGAGGATCGGGCCCCAATGCTGCGATAGCGTCTGCTGGATGGAAGGAGAGAAAAGAGTCCATGTGAGGGGTGTGAGGGGTCAAGCATGATGCCAGAGGCCTTATTATTATATCAGCGGTTGTGGTAGATGTCCTTTAGCAAACGGAGAGATTTCCGATGATCTTGGCAGCTACTTTAACAATTCGTTGTAGTTTGCTGAGATCGCCAAAATTGCAGTTGCCGAACCACACGGAGATGCAGCTGGTCAGAACGCTCTCTATGGTGCCCCTGTAGAATGTGGTGAGAATGGGAGGAGAGAGGTTAGCCCGTTTCAGGCGTCTCAGGAAGTGGAGGCGCTGCTGGGCCTTTTTGATGATGGTGGAGGTGTTGGTGGTCCAGGTGAGGTCGTCTGAGATGTGAACTCTCAGGAACTTGATGCTGTTAATGGTCTCTACCATGGAACCGCGCATGCTGAGTGTGGGTGGACCGAGTCAACGATCATCTCCTTGGTTTTTCTCCACATTCAGTGACACGTTGTTCTTGCAGCACCTGGACGCCAGCTGTTGAATCTCATCTCTGTATGGTGACTTGTCGTTGCTGCTGATGAGTCCAACCACAGTTGTGTTTTCAGCGAACTTGATGATGTGGTTAGAGCTGTGTAGTGTGGTGCAGTCGTGTGTCAGGAGGGTGAATAAAAGTGGGCTGAGAACACAGCCCTGAGGAGCTCCTGTGCTAAGCCTGATGGTGCTGGTGATGTTGTCGCAGATTCGGACGGACCGAGGCCTCTCTGACAGGAAATCTAGTATCCAGTTTCAAACAGAGGTGCTGAGTCCCAACTTGCTGAGTTTGTCAAACAGTTTTTGGGGTACTGAGGATTTCTTTGGCACCATGATGATGGTGGTGAACTTGAAGCACGCTGGGACGATCATCTGGCTCAGTGAAGACTTGAAGATGTCTGTGAAGACATCAGCCAGCTGATCAGCATAGTCTCGCAGCACACGACCTGGGATGTTGTCTGGTCCAGCAGCTTTCCGTGGGTTGACCTTGGTGAAAATTCTCCTCACGTCGGCTGCAGGCAGAGAGATGGTCTGGTCAGTGGTGGGGGGCATGGCTTTCTTCACCTGCGTGTTGTTCAGTGCATCAAACCGTGTGTAGAACTTGTTCAGCTCCCCAGGAAGTGTGGTATCTCCATCACAGCACAACACTCCAACACACCAAACAGTAGGGTGGCAGAGTGCTGAGATTGGTAGTGTATAAAAGTTGCCAGAGCTCAGTTCAGTTATTAACAGTTCCAAACCTCTTCTGTCATTAACAGCAGCACAAAAACTGTGTGCCAGAAGCTTCACAGCATGGGACTTTAATGGCTGAGGATCTCCTTGAGGTGTAATGTGTAGGTGCCCCAGTACTTTTGTCCATATAAGGTATAAACTTGCAGCTATAGGAATGTACAAAAACATTAAATTACTGTTTTACTGAAGCTGTACCCCACGTTAACACGTTCACATGTTTATATTAAGTGGCACAGCACGATGGCAAGGTAGGAAATGGCACTGAAAAAAAATGTATGTAATAAAGAATGTAATAAACTACCTCACTCTGAAGTGGCAAATGACAGTGAAATGACTCATTCTAATTTAGTGGCTCTTCAGTACTACCATTTATTTTCTTTTAGCATTACATTGATCATTTATGTAGAGCAGTAGCTGTCATTCAGAAAACAGCCTCAAAAGATCTTTTTTTTTCTATTTACTTTTGTGCAACAGCAGATTCTTGTGGCTGTAGGAACTATAATAGGAAAAAGATGAAGGCCAGCAAAGGGAAAAACATGGGGTAGAGGGATTGAACATCCAAAAATCAGCCTCCAGGGCTAAAAACTGAAGCCAGTGCAGTTCCTAAAGTGTCCTCTTGAGTCTAACTGAAAAAGGCAGTCAACCCCCATAGACTGCCAAATTTTAAGTTCATGGGGATTGGAAAACTTTAAAGCAGAAAACAAACAGCCTGATACTAAAATTTGTTATAGCTTGTTTTTCTCTTCCATTTTTTTAGACTTAAAACAACTTGTATTAATCGTATTAAGACTTGAAGAATTATGGATTATTAGAAACATGGTTACTTTGAATCTGTGGTGGGTTCTGAAACATCTGGCTGCAGCTGTTTGCTTATGTGTCACCCCTGCTAATTGAAGTGAACCTTGACTTTTTGACTGTGTGCCTCTTGTTGGTGCCTTTTGAATCATTTTGGATGCAGTTATCTGAAGAATTGCTTCATGTATTATTATTTGTTGTAACAGCCTGTCAGTGTTTCAGTTTTTGGTGAATGAAATTCCAACTACTTTATTTGTATATGACAAAACAATAGTTAGCAGGAATCAGTGTCTGCATGAGGTTTATGGTGACATATTGCTAATATGACGTGTTGCTTTATGTGATATTTAGCACTTGCCTATGTCAATCTACAACACAAATTCTAATACAGCAAAGCAATGAGATCAAATTATGATGATCTTCAATGCCAAAATGATGTCTTTTTTAAAGTACCACATCGGCAGGTACATGGTTTTCCACCTTCTAAAAGAGTGCTTTATCATTCTTTTTGGGAAATGACATGACGCTGAATAAAACGGCTCAATGAAGAGAAAACACAAATTCTAAAACCACGCTGGGCTACAACTTGACATCCAAAAGAAGAATACACTGTCTGTCTATCTAACTGAATATTAGGAGCCAAACAGTCTGTAACAGCGCGATGGATGGCCTCATCACTGTGCTCAGACACTGATGCTGCTCGGATGGCTCTGCTGTGGCAGCTCTTGGAGGAAGTTACAACCCACCATCCTGGAATCCAAGCATGTGATACTCTGAATTTGTGTTCAGTCTGAGCCCACTGTACATGTGCTGCAGATAGAGAAAGTGTAAAGTGGCCTGTACATCACAATGAAATTAACTAGTGGTGTATAAAATGGATATTAGAGTGACTATTTCTGTGTGCCAAAAAGTGATCGTCTGCCAGAAAGTGATTCCCGTCCGCTGGAGCGTGCGCAGCTGCTTAAAGCTGTAGTGCCCAGATTACTTATGTAGACAGCTACTTCCGTGCAACTGATATAAGATGTGGTAAGCTGAACACAGCTTCAACCGTCTGTTTGTTGAAAAATATTAACGCAACCGCACTACATTTTCTTGTTAGTAATGGTAACGGCGTTGTAATGATAGAAAGAGTAATTAGTTAGATTACTTGCCGTTAGTAAAGCCGTTACTTGTAACGCCGTTATTCCCATCACTGGTTAACGGTAGTTGACAAAGACCTGTGGTTCTATGGGAAACTGATCCTCAACTTCTTTGCTGTCCTACCTCTGTAAATACTCTTCTGGTTAGATTTCAGGCCTAGTCACTTTTTCAAGCCACGCTGAACACAATAGTAAGTACATTTTGTAAATTATGGATAACATTAGTGTCCAGCAGGACAGTAAAGCAGCATATGCTTTACCTACTGTAAGCAACAAACTTTGGAGCTGACACGAAACACGAAACTCTAGTTCTTCTACTAGCTACTTGGCTGGCTCCAACAGGAAGTCAATCCTCATAGACTCTGGTATATACTCGTAGCACTTCAAGTTAGGTAGTCAAAGCAGTCTATGCCCACTGCGCAAAGTGACTTGGAGTGACATCTTTTATAAATTGTTTTTGGATGTACAATTTTGGTCCACTGAAGGAATTGTTTATGAATGTTATGTTGCCGTCTGTCTGACCTCTGTGTTACAGGCTACCTATAATCCAAACGTGGCCATTGTGGATGTCTTATTAATATCAAACAACTTAGACATCATTTTTATACTGCTTCTATAGTATCTGCAGTCTAATGTTTCCAGAGGGTGGAGGGCATGTTTTCTGTACAGAGATCAGCAGACATCTTGGAGATGTCTGCTGATCTAATCTTTAGAGAAAGTAGGGTATTTTGTCAACACCATCAGATGTCAACACCATCAGGATTTTTGTCTGACGGTGTTGACCCTTTTTCTAATGATGTTGACAAATGTCACAAAAGTGTGCTATTCACCATTTATATTAAGTTATTTTTTACTAATATTTCAGTCATATTACTTCTTGTGTATTTTACTGATATTTCTGCTTCACGGATGTGTCAAATATTATCAAATTTGCCTTATCTTGAATCTCATTGTGTATGTATACATTATTAATCCTGTAGGAAAATGCTTAGTCCTCTGCATTTAACCCATTCACTCAGTGATGCAGTGGGCAGCTACCAATCCAGGATAGCCTCTGTTTGTTGGATTTGAACGCCCAACCTTTCGATCATGTGGCATCTACTGAGCTAGCTGTCCCCCGAGAGCTATTCTTTAAGTGATGATGTATGAATCCTGCTTCCAGGCCCAAACTACTCTGTGTTTGTTAAGCCTGTTGTGCTGTTAAAATGTTTTAATGCTTTTTATCTTGTTCTATTACATCTGAACAAGCCCCTAAAAACAGCCAGTGATCACTGTCAGCCTAACCATCGGAAACCCTCACGTTAACTTTTATCAAGTGGAAAAAAGTTAGCATTCATCCTCCAGCTTCACTGTGTTTATGTTATGCTAACACAGCTGTGTCGCTAGCGATCACGTAGCACATCACTATATACCAGCTAGCCCAACTTCAGTAACCTGACAATAGTCACTGCTGTTTAGTTTTCTGTCTCCATTTATGTTGGAAGTGGTAGCAGAGCTGGTATATCATGTTCAGGTGGAAACAAGCAATCTAACTTTAACTTTAAATTTCATATATTCTGTTTTCATGGATGCCTGGATGTTACACCTGCTAGTGCAGCCACACTGATCATTTTATTAAAGATGAAAGAATTTAGACAGTTTGTGACTCTCAGTGATGCCGCAGAGTTCCTTTGCTTTGGGATCTGCAGCAGAGTTTGGACCTGGAAATGGCTAATGACATCAAACTTAATGGCTGGATAGCATTTCTATTGCTTAATGCATAATTGTGTTGTGAATATTCATCCTTAATCTGTGAAAAAGCACAAGGTTCAGAAGAATTATAGTAATTAAAAAAATGGTACATTTCAGGCTAGAATAGCAAAGGGGAACCTGTCAGCAGAGGAACGAAAGAGAAGGAACAGGGATGATCAAAAAAGAAAGAGAGAAAAAAATAACAGCCAGCCTGAGTTGAAGAAAGAGTTTTTCATAAAGGAAAGGGAAAGATGGAGAAATAGAGTGAAAGAGGGAAAAATAAAGAACACCAGTGATCTGAAAGGAAGAGAAAAAAGTCAGAAGAGAAGGTTTTGGAAACAAGCACAGAGAGTCTAAAGGAGAGAAAGTCCAGCAAGGTCTAAACACACAACCACAGAGAACTTTAGGAATCAAGGAGTAGTAGGTAGCTGGTGAACTATTAAGATGTAGAACTTGACATGTGCAAAAACAGAATTGTTATGATGTGTCTTGTGATATTACAAAGGTTGTTAAGGTTTAATTGTCATTTTGAAAGAAATAATATCTTGTTTTCTACTAGTGTGTCACCACCGTCAGATTTGTGTCACCACCGTCAGCACCTTGTCAACTCCATAATATGGAGTTTTTGTTTATTTTTCTCTTTTGGAGAACCATATAGTTTCCTCCCTCATGATCTTCCAATAAAAATATGTAATTTTCTCAATAAATGTGTAATTTGCATGTTGCTTAATATGATTGTTTCTTATACAGATTAAATACAAGCTTCTGAAAATATGTATGACTGTAACTCTAATAATAAAAAGCCAAAACAATCTTACTTTTAAATGTGGTATAATTACTTTGAAAACATATGTGCATAAACAATAGAACAGAGAAGCTGCTAATAGTCAAAATAGCTGAAACAACTTAATTTAAAATATATATTTTTGCATTTCTTTGTGTCTGACGGTGTTGACAAAAACCTTGCACTTCTCCAGCAAAAACATAAATTATTAAAAAATGTTACACCTGGGAGATTGTACCAAAACATGGTGAGACAGCCAAAACTTTGTGTAACAATTATATGTAAATATGTTTTTGAAAAATCAAAAATTATATTTTAGAAAATTAAAACCTGTTTTGTCCCTAATCTCAGGAATCACAGATATGACAGATTTAACCTGGTTACAAACAATTAAATTGTTTAATTGAAGCAGATAAACCAGTTAAAAAAACAGGAATATGTAAAATAACAAAAAAAGGTACTGAATAAATCAATAGACTAACACATAATAGATTAATAGATTGTGTTTGTTTATAAATAATTTGTATTCATGCATATCATGTTGATAACACAATACTGATATTTGTAAATAAAAAAATATAACATTTACTAACAATGTAAATTTCTTGCACCTGCCATAGACATCCCCATGACCTCCAAAAGAATTGCCCAGTTGTAAAGTTCAAATGCTGAACGTCTTATTCACGTCCAAGATAGGCCATGGTTGGACGTCCAAATTGTGAACCTAGTTTGGACGCCATATAGATGTCCAGAATTGATCATGGACCAACAGACCCAATATGCACATCTATTCGAAGTCCAATATTTAGGGAGATAGACCTCTCCACCATGTTTGTGCTGTTATAGAGATTTTTATTGGAAATACCTGACAAATACTCAAAGCCAAAGTTTGCAGTTTTAATGAGTGAAATTTCAGAATTAGTCTATTATTTAGTGTTAATTAGCATTTTCTATGTCTGTGCATCGCGGTAGTTATGTTTATTGATATGGCTTGCTAACAAAGCTAGCATTAGCTGATTAGCATGGTTGTGGCCATAATACTAATGCTGACTTGACATTACCAGTTTCAAAACACTAAGATGTCACTAATGTTGACAACCAAAACGCTCAGCTTGAATGTTTACAACAAGTCATTTGCTAACTAATAGATGATGTCAGAGTGATCTGTCCATTTTTTATATCCAGTCTATACTTTGAACCCACAATGCACTCCACTGCCTGCCTTGTGGAGTGACAATACTGCAAAGTGTGCTAATCTCTATCAACAACAAATGGAAATGAATATTCCTTATTGAAAATCATGCAAGAGTGCAGCAGATTTACAGCTCATATATATGTGAGCCTTCTGAGCTCCAATATACCTTAATGTCTACATGTTGCATCTAGAATTCTTTTTTTATGTTGTGGTGGGTGGCCTGTAATAAATACAGCTGCAGATCCAGTACAGGTGAAGCTACAGGCAACCAAGATGGGATACCTGTAAGGCCATAGCTACTGTGGCCAATGATTGTGCAGCCAGGAGGGAGACACTGCATCAAAAAAAAAAGTCATATAGTCAGGATATCCCTGTGTGTGTGTGTGTGTGTGTGTGTGTGTGTGTGTGTGTGTGTGTGTGTGTGTGTGCGTTTGTGATGTGAGTGAGTGAAGGTGGAGGAGCAGATCAGGGCAAGCGGCATGCAGCCAATCAATTCACCTGCACCAAAAAGGGAGGGTGAAAACTGAAAAGCCGGCTGTGTGTGTGTTATGGAGAGGCTTCCCCTTCGCTGGCTGATATATGAGGCACTGTGCAGCCCCAAATTACAGTCTGGTATACAAGTGTTTTCTGTTCATTCAGAAATTATAGCAAGCTCCGAGGGCCAGCCTCAGAGCTTCACATGCTGACTGCTGGGGCTGCTGCTCTGATGGAGATGGGTTTGGGGAGCGTGTATGCGCACGTGAAGGGCCTGGCTGAGAGGGAGAAAGAGAGAAAAAAAAACCCTCACCTTTAATGTTGTGTTCGGATAACTAATGGGCACCTTGTGGAAAGTGCTGTTGGAAAGCACAGCCTGCCTGATGTCTTCGAAGATGGTGATGATATCATCCAGTAGGCAGCGCTTGTCCCTGTGGCTCAAGACGCAGAGGTGCGCGAACGTGAAATTGAATCCCTTGTAATTGACGCGCAGATCCAACACCTGCTTGTGGACCTGCAGGACCTGATCGGCCAGCTCCAGGATGTTCCCCCCGGACTTGGCGAGCAGGATCAGCCTGCCATATCTGCCCGGGGTGTGCAAATCCGAGTACAGCTTGTGCTTTGACTGGTCGATTTGAAACAAGCTGTTAGCGAGACTCCGCTCGATCTTGGCGAGGCTGTGAGTCGGGGCGACCAGTACCTCCAGGTCCGTCTCCGGCTTGAATCGGCTCAGCACTGTAGATCCGAAAATGATGGTGAGCACCGCAGGGACGGTGAGGAAGAAAACGGGATGTCTGCTAACGAATAAGCCCAGCCAGTAGAACGAAGCCTTGAGCCCTCTGTGTATCACTTGCCGCAGCATCCTCCACAAAATCCAGCTTGCAGATGCCCCGTGTCCTCCGATGAAGCACATGTGACATCAGACTCCGTTCCCCGGCTTAGTACAATTCGTAAGAGAATTACACCAGGCTACAACACCATGCACACACTCTTACATGCACACACGCTTACACACTCTCACACACACGCACTCGCACACCTGGAAAACAGCACTGCAGCAATTCGCGGCAAGGCGGGCTAACGCGCGCGCGCGCACGCACATACACGCACGCATACTCAGACAGTCACAAAATCATAGTGCGTGAGCCGAACGAGACGAGTCCACGATGTCTGATCTCAAGCCATTCCGCCTGCGTGTGATGGAGAGAATGCTGCGAGTCTCCTGCTCTGCACCGGCTGCAGTAGCAGCGACGAGCCGCGGCAGTGGGATGTGCATGTGTGTGTGAGTATGTGTGTGTATGCCTTCTGTCTGCCTCTACAGCTCTCACACCAGCGGTGGCGCCTGATTTATGTACTTAACTGTAACCATGTGGCGGGGTTGAAGAGGAAGGATGGATGTGGCGGGAGGGAGGAGAGGGGTGACCCGTGGTTATTTTTGGGAACCGGGGAGGCAACATGATAGTTGTGAAATGCTCCCGCAGGTGGCTGAATGACCAGCAGCACTTGGAGAAATGAGTCAGTGTTAGCTTCATGAATGGGGAAAACCCAACTTGTGCAGTGCTTCACGCTGAGTGGTTTGTGCAGGCCAGGCATGGTGGTGTAAATGGATCATTCAGCACAGACCTCCCTGATGTTTTTTTTTAAAGTATGTCTTTGTAAGTTGTCCAGTTATTCACGTTCATATTGCCAAAATCCTCCACAATTTAAATGGACATTTGAGAAGTGCATAAAGATATTTCTTGATATATCTTTATATTTGGATGGACACTAACATGGACTGCAGTTCTCAGAAATGACCTTGATTCATCCTTTTCTTAGAATTGGTATAGACATGCTAAAGGGAGCAAAGGTCCAACAAGACCAAATGGCAGGTTGTCTTGGTAAATTAATTGGTTCCTGTGTAGGGCTTTTCTACTCCACTGAAGCACTCTTTAAACAACATGCCTCATTCACAAAAACACTTTTTTCTATGCCTAAGTGCTTTATATTTAACATTCACACACAGTTACAATCGATGGTTTAGTATCTTGCCAAAGGATGCTTTGGCATGCATCCTGGAGCAACAGCCAGGAATTAAACCACCAACCTTCCAACCAGCCAATAACCTGCGCTAGTTCCTGCCATCTCAGATCTTAGGGCGACAGTTATCTCTCAAGGACTTAATATTGTAGATGCTGGTGCATCAAGACATCTGTGCCAAAGGAAACCATGTGTATAATCATGAGACGCAGGTGCCATGGCATTATTTTTTTTTGGCGCAGTATTAGAACTCGTCACAGCAAATTTCAATGAATGCACCTGCTCTTCAGTGGCGCAATCCCAATCTGCAAACTCACAGAATCTGAGGTTCATTCCTGCCAAATGTATGGGGCCTGTCCTACTCTCAAGTCTTCAAGTGCATATGGGCACTCATGAGTCAGCATATACTGCAAACCTTCCCTTAGTACTTGTCCAGAGATCTTAGTGACATTAGTTATTTTTCAATATATCCTGCCCCCCACAAAATGTACACAAACCAGAAAAGGATTATATAGTTTACCAGCACCAACTGGCACTTAGACTACAAAAATGGGAAAATTAATATGAAGTGGTTTTTTTTTTTTATTCAAACAAACATGAATCTTTGAGATCTAGTAACAGGAACCTGAGTAGAGTTGTGATCGTGGATGTGATCGTTGCTATTCTCTCCATATAAAACACAGTCACACAAAAGGCTGTTTATTAACAAAAGAATATATATACTAATAGGAGGCTGTTGATTATGACTCTTAGCATATGATGTCTACTTCTGTAACAGCAAACCCATAGCATAGAGTTCATGTGCATGGTGGTGTGGTGGTTAGTGCAGTTGCCTTATTTCAAGAAGGTCCTGGGTTTGAATCCGCATCTGACTGGGGCTTTTCTGTGTGATATTCACATGTTCTCCACATCTCCACATATAGCGTAGTAGCGTAGGCTCCACTTCCCCCTCCCCCACCTAGTATTCCTGAATTGGAGAAGATTAATTAACTGATTGATGGACAGTGTGAAGAATAGTAACACTATGTCTGTGGAGCAGATGACATCTGTGGTAATTTAGAACACCTTTTACTTAAGCTTATGTCCATAGACACACTGGAACAATTCCAAATTGGGTTCTATACCCCCCACTCAATGACAAGTGTGACTTTGTGTGGAGTCTGACTTGCTGGTAAAGGAGTCTCTTAATGTAAATGTACAGTAGTAAGCTTTAAGACACCCATTAATATAGCAGAAAGAGGAACTTCTGATCAGCATATGTAACATGGGCTACAATAGGTGTAGACCTGTTTGTGAGAGTACTTTGTAATCCAGTTCTAATCAGGACGTTTGTTTCAGAGAAGGCTGGATAATTTCTGTCCATTTGTGGGAACAGCACTAGCTAGTGGTGTTCTGTCAGGACAAGAAAGGCTTGACAAATCTAAAAATAGATATTAATAAAAGGTACCAAAGCAAATCAATCGCTCCCTCATCTTGGACAGTGTTGTCATAAAACGTCTCGCCTGTTTGCATCTATCCTTTACATTACTGCCATCTTGTAGCCACAGTTGGCTATTGCGCTGAAAGCTGCACTTGTTTTGTGTTCATAGGAAACTGCAGCTGTCTCAATTCTGGACAATCTGAGTCCAGGAGCATTTTCTGGTGATTGCACTTGTACATTGTGGATAAACTTCTGATCTTTCACGGTTAATTGATGGGAGATCAGTCTGCAAGACAAGCTTCTGCTGGCTCAGCTTTCATTGCTCTGAGGTCAGTTACGTTATGCCCTTTGTGTGGAAACACAGCTAGCATTAGCAAGTGAAAGAGCTTTAGCGATTTATCACTGTAACAGAGGAGCTTCATCTTCGTGAACAGCTTGTACAACATGTGTGATGTAGAGAATGGAGTCTGAAAAAGTTATTATTAACTAAGATAATACATTAGCAATAAAATCTGTGACAATAATAGAAAGATGATTGCAGCTCTGACCATTCTATCTAAGTAGGCAAGTTGATCAGGTCAAAGCTTTTTTCAGATTAGGATCTATTAAAAAATTGTCCTAATGTAATATGTTTAACCAACAATTTTTCCAACACTCCGCCTTTATTTTTCATTCATATTTTAATCCCCACTGTAGATATGGACAATTTCCCATGTCATAGACTGGCCAAGCTTTTTAATTCAGGTGATTTTTTAATTATATTATCAATCAAAAACTGTAGAATCAAAAGTGTTAAGGTTTTTGCAGAAGAGTTTACACTGGACAATTTTCTTTTCTTTTTTTTTCCTTTTGTTTTGCAATTTGAGTAAATCCTAGCCAAAGTCTACTTTAGTGTCTGCTGTTAGTGCCATGCTTAAAATGTTTTTTCATTGAAGTTATGCCACACCTGGATTCATCTCAATGAGAAACGATGGAACTAAGGCACTTTGAGCACACTAGACAACCCCTGAAACAAAGGTATAGAAATACATTTCTATAGAGTCTATCTAGTATTTCTCCACTTACAGTTTTTTCTGATTGCTTAAGCACATTTATTGTAACTATTGGCTAATTTTGCAAAACTCTTCACACAAATAAGAAAACCTGTCACCCAATAATCAAAACATTGTAGTTCTCTTGCAAAAGCAAACACAGCTAGATTAACTCTTCACACCTTCGTAAAAATGGTGTTTCCGTATCAAACAGTACACACAAGCCAACATCTACTAAGCACACAATGCGCCAACTGCACACTGATGGTATGAATACAAAACACATCTGGCTTTTGCTTTCTCTGTGCACAAGGTAGGCTATGTCAGTTTGAGCTCATACTTCTGTCATAGATCCATAAGCATAGAGGGATCCAAACTTCAAGTACTGGTGTTTATTCAAACACATCAAAACAAACACAAGTGTTCATTTCCAAGTATAGGATTATTTGCAATCGCCATAATGACTATATGGGTTACTTGGTCTGCAGTGAACATGCTTCCTCTGCCCCAGCATCTGGTCATCTAGCAATTCTGTAAAGTAACAATTTCAGTATTTTTACATCAATGGTATTGGTGTGTTTCTCATTGGCATATGGCAGTGCTACAAGTCTTTGTGCGAAGTGACTGTACTAACCGATTCTCATTTCAAGATGTCCTTATGGTACTTGCTACAGTGTAGCGGCTCGAGTTAGGCTGGACCCGTTGGCCAGCTACCCTCAGGATCATTCCACGGTTGATTACATGGTCCACTATTGTAGCTCTGATGTCATCAGCAATTCTATTTCTTACTCTTCCTACCCTTCCTCTCCCCCCTCCTCATCTTCCTCTCCCCCCTCCTCGTCTTCCTCTTGCTCCTCCTTGTCCTTGTCGTCCTCTTCATCCTACTTCTTCACCTCCACGTCCTCTTCCTCGGCCTCCTCTACTTCTCACTCTTTCTGCTCCCTCCATTGTACTCCGCACACACAGCTTACCTGTATTATAGTGCTTAGGCTGATTGCAAAGTGAACTAATTATCTAGAAAAGTTTTCACATGTGAAAGTGTGCCAGACAGTTGGCAAGTTAGTGTTAATGATAGCCATACATGTGTATACTTTTGCTAGGAGTGTGTTGGAAATTTGGTAATTGAGTGTTGTGCAGTGAATTGTGCCTACAGTTTTGCAAAGTGTGTGTTACAAAATTGCAAACTGAGTGCAAAGCAGTTTTTGTGCTTTTAGTTTTGCAAACTCAGTGAGTGGTTTTGCTATAAGTCTGAATAGTTTTCGAGATTGTGCTACAGGAATCACAGTTAGGGTTTAAGCATTCAGAAAAAACTGTAATTGCTACTCTGCTACTGGCATGCTGATCATCAGTTTGGGATAATTAAATGTTTCCGTTATTCACTGATGGCTGATGGACCATCATGAAACAAGGGGACAAATTTGAAGAATATGGTTGTAATCGTGGAAGCAGAAAATAATGTAATTCAGCAAATCCTGGATCCAAGGGCTCAACTGATAGATTTTACAGTTTTTGCTCATTGCTTGAACACTATAAACCCATGCTTAGACTAAAGTAACACAACTTGAAGCTTTTGTTACCATACCCCAAACACATGTACCCATACCTTAAACAAAAGTGCTGCTTTGCACTCTGGTTGCAATTATGCAACACACATGGTCCTGCATACTACACTCTATTTCATACATAAGACACTTCGTTCAAAAATGAAATTTCAGGGTGCCATTTGGAAAACACATGTATCCAAAATACAAAACACATCGGGTAATTGCAACCACTCAAATATACACCTGAAGGCACTTACTTGCAAAACTGAACACCAATTAGCCAACCACAAAAAGCCCTCAGTTTAGCCATTTCAAGAACTTTGCAAGCATGGATGGAGGGAGAGCAAGAGGAAGAGGAGGAGGGGGTCAAAGAGGCCATGCACGGACCCATATTTCTGATGATATAAGAGCAACTTTGGTGGACCATGTCATCAACCACGGCCTGACTATGAGGGAAGCTGGGCAGAGAGTCCACCCACATCTAAGCCGCTTCACAGTGGCATCTGTAATACAGTTTTTTCTGAATGCTTAAACCCTAACTGTGATTCCTGTAGCACAATCTCTAAAACTATTCAGACTTATAGCAAAACCACTCACTGAGTTTGCAAAACTAAAAGCACAAAAACTGCTTTGCACTCAGTTTGCAATTTTGTAACACACACTTTGCAAAACTGTAGGCACAATTCACTGCACAACACTCAATTACCAAATTTCCAACACACTCCTAGCAAAAGTATACACATGTATGGCTATCATTAACACTAATTTGCCAACTGTCTGGCACACTTTCACATGTGAAAACTTTTTTAGATAATTCGTTCACTTTGCAATCTGCCTAAGCACTATAATACAGGTAAGCTGTGTGTGCGGAGTACAATGGAGGGAGCAGAAAGAGTGAGAAGAAGAGGAGGCCGAGGAAGAGGACGTGGAGGTGAAGAAGTAGGATGAAGAGGATGACAAGGACAAGGAGGAGCAAGAGGAAAATGAGGAGGGGGGAGAGGAAAATGAGGAGGGGGGAGAGGAAGGGTAGGAAGAGTAAGAAATAGAATTACTGATGACATCAGAGCTACAATAGTGGACCATGTAATCAACCGTGGAATGACCCTGAGGGTAGCTGGCCAACGGGTCCAGCCTAACTCGAGCCGCTACACTGTAGCAAGTACCATAGGGACATCTTGAAATGAGAATCGGTTAGTACAGTCACTTCGCACAAAGACTTGTAGCACTGCCATATGCCAATGAGAAACACACCAATACCATTGATGTAAAAATACTGAAATTGTTACTTTACAGAATTGCTAGATGACCAGATGCTGGGGGCAGAGGAAGCATGTTCACTGCAGACCAAGTAACCCATATAGTCATTATGGCGATTGCAAATAATCCTATACTTGGAAATGAACACTTGTGTTTGTTTTGATGTGTTTGAATAAACACCAGTACTTGAAGTTTGGATCCCTCTATGCTTATGGATCTATGACAGAAGTATGAGCTCAAACTGACATAGCCTACCTTGTGCACAGAGAAAGCAAAAGCCAGATGTGTTTTGTATTCATACCATCAGTGTGCAGTTGGCGCATTGTGTGCTTAGTAGATGATGGCTTGTGTGTACTGTTTGATACGGAAACACCACTTTTACGAAGGTGTGAAGAGTTAGTCTAGCTGTGTTCGCTTTTGCAAGAGAACTACAATGTTTTGATGATTGGGTGACAGGTTTTCTTATTTGTGTGAAGAGTTTTGCAAAATTAGCCAATAGTTACAAAAAATGTGCTTAAGCAATCAGAAAAAACTGTAAGAAAATTCCGACTAGAAAACAGGTCTGTCTTCATCTCACTGCCTTCTACTCTACTCAGATGGTTTTCATAGTACTGTTCTAAAGTTACCATATCAAGTGTACAGGGTATTGCAGGGTGCTAATGCTGCTTTTGCAGCCAAAGTGGTAGTTTCTGTGAAACATACCATGATTACTTATATTGAAGTACAGTGTTGTACAGTGGATGATACAGTATATACAGTGAAGTACTGTAAGAAAAATAAGCAAACCGATGACAATATGTGGTTGTATTTCTCTAGAATGACTCGAAGACCTTCTGGGGGAGGACGCCAACACCTGTTCACACAACGGCAGGAACTTGCTGTTGTGGACCTAGTGAGGGCAGACAATGCCATCCGTCTCCACCAGCTACGACGGAAAATACTTGCAGACAGGCGAGTGTTCAGCAACATAGACCATGTGAGCATCACCACCATCAGACGCATCTTGGGTAAACACAGCATCACCATGAAGCAGCTCTACAGAGTCCCATTCGAGAGGAACAGTGACAGGGTCAAAGGACTTCGAGCTGAATATGTACGGGTACGTGTAACTGTCCCTTACATTTACAATAGAGTATTGGTGAAGTCCAGTAGCAGCTGAATATGTACCATATCAGTACCACTTGGATCTATTCTGAGAGCTACACAGGTACCTGTGTGATGGGGTGAGGGTGCTGTATGTGTAGCACTGTAGTACAGTGATATGTTCCCCTTTTTTTCAGAGAATCTTGGCCATGGATGGAGCTGCACAGCCTCATGAATACATTTTCATTGATGAAGCTGGATTCGACCTGAGCAAAACAAGACGACGGGGTCGTAATGTAATTGGCCAAAGGGCAATTGTGCACGTCCCAGGGCAGCGCGGGGGAAACATCACATTATGTGCCGCCATATGCCTTCGAGGGCTTCTGCACCATCATGCAATACTAGGTCCATACAATAGCCAGCACATACTCACATTTCTAGATGCTCTCCATGATATAGTTGTACAGAACAGACCAGATCAGCCCAGGTTTGTGGTGATATGGGATAATGTCAGTTTCCATCGGGCTGCTCTGGTCCAGGCCTGGTTCTCCAACCACAGTCAACTTGAAGTGGTATGCTTTTGCCCCCTTACTCACCATTTTTAAACCCTATAGAGGAATTTTTTTCGGCTTGGAGATGGCGTGTATATGACCGCCAACTACATGCCTGCATGCCTCTTCTGCAGGCAATGGAACAGGCCTGCGGCAACATTCAGGTGACAGCAATCCATGGATGGTTTTGACATGGAAGAGGATATTTTCCCCGGTGCCTAGCGGGAGAAGACATTGCTTGCGATGTTGATGAGGTCCTGTGGCCAGACCCCAACAGACGGCGGGATCCATGAGCCCACGTATGCACAATTGTCATGATTTTTTGTTTACAGTATAGTGTTTTTTCTATTACTGTATTATGGTTTTTTTTTTGGTTTTTTTTTTTTTGCTTTATCTGAATTCATAGTACTGCAATGTACAATATTGAGTAGGTCTATTTGCTTTTTTGGTTGTTTGCAAATGTGTCTCCTGAAAATATGCCTTCTGAATGAACAATGGAAATCAAAGACTGCAGTGCTTTATATAAAGTAGACTAGTGTGTTCCTCCTGCTCTGTAAGTGTTTGCATATGATGCAAGTATGTGTCATTTTGTCAACAGAGTTACATTTTGACAAAGGAATGTTAGGTTTTGATAGCAGAGTTTAGGTTTTGAGAGTAGAGTTTCAATTTGGTGCAGATGTGAATGGTATATTTCCCAGTGTTGTGTCATGTTTACTTGTGTTTAGGGTTTTGGCACAATGAGCAAAGTTTTGCAAAATGTGTTCAGGCAACGGGCAAAAACTGTAAAACATAGACAAATATAAAACAGACAAAAATGTGTCAAAATTACTACCAAGTGCTTGACTGGCCAGCCAATCCGCCTCTATGACCTGAAGCCCATAGAGAATCTGTGGGGCATTGTCCAGAGGAAGGACATCTGAGCCAAAAATCAAAAGTGACCTGGGCTTCAATAACATCTTAGCAATATGAGATAAACAACCTATCCTATTTTGACACACTCAGCTCAGATATACAAAATTGGGGCTAGTAATGGTTGCTAGTAGCATAATTTAAATAATAAATTCCAGAATGTAATAACACTAGCAAAGAGTATAAATAATGCTAAAACATCCCAAAAGATCTATAAATGGACTGGAATTCACACCACTTCCTCTAATTAGGAAAAAAATACCACTACTTCTACTAAAATATTAATAACTATAATTATCTTTGTCACGGCGGGGTGCGTCGGTGTGTTTGTTGGAGCGGACCCAAAAGCAGACACTGGAGGCAAGGAGCTGGTTTGCAAACTGAAGGCGAGCCTTTATTTCGGCTGAAAACATGAAACTATGAAACACCAAGCATAACTATGATAAACTATGACGAACCTATGACTGACCATGATAACAAAAGGTAAAACTATGACTGTGACTAGATGACATGAGGGAAATTCGCAGACATCCTGACAATGAACAGTAAGAGACAAAGGACTTAAATACACACATGAGGTGATCAGGGGGAGTGGAGACACATGAGGAAACAGCTGACTAGGATGAACATAACGATGCACAGGAAATGTAAACTAAAACACAACGACATGAAAACTGGACTTTCAAAATAAACAGGAAAACATGACAAGACACATCTCCAAAAGTTGATTCTGTTCATCTGGACGTAGCGTTTTGTGGGAGAAATGTAGTTGGCGGTCATATACACGCCATCTCCAAGCCGAAAAAAATTCCTCTATAGGGTTTAAAAATGGTGAGTAAGGGGGCAAGTATACCACTTCAAATTGATTGTGGTTGGAGAACCAGGCCTGGACCAGAGCAGCCCGATGGAAACTGACATTATCCCATATCACCACAAACCTGGGCTGATCTGGTCTGTTCTGTACAACTATATCATGGAGAGCATCTAGAAATGTGAGTATGTGCTGGCTATTGTATGGACCTAGTATTGCATGATGGTGCAGAAGCCCTCGAAGGCATATGGCGGCACATAATGTGATGTTTCCCCCGCGCTGCCCTGGGACGTGCACAATTGCCCTTTGGCCAATTACATTACGACCCCGTCGTCTTGTTTTGCTCAGGTCGAATCCAGCTTCATCAATGAAAATGTATTCATGAGGCTGTGCAGCTCCATCCATGGCCAAGATTCTCTGAAAAAAAGGGGATCATATCAGAATCAGAATCAGAATCAGAAACTTTATTGTCATTGTCATGAGAACAACGAAATTAAGAATGGTCCCCGATCATTGCATCATCCCTAGCAATATCAAAATATAAATAAAACAATAAAATTCAATAAATAAAATAGATAGAATACTTAAAATACTAATAAGATATAACAGTAAAACATTCACATACATTCCCACACACATGCTTCAGACCGTGCATAGATTAACACAAGAGTGGCGTGATGGACATTTTTTTGTAGTATTCAGATGTGTTATTGCAGTTGGATAACAGCTGTGTTTGAGTCTATTAGTCCTTGCTCTGATTGCCCTGTACCGTCTGCCTGAGGGCAACAGTTCGAACAGGGAGTGGCCAGGATGTGAGGTGTCTTTTATGATGTTTTGGGCCTTTTTAAAACAGTGGGCGTTGTGTAGAACTTCCAGTGTGGGGAGAGGGCAGCCAGTGATCTTTTGGGCGGTGTTAATGATCCCTTGGAGTGCTTTCCTCTGAGCCCCTGTGCAGCTAGTGTACCAGATGCATATGCAGTAAGTTAGAACACTCTCAATGGTGGCTCTGTAGAAGGACACCAGCAGTCTCTGTGTGATGTTATTCCTCCTGAGAATTCTCAGGAAGTACAGTCTCTGTTGGGCCTTTTTCAGCAGCTCGGAGGTGTTCACACTCCAGGAAAGGTTCTCCTCTATATTGACTCCCAGGAAGCGGAAGCTTGCCACCCTTTCTACACAGTCCCCATTTATGAATAGTGGTTGGATCTCTGCCTTTTTCCTTCTGAAGTCTATTATGAGTTCTTTGGTTTTTGAAGTGTTGAGGAGGAGGTTATTGGCCTTACACCATGACGTCAGCTGCTCCACCTCGTCTCTGTACGTAGACTCGTCTCCCTTGGAAATGAGCCCCACCACTGTGGTGTCATCTGCAAATTTCACAAAGATGTTGCTGTGGTGGCGAGGAGTGCAGTCGTGTGTGTAGAGAGAGTAGAGCAGTGGACTGAGCACACAGCCCTGGGGTGAGCCAGTGCTGAGACTCAGGGCTGAGGATGTGTGATGGCCAACTCTGACTCTCTGTCTACGGCCCGAGAGGAAGCTATTGATCCACATGCAGGTGCTGTATGGAAGCCCCAGGTCTTGTAGCTTGGCCACCAGTTTGTGTGGAAGGATGGTGTTAAAAGCTGAGCAGTAATCCACGAAGAGCATCCGCACATAGCTACCATGCTCTTCCAGGTGAGTTAATGCAGCATGGAGTGCTGTGGCTACAGCGTCTTCCGTGGATCGGTTTGCTCTGTAGGCAAACTGGTGTGGATCCAGGCTGCGGGGCAGGGCTGCTGTGATGTGTCTGCGGACCAGCTTCTCAAAGCATTTCATTACCACTGGGGTGAGTGCCACTGGTCTGTAGTCATTCAGGCCGGTGATGTGGGGCTTCTTAGGCAAGGGGACTATGGTGGAGGACTTCAGGCAGAGTGGGACAGTCGCCTGTGCGAGGGATTTGTTGAAAATCCTGGTGAAGATCCCAGCCAGCTGTCCTGCACAATCCCTCAATATTCGACCTGGCACACCATCAGGACCCGCCGCCTTCCTCGGGTTAACAGCCTGCAGCATGCGCCTCACCTCGTGCTCTTCCAGGGTGAGGGTGGTGCTGCTATGGGTGGCGTGTTGCTGCTGTGGCTCCAATACCTCCGGTACCCTGGTCTCAAAGCGGGCAAAGAAGATATTCAGCTCCTCTGCCAGCTCCAGGTCACCGTCCGCAGCTCCGAGATTGATCTTATATCACTGTACTACAGTGCTACACATACAGCACCCTCACCCCATCACACAGGTACCTGTGTAGCTCTCAGAATAGATCCAAGTGGTACTGATATGGTACATATTCAGCTGCTACTGGACTTCACCAATACTCTATTGTAAATGTAAGGGACAGTTACACGTACCCGTACATATTCAGCTCGAAGTCCTTTGACCCTGTCACTGTTCCTCTCGAATGGGACTCTGTAGAGCTGCTTCATGGTGATGCTGTGTTTACCCAAGATGCGTCTGATGGTGGTGATGCTCACATGGTCTATGTTGCTGAACACTCGCCTGTCTGCAAGTATTTTCCGTCGTAGCTGGTGGAGACGGATGGCATTGTCTACCCTCACTAGGTCCACAACGGCAAGTTCCTGCTGTTGTGTGAACAGGCATTGCCGTCCTCCCCCAGAAGGTCTTCGAGTCATTCTGGAGAAATACAACGACATATTGTCATCGGTTTGCTTATTTTTCTTACAGTACTTTACTGTATGTACTGTGTCATCCACTGTACAACACTGTACTTCAATATAAGGAATCAGCCACTTTGGCTGCAAAAGGAGCATTAGCACCCCGTACACTTGATAT
The DNA here is from genome assembly GCF_965226115.1 of Aulonocara stuartgranti. NCBI lineage: Eukaryota > Metazoa > Chordata > Actinopteri > Cichliformes > Cichlidae > Aulonocara > Aulonocara stuartgranti. Next base: position 29,822,119 of record NC_138951.1, on the reverse strand, counting down.
GGTAATGTGATATACTGTAGAACAGTGCTATAAAACCATCTGAGTAGAGCAGAAGGTATGGAGGTGAAGACATACCTGTTTTCTAGTCGGAATGTTCGTATTACAGATGCCACTGTGAAGCGGCTTAGATGTGGGTGGACTCTCTGCCCAGCTTCCCTCATAGTCAGGCCATGGTTGATGACATGGTCCACCAAAGTTGCTCTTATTTCATCAGAAATATGGGTCCGTGCATGGCCTCTTCGGCCTCCTCCTCCTCTTCCTCCTCCTCCTCTACCTCTACCTCTTCCTCTTCCTCTTCCTCTTGCTCTCCCTCCATCCATGCTTGCAAAGTTCTTGAAATGGCTACGCTGAGGGCTTTTTGTAGTTGGCTAATTGGTGTTCGGTTTTGCAAGTAAGTGCCTTCAGGTGTGTATTTGAGTGGTTGCAATTACCCGATGTGTTTTGTATTTTGGATACATGTGTTTTCCGAATGGCACCCTGAAATTTCATTTTGTGAGCGAAGTGTCTTATGTATGAAATGGAGTGTAGCATGCAGGACCATGTGTGTTGCATAAAGGAGTAGGTGTGTTGCATAATTGGAACTGGGGTGCAAAGCAGCGCTTTTGTTTAAGGTAGGGGTACATGTGTTTGAGGTATGGTAACAAAAGCTACAACTTGTGTTACTTTAGTCTAGGCATGGGTTCATGGTGTTCAAGCAACGGGCAAAAACTGTAAATGATACACGGCGGTCCCTGCCCGTTAGACCAGCACGAATCTCTGCAAACGTTTGAAGAAAAATATCTCCTTAGAATTTTGGGGCATTTCAAAAATATTTTCATAGTAGAAACTATTGTTGAGGACTTGAGAAGAACAGCCTAGCCTATTGTGACACACTATCAGCTCATCCATAGTAGCCCTCAGAAAAGACCTTCATCTAATCACAAAAAGAGCTCATAGCTGAGTCAGAAAGAAATGGGGCACAAGACATATTTGTATCATATCATATGTGTTGCCCTTTGAGGCAAGGTCTTTTCAAATTTAGCCACTCTGTGTCATCCCATTGGAGATATAGTGCATTATGTTAATGCTGTTGTATGCATCAGTAAAGCAGGAATTCCCTTGTGTACCCACAGCATACATGCTTTATGACTTACTGGCCTAAGTGGGTGGGGAAAATACCATGTACGTATTCTTTTCTCCTTCCAAAGCAGTAAATTCTCCCCTGTGGAAGGGCTTAATTAAAGGCCACACATTGACCACATTCCATTTAGCCTGTGACTGGATGCCAAGCAATTACCATTTAAAAACAAAGTCTCTGGTTATTTGGGAGAGCATCGGTACTGGTAAATCTTTGTTATGTGTTGCAGAGTGGGTTACAGTGAGTTTTATTAATCTATTGACACATCAGGGATTATATCTCTCTTTTTTCTATTTCCAAGATTGCAAAAAAAATCTTTTCTTCTGAAGAGTACCTTCATTTACATATTCGGCATTTGGTTAGGGCTCCTTTACAGTGAATAACTGCATCTATATTGTATTAAAATGATGAGCTTCTGGCACTGCTGAGCTGTTATTGAAGCCCAGGTTGTTTCTGATCTTCCTCTAAAAAAAGTCCTGGTTGATGCTATGCTGACTTGATAAAACACTGTGGGCCAACAAATAATCATCATAGTCATCACAGACTACAGAACCTTCACACTGAACTTCAAAGCCTCTCCGTTCTTCCTCCAGACAAAAGGAGCCGAGTTACAAAAGAAATGTAAAATTCACTTTCATGTGAAACCAAGACTTTGGACCCCGGTACAACAATCCAATCCTTTTTCTCCATAGCCTATGTAAGATGCTTCTGTCGTTATCTATGCTTCCAGAGTGGTTTGATATCAGGAATGTGACAGTTCTACCCCACTTCCTGAAGATGTGTGTAGGTGCATGATATGATATTGTCGTGTTGGAGTTGTTCCCAGATCATCATACTAAATGTTGTTCCAGGATCAACATTGCAAGTGACCAATCAGAATGTTGTGACGTCATACTTTTGCGACTTCAGGAAAAAACGCCGTAAAACCAAAGACTGTACTTAACACTTAGAGTCCCCCGAGAGCAGCAGTGCCCTGCCTTCTACCTTTCTACCTTTAAAACCCGCCTTCCAGCCAAATAGCTGGTAGGCTTTTAGCTAGGCTTTAGATTCAGCCAAGTGGAAGCTAAATTGTCTAGTCATTCATATGTAAATTAGGTTGTTATCTGGGAATTCTGGAGGGGAGTGGGGGTGTGTGAATGAGCGGGTGGGGGAGCTGCTAAAAGCTGTGAACTTCCTTTTGTGTTCGTCTTGATGCATTCTCAATCATCCAGGGAAATAAATCTCCAAAAGTCACCAACTTGGAGTGTTTCAGTTTGCCATCTTAGGGAGAAATCAACACACATGGGTGTATTTCCTTTGTTGCTGAGATTTATTGATAAAAACAGTACAAAAAACCAACCATTTGTACACATATTGTACAAATGGTTTTAAAGGTAGAAAAGCCAAATGGCTGCTCTCGGGGGACTCTAAGTTTAAGCTGCGAGAAACCGCTTCTGTCTGCCGATCAACGGACCCTAACCCTAAACCTAACCATAACCCTTTAATAAACGGTAAGCAGAATTGATATTGTCCTTGCAACATTGGAATTTCATAAATGCACGAATGGCTTGGCGCGCAAAAGAATAACGTCACAACAATGTGATTGGTCACTTGCGATGTTGAACCTGGAACAACATTTTCATGATGATCTGGTAACAACACCAACACGACGATATCAGATCATCTACGGGCGATCGTGGCTCAAGAGTTGGGAGTTCGCCTTGTAATCGGAAGGTTGCCGGTTCGAGCTTCGGCTTGGACAGTCTCGGTCGTTGTGTCCTTGGGCAAGACACTTCACCCGTTGCCTACTGGTGGTGGTCAGAGGGCCCGGTGGCGCCAGTGTCCGGCAGCCTCGCCTCTGTCAGTGCGCCCCAGGGTGGCTGTGGCTACAATGTAGCTTGCCATCACCAGTGTGTGAATGCGTGTGTGAATGGGTGGATGACTGGATATGTAAAGCGCTTTGGGGTCCTTAGGTACTAGTAAAGCGCTATATAAATACAGGCCATTTACCATTCATGTGTAGGTAGTCACTCTTAAAGCACTGACACTAGTCACTAAAGCCCTTGTAAAGCTCTCCCAAGTTCTTGAACCAACTTTTCCAAACAAACATCCAAAAATTTCAAAAACAAAGTAAGCAGCAATGATCAAAAGGTCAAGTGGATAAAAACCTTTATTAAATTAATCAGGGATTTTCCCTTTACATAAAAACATCATACAAAAGCGCTTTACGTACATGTTAAAAAAGTTCCATATTTTTCATCAGCCATCCAATGCACAAATGAGAGGCAGTAGTAGCTACAGTCATTTATAACCTTGTCTAGCAGTAACTGAGACATAACATGAGGTTCGAGTCCTCCACGCCAGCCACTCCTAGGGAAAGCCCAGCAGCACTGAACAAAACTACTGAGCAGCAGTTTTTTTTGGCTTCAAAGGGGAGCAATGCCAAAAGAACAAAACAATTTCTAATGATCCCTGTTTTCCCTAACAGAAAATAAAAGGCAAAGAAATGACAGTTCTTTAAACTAGGCTTCTAACCAACAAACAAAAAAGGCTTCTCACTACTACTGAACTGCTACAAGGTGTTCCATATGTAGAGTGGTATTTACGGATCACTATTTACAAAGACTATCTACAAAATGCTTTCATGTAATAAGAAATATATCTGGAGTACAACTCAGCTTTCAAAATTCCCTTCTATTCAGGCTTTACACACAAACACTGAATGCTACTAACAAATGTCTGGCTCTGTGTTGGCTGCTTTGTTGGGTGTTGCATGTATTTTGTCCTGTCTCAGAGCGTTCTCACTCCCGAGGTGTAACATGTCGACGTTTTGTCACGTCCCACGGCGTTCCTGAGGAATGTTGTGGAGTGGAATGAAGCTAGGAGTTAGAGTCTCCTTACCGTTTGGAACGGTAGTCTGCGCTTTTTTGGTCAGGAGAAGTTGGACTTCGGGCGTGTAACTTTAACTTAAAACTTCGGGGTAAGCCTTGGCTGGGAAACGCCAAAAAATAGAGCTTCAGGCAAAGTTTGGGTTGGTTGACGCTTTTAAATTGAGTTGTTAGGGACTTTAGAGATGAGGCCAGAAACTGTTGGACAGATACTGGTTAATTGATTACAAAAAAGTTGGACTTTTTCGGTGGGACCGTTAACTTAAATTTGTCGAAATTGTGTAGGCGCTAAAGCTGACAGATCTGGCAGTAGTTGTAAATATAAGACGTCTTTGTAATATAAAGTGAGAGGAGGCTGTGTGTCGAGTCAGTAATGCACTGACTGTCTGCTGCTATTTTTAGATGGTGTGTGTGAGTGTGAAAATGCAAATGAGTAAGTAGTGAACTGTTTAAACCACAGTTGGTTTTACAAATACTGCTGCAAACATTGTTGAGTGTGTGTTTAAGATGCCATTTATGTTTATTAGAGGACTATAAATAAAGTTTTGAGTTGCCGTAGTGGATGTATAGTAATTGACTGAGTTTGGATGTAGATATATAAATATATTGAGTGCACTGTATATATTTAAGACTAACACATTACTTTCAGTAGTAACTTTTCTCCAGCATTAGTTGCTGGTGTGGTTTATTTTTTCAATTTCTTGTGTGTGCGGTGAGAATTAATGGAGGTTTCAATTTTTCGTTTGTTTGTTTTTGACTTGCTCTTTCTGATTATGACAAGCATGTCTAAAATACTCTTAGGAAAGTGTGTTTTGAGTTATATTCCTCAACTCTGGTCACAGTTTAAGTGTGAATGCGGTGACTAGAAGGTTTTGAATGAGGAATAAAGGTGTGAGAGGTATTTCTTTGGTTATGTAAAGTAGGATGTTTTAAAGTTTGAAAGTGTTTTTAATTTGAGAGAGGCATGAGTGATGTTATAAGAGTTTGAGTTTCTTTTTCTTTCAGTTCAAGAACGCATAAGTACATACACTTGGTACACCCGTTTACTCTTTGACTTTATTAAAACAGACGGTGTATTTGAGTCTGAATTTCAGTAATTGTATGTTGATATGGTAATTTAGTTTATGTTAGGTGAAGGAGATCTCTGCGTCTTGCAGGATTAAAAGTGAGCACGTTGAAGGTTGTGATGTGAATGCTGTGAGTACTCGATTTGAATGATTCTGTGTGATTTGAACAAAATAATAAATAACTAATAATAATAACTCATAGGCGAGTGTGTGAACAGAGGAAGTCTGCAGAGTGTGTGTGCGTGAAATAAGGGTGTATTGTTTTTACATCAAGATTTAGTAGAACTAAAGTAGAACGTTACAAACAGATAAAAAAAAAGTAAAATGAAGAGAGAAAATAACTGACAATCACATTAATGAATAGAAAACATACATACACAAAGTGCCATATGTGAAATTATTCGAGGAAAGAATCAGAAGCGAGATAGTTTAATATAAGATGCAATGAAGGAAGCAGCTTACACTCCTTTAATTTCCAGAGCCAGTGTGTTCCCTGCCCTGCCCACCTGGGCCCCGTATCAGGCGAGTATGGAAGGCTGGATAGCCCATGACGGGTAAGATCCCACCTCGAAACCCTGGGACAACCTAAGGCAGGCACAGTCACGATTACTCGGCCTCACTCAGTCCCTGTGAGCTCAGACTCACTGGTGAGATGAAGTGAAGAAGACGGGACCTCACGGGTAAAGCCGCTGGGCTGAGGCAGAGGGGGAGAGTGGCAAGTGGAGCCCTGACTTCTGGCTGAGGAGCAGGAATGCTGTTAATAAGGTGGGAACTTAAAATTTGGGTTAGCAAATTTGGGAAAGAGAACTGACGGCTTAAGTGGAGAATTGTGCAGGAGTCGGACACACTGCAAAAGCAACATATGCAAATTCACATACACAAACAGAAAATGCATTAACCTTAAAAAGACAAGACAAGCTCATGGAGATTAATGCATAGACACTGATTAAACCTGGCTTAGAACACAAGATATGCAATGAAGATCAGCTTGCTACTTATATGAGTGGTAGAATGGTGTGACTGGTTAATAGAATACATTTGAGTTTGTAGTTGAGGAATAACTCAAAGAAGCTATATGACAAAGGGAGTTATGAAAATAAAAGTGATTAAAGTAGTTTTAAAAAGAGTGACTTAGGAGTGTTCTCTCGTACTGAGTGATCAAAACCAGTGATCACTGTAGAAAGAAATAAAATGATTTAATAAGGTGGTAATGTTTAAACATATGTTTCTGTTGTTACAGCAACTCATTGAGAGATGACTCAGTATGCAAATTAGCTGGAGTGAGTGGTGACGGAGGAACTTCCTGTGTGTGTGTGTGTGTGTGTGTGTGACTGAGGAAGTGACTTTCAGAAGAGGAAGCATAGCAGAGAAGAGAAGTGCAGATTTGGGTAGGAAATTTATAGTTTAGTGATATGTTGTTGTAAGGGGGGTTATGTTTTATGCTGAATTGAAGTATGTTAAAGTGCATAAAGGGGGTGATTTTTGTGGGCAAATTGTGTGGTTTTAATGAGACTTTCGGTGTATTGAGGAGGTGAAATTATGTGGTGGCAAAACTTGTGTGTTTAAGGTTGTTGAGGTTGTTGGGGTGATGGGTTGATTCTGTCAGTTAGGTTAGGGTTGTGGTTGTTTTTGTTTTTAATAGAGGGAGTTTTAGGAAACATGGACATGTCTAAGAATTGGCCCATTATTTTTAACAGTGCACTTAAAGAAAACCTGCCAGGTGATTTTGTTTTGTGTTTTGTGAGCTAATGATCAGCTCTATTTTTTCTCATTTCTGTTCTAAGCAGGCCTGCAACAGCGCTGACAAATTCTCGGGGAGAGCAAATGTAAGGGGGGCTTTCCAGATTACAACTGGCTAAGGAGAAAGCTACCTGTGATCAGGTCTAAGTCCCTGTAAAAAGGATTGTGGCGATTCAATCCAGTCCAAAAGCATAAAGAAATATTTTCCTATGGAAAATAAAAAATGAGCTCATTTTGCCGAGGGTGGAGAATCTGATCTGAAGCTCCACTATTAGCAAATATATGGTGTGACTGAATGTGAATGTGTGTGACTGGATGAAGGTGGGGGAATGAATAAATGTGGACAAACAATTGGCTTCTACCAGAGAAAATTTCTGTTTTGTTGACTGGGGTTAGATTATGGGATTATAGTATATTGTTGGGAGAATGCCAAATGTTAAAGGGGAAACATTTTCGGTTATGACTCAGTTACCATTAATTGGAGGAACACATGACTGATAATTGTTCTGTTTTAAGTTTATTTTTATGACATAGATTGGAACATGAGTGGGGAAAACTGAGCATTTTAAGTTTTGTATAGTATTGTGGATGTATAGTATTTTTGACACATGAAATGTGTCAAAAATAAAAGGGGGAATTTAGGGTTTAATAATTTAGGATTATTTCAGGACTTTTTGGGGTTTTTTGGTCATTTGGGTATGGTAAAACTGAAACTGTTATTTTTATGTTAAGGTTAAAGGATTAAAGAACTGAATCCTGTTTAGAAGATACAATGCCAGTGTTTCAAAGCTGTGAATAAATTTTAGGGGGAAAATTAGTGAGGGTTGAAGGAGGAGAACAGGTTTGATTTCTTTTGATTTCTAGAAGAAGTGGTTATAATGTAGGCTTACACATACAGATATTACATAGATTTATTTTTAGGATAAATGGGAGAGCTTATAAATAGAAATAATTACACGCTTACAGACACAGAGTCCAGAAACACACATGACAGTATTGATTCCAGGCAAAAGGCCTCAAATTCATTTAGCTTTTAACTGAACTTAAAGAAGGACCAAAGAGGAAGGAAAGCATATATTTTGGTTAAGTCTGATAAACTAAAATTAGAAGGTATTGTTACATTAAAAGGAGCAAAATGAAACAAAAAGGCTATACCAAAAACAGGTTATAACATAGGAAATGTGAGGTTAAAATGAAGTTAGTGTTAACACACAGGAGTTGTTTCTAGGCAGCATTTAACTATGATGAAATGTATACAGGAGTAATTGCTTATATGCTTAAACTTAATTGATTAAAGTGGTTGTTTTCTTTTGGAGCTTTTAGTAGAATAGGCGCTTATAATGATTTTCTTGTTAAAAAGGTGACTTAAGATTAGAGTGGGGGCACTTGCAGCAGCGACAGTTTGTGTGTACAGGATGTTGATGATCAGATAAGGGAAAATAGAGCAAGCAACCGGACGTGAAAGCAGCGCTTAAAGAGTTTCAAAGTGATGAGTAACGTTGAAGAATATATATAAATACAATTCAATAAGTTAAGAACATAATTAGGATCAGGCTTTTGATTACAGATAGGATAAGTTAGGGAGGTGCAGGAAAAGGTGTTTTGTTTCCTTTGCAGAAGATCTCGACGACCACAGGGAGGTCCGAGACCACAAGAGAGGGACCGAGAAAACCAAAGCTTACACATGGAGTGTTCTCGAAGGGGAGCTGGTGTTTATTACTGGACCAATTAGATGACATGAGGTTGTCTGATTTGCTGAGCAAGGACACAATGTATTGCGACCTCTGGTGTTCCAGAGGTCGAGAGAGGGAGTGTGGAGCAGGGAAATTATTTTACTGCTATTGTTAAATAATCATCATTATTACCATTGCATTAATAATATAATCTGTAGTTTATATTGCATTCAGAGGTTGAACAGTGTGTCTTTCAGAAAAGGCTAAAAGTCACAGGCTGACAGGAAACAGGCTTGCAGAGAGTTTGCAGAAGTGAAACCAGTCTTAGGTTATTTTGAGCAGCAGGCCAGACGAGGCCATTTGAATTACTAGGTTATTCAAATTGATCATTGCTTTAACAATGTAACAGATAGCTTTAAGAAGGCTTTAAGGTTTTATGCATACAGGTATTAAATTAACTTTGTATTCCAGGTGCAGTTATAACTATTTTATACATATTGCATATCTGTGCTTATTTGAGTTGATGTTCAGGTTCATTAATGGTCTAAAGCTTCACTAGTGAGAGTGTCTAGATGATCCATGCTGAGGGAAAACTAGAACATAGAAGGAATTGCAATACATGCTTACACAACAGTTCATTTTAATATCTTTTATATGTTCATATTCTTGTATTAAGCTTTTAGTAGGGGTTCTTGATTAAAACATTTATTTAGTAGATGACACATACATAGTTTCAGTTCGGTTATTACATATCTGAGGGTGGCTTCTGTCTCTCTGTCTGGTTAGAGGTCAGGAGCTAGTCGGCGAGGTGAAACAGGGTGCAATTGTGGTTAGCACACAGACACACACACACTCAGTTAGAGAGAATCATTTATAGGTAAAAGTTTTAATCATGTTTTGCTTGGGGTTGCAAAAAGAGCAGTTTGTCGCAGAACTGCTGCTGAGGTGCCAAGATGACAAGCGAGCATCCGGCAATGACAGGAAGCACCTGTTATGAAGATAAAAGACAATTGTTCTTTTAAATTGTGTCAAAAGTCGTTGTGGTTTTGATATTGACGTATGTGTATATATCCTGTCTGTGACGCATGAAGGGGCGTCAGTAAATCAAGCCCTGACGGTATAAAATCTGTGTATGCTTTGAGGAAGTCGAAGACCACTTGCTGTCTGCGCACAGAGTGTTCTTCCCACACGTGTGTATTCATTAAAAATCATTGTTTGACCAAGAGCTTCTGGACCAAGGGTGGTTTGTACTCTCCTTCCTCAATTTTTGAACCTTAACAATGTGAAAGGACCTTCGGCGTTCTTATGGTACGTGGCGGGTTATGGCTGGAATCCAGTGCAATGACGCTCCCGCGGTAATAGGCGTTCCAGCCCTGTATTCCAGCCCTAAACCTAACCTTATCCCTAGCCCTGACCATAACCTTATTCCTGACCTTAACCAGGACTTTAATGATGTTAAATAGCGTGTTTCTAAGCTCTCATTTAGGAACGTGGTGGGTAGCCGAAAACGTAATATGGTGACGATTTGTCACCTAGCGTAAAATGTTACGCTTTGGGAGTGAGAACGGGTTGCCTGTCTCCCTCTCCCTACCCCAAAGATGGCGGTAGGAGTTCTTCCTGTTAAAATTGAGTTTTTCCTTCCCATTGTCACAAAGTATTTTCTAATAGGGGGTCATCTGATTGTTGGGGTTTTCTCTCTATTATTGTAGGGTCTTTACCGTACAATAAATATAAGGTGACTGTTGATGTGATTTGGTGCTATATAAATAAAACTGAATTGAATTGAAGACGAGGCAAGGAGAGGGCGAGGTGGATGTCTTGAGGCTAAAAGACTGCTATCCATCCAACCAATCAATCCACATTCAGGAACTTTTTCAAACCAGCCAATCAGCAGTCCCACTTGTCTCAATCAGTGTTGCCAACTCCTCAGTAAGGAAAATCACTATTGGCTGTCCTAAAAGTCTCTAGAAGTCGCTAAATGACATCATCGCCTAATTTGCGTAATTAGTCATGCCTATGTAATTGTAACAGATGCTGTAGGAGAGAGAAATAACATCATGGAAGAGACATAAAGTGAGTAAAAACACCCTAAAAGCATTTAGAATACACTTAGAACTACAAATAAAATTTCTTTTAGCAATTATTGCTTTTGTAATGTCACAATTCCAACCCTCCTCCTTTATCCGGACTTGCGACCAGCAAAAGTGACCAGAAATAGGCACTCTAGTGGAGTGTTTTTTTGTGTGTGTGTGTGTGTGTGTGTGTGTGTGTGTGTGCGTAGTTTTATACCTTGTGATCCATAAAAAGTAATAGTAAAAGAGCAGTAAAAGCAGCGGCTTCGCTCATGCGTGATTCATTTGCAGTTTGTATGCGTAGGGGTGAATATCTCCTGCTCAGACATCAGCTGGGGGCGACTGCTGCATGAGGACTACCTGCCGCCTGTGAGCGCTTTGGCACGACTGACCCACATTTATTAGGGTGTGACACGAACTTGTGGACAGGTAACAAAACCAATTCAGTTGAGGAATATTCCTGTGTTTTACTGTCCAGCTAAGTGATCTCCTGCCTTTTATTCACAGAGTACCGAGCTGCTGCTTTGCCAGGTGGATTTCTGGCTGCGGGCAAAGGACCCGACACATCAGTGTGTTTTAATTTGTTTTAAACTGGTATTTATATGTGTAAAAACCACAACCAATACAACCTTCGTTCGAACAAAATCATTCAATTGATTGTCCCAAAAATCAGAACAGAATTGGGGAAAAGGGCTTTTAAATACGCTGCCCCTGCTTCCTGGAATAATCTGCAGAAGGAACTGAAATTATCAGAACTGGTTACCTTGGGAGAGTTTAAGTCTGTCTTAAAGGAACGAGAGAACAGCTCTTTTACTCAGTGTGATTGTTTTTAATGTACTCTTAATTTGATCTGTTATTGTATATTTTACACATGTTTGTATGGGATATTGTATTTGTTTTAAATGTTATATACCTATGTGGTATGTGACTTTTGTTGCTATGATGCCAGGTCTCTCTTGTAAATGAGATTTTTAATCTCAATGAGATTTTTACCTGGATAAATAAAGGATTAATAAAAGTAAGTCGACAGACTGACTGCTGCAGCTGTCGATTGTTTTGTTTTTTTGTTTTAATTTTTTCTGTATCAGTAGGCACCACAGATATTGATTCTTTTAGTATTTTAACCCCTTTTTAATATATATATTGTCGCGAACGGTGAAGGCGCTGCAGGGAAAACAAATCCTTTTTTTGTCTTGCCGCTTTTGCATGCACAGCGGTGGGCCTGAGTGAAGACGGCACTGAAGATTTTGGGGGTTTTTTTCTATAGTGTTTTGCCCATTTGGGGTCATGTGTGAGTTGCCCTCCCTTTTTAACCTGTGTGCTATGTCGATTTGTTCTTAAACGGTTCCCCGCAGCGCTTGTCCTGTCTCACGGGCAATCATACAGTTTTATCATTTTTAATAAGGTAAAGCTTTTTAATTGTTTTTAGGTGCCGCTGTTACACTGTTACTTTTATTTTGTATTAAAGATTAAACTCTTCTTAACTGACTGCGCGCCTACGGCTTTGTCCTATTTTAAATAGGTACCTACCACGGGTCACAAATAGAGTAAGAGCGATACATGTGTTCATGTCAAAAAGTCATCATTAGTCTCCAACAACACCAGAAAAAGTCGCCAGATTTGTCACTAGTTGCTTTTTCGAAAAGAAGGCGCTAAGGGGGTCTGAAAACTTGCTAAATATAGTAACAAAGTTGCTAAATTGGCAACACTGGTCACAACAGCCAACACATACACAAGAGTTTTTGAAGTGAGGAGAAAGAGCTACACACACTCACTAACATTCTAAAGGGAGGAGCCAGAAAATATAAAGAAACATGGCACATGACAAATGTGTCTTTCATCTCCCCCAATTTGTAGGATGGGTCGGGTGTATCCTTCGTGGCCCAACCTATCCCAGAATTCATAGTACAGCCCAGCCAATTCCAGTTTCCAGCAATGGCGGCAGCTACTTAGTTTAATATTCCTCATACTACTCTTTCTGGGTCACCAGATATTTTCAGGCGAGATTGTAGATGTGTAAATTTCAAATATCTGCTCGGTTTATCAAGAGATCACATATTTGCAAAAGTGTTTCGTAGACGTCTGTTACCCACCAGTTTGAAGCTGACCAGGAGGTCGAGGCTCACTAGAGCCGGCGAGAACACTGGACACCCGGCACATCGTTTCCAGATCCCCGCGGTTTTTCGCTACTCAGGTTAAACATGATATATAAGTCACTTAGATAACTTAAAATTTTTCTTTTTTGGCTTTTGTCAGTGTTTTATTTGTTCCTGAGTAAATTGGTTTGGCTGAGAGTACAGCTGAATAAACATCAAACGGAAAACTGATTAAACAGAAGTCTGAGATGATTGAGAATTTACGCCAGTGTCCTGTTATATTTTAGATAGCAAAGAGCAGACGGCTGAGTTTATTAAACTCAGTGTACATCTGGCTGAGGATCTTACGTGGTCAGGACACATAAACAAGACAGCGAAGAAATCGCAACAGCACCTCTTCTTTCTCAGGAGACTGAAAAGATTCGGCATGAGCCCCCGCATCCTCAGGACCTTCTATCGCTGTGCCATTGAGAGCATCCTCACTGGATGCATCACCACCTGGTATGGCAACAGCACTGCTTACAAACGCAAAGCTCTCCAGAGAGTAGTGCAGTGTTCTGAACGGATAATTGGAGATGAGCTTCCCTCCCTCCAGGACATCTACAGGAAGTGGTGCCTGAGGAAAGCGGGGAGGATCAAGGAATCCAGTCACCCCAGCCATAAACTGTTCATACTAGTGGTGTGCGATACTGCATATTTTGGTATCGATCTGATACCAAGTAAATTCGGGCCAGTATCACCGATACCAATACCGATACTTTTCAATAAATAAGGCGGATGCCTAATTGAATTGCTAAATCGCAATTAATTTTCATAACCTTAAGTGTTTTTTGTGATGTTTCCTTTGGTATTATTAATTAGTTAAAACCCAGGACATAATTAGGAGAAATAATTTATTTATAATTAAATAAAAAATGTTTTATTAATGTGGCATCTCGTGGTCTGCCATGCCGCTGCAGGTGAGATGGACTCACCTTCACTGCATCTACAATGATGCCTCGCCGGCTTAAAACTGTGCGCTGCTTGTGCTGTTGTTGTTTTTGGTGTTGTTGTTGCAGCAGGAGGGCTGCAGCCATTGAATGTAGGCTACTGTTACAGCAACCGTGTGGACAGCGCGCGGCTCGGGGTGAGCCGGAGGCTGGCGCGCCAGCAGGACCTGCCAAGCTGGAGACGGAGGTCGAGGTGCACGGGGGTTCTGCCACAGGGCGGCGTGCTGTCCACTTCCGCACGCAGGCTGCATAGTCCTGCGTGCCGGCCGTCTGCCCAGCTGCCCGTGAGCCCCAGCTCACTTCCACGCCTGCTGCGCCCCGCTGTTTCCCATATGGGTGGCCATCAGGCCAGCTCCGGGGCTTCCGCTGGAGGTGCGGGCGACCGCCAGAGTGGACACTTCTGGCGGGCGGAGTGGATACTCTGGCGGGGGCATGGGGCGCCGATGGTCCGGGCCGATTCCCTCGCCTGCTCTCGGGGTGAGGTGAAGCGGGCGAGGGAGGCATGTTCTGCGATGCTGCTGCAGGTTTGGTGGTTGTTACGCCCCTAGTCTAGGCGTGTAGAGACGGACATAAGGTTGACTGTCAAACTTGCTACAGGCACGAAACTTTTGCCGATACGCCCCGGGGTCTAATTCATAAGCCCGCAAAATAGTGGATTTGACAATCTCATAATCCAGACTGTCAGCCATGGAAAAACTCGCACAAACCTCCTGCGCTCTTCTTACTAAGTTGCAGTGCAACAACAGACTCCAGACATCCTTTGGCCGTTTTAAAGTGGTTGCGATGCGCTCAAAAGCAGTGAAATAAGAATCAACCTCTCCCTCCCTAAAAGGAGGTACCAAAACAATCTGCTTGCTAGCGTTAAACTGGTCTACGATGGAAGTGTCGGGGAGTGTACTTACAGGGACGGGAACAGCGTCTTTCGCTCGAGAAGGATCCAGCTCCATAGCTCGTATGCGGAGATGCATGAGCTCGACTTCCTTAGCCTTAGCCTCCAGCTCCACCTCCTTCAAGTGAAGGGCAAGCTTGAGATCTTCCGTCACCAAACCCGCCGCAACCTGGCCAGTCGGGTCAAATTTAGGAGGTTGAACAGCGACAGGAGCTTTCACCCCCGACGTCATCCACCCCTTGGATGGTTTCGGGACGGCCGCAGCAGCTTCCGCCCCCACTGCCGTCTCCAAACTCCCAGACCCACTCGGCGAAGTTTTCTGCCTGCCAAACACTCCCCTGTCCACTAGTTTCTCTATCAAACATTGCTTAATTTCCGCCTTCTTAGAATGCAAGGGAACATCCACATTGAATAAATTAGACACTACTAACAAATCTGCTTTTATGCACCACTGCTTTTGTGCAGCTCTGCCTCCTTTTCGACTACCGGGACATTAGTCGAAAAGGAGCTAACCGGGGCTGTTGCGCAAAATCATCCATGTCAAACGACATCACGAGCAAAGCAAAAAAGAAAAACACAACTCTGTAGACAACTAACCGCATCCGCGCACTCCAGAGCCGCAAAACTCGCGCCTACCGCATAGACGAATGAAACTCTCTGTCTTCCCACACCCTCCACGACGTTTCCCCCCCACCGCAAATGCAAAAAGGAAACGAACCAATCACACGAACTAAAAGAGACAAGCCCCCATTTATGTTACACCTCGAGTCTAGGCGTGTAGAGACGCACATAAGGTTGGAGGAGAGAGAGACAAATACCCGCCCTGGTTCCCAAGCCAAACATCCAAAACCAGTTGTTGAGTAAAAAAGGTGATTTTATTGAAGGTAATGAGGCATAGCTCCAGGATGAACCCAGGCGAAAATAATAAACAAAACCAACTAAGTCCCACCAGAGAAAACTAACTAAACCCTAAGAAAGACACAGAACAAACAAATGACAGTACTAACCCTCGCTCCCTAACCCGAAAAACAGGAGAAAACTCTTCCAAAGAAAAAGGCGGCTCGCCCCTTTCGCTTCAGCTTAAGGGTGCCTAAGCACTAAGTCAGCTGTCAAACTGCTCGCTCACTCGCTCACTCGCTCCTCTCTCTCTCTCTCCGGTGGGAGCTGTCAGAGCGGCTTTTTGAACACGGTCACGTGTTCCACGGTCCAATCAGCTGCTCACTACTCTTCATTAGGGGAGGGACCTGCAAAGAGTCCTGTCACTACCCGATCCGTACCGGAAACCCGATCGGTACCCCGCATGCACGAGAGGTGTCTACTTCCGGTCGAAGCATTTTATGATAGTTACAGGTCATAGTATCTGTTAAGATGTTAAGAATAACAAGTATCTCTTAAAATGTTTCCGATAATGAAACATTTAATATAATGTAGACAAAAACAAACAAAAAAAAAAGATAGCGAAAGATCGGGACTCCCGAGCCTAACTGCGCATGTGCAAAGTCGGACTGTACAAATCGGGTCTACCCGATCCGTACCACGCATGTGCAGGGGTTTTCATCTTCTTCTGTTCATTTAATGGCAGTGTACTCCACAGTGTACGAGGATACCGCCACCTGCTGACTGAGCGAATGAACCCTATTGTAAACTGAATTAGCGTCATTACAAACGTGTGTTAAATTTTTTTTTTTTTTTTTTTTAAATGACATCAGAAACAGCAGTATGCGACATTACGTGATGGCAGAGCTTCAGTTCATCCTTTGTCATTTTTTTTTTTTTTAATAAATAGGACAGGGGGAATGAATGAGAGAAAGAGGGGGAGAGAAAGAAAGAAAACCAAAGGGGAGAAGAGACTGTGAGAAGGGGGGGGAAGAGAGAGAAAAAAAAAAAAGAACTCCTGGGTCACCTGTATGGAGAAAAAAAAAACAAACAAAAAAAACAAACAGAGGAGACAGCAAACAACAAAGAGCAACATAATAATAGAGAAAACAAAGCACCATCACAATAAACTAGCTAGTCATAGATATCAATATTTACTAAATAATAAACGATATTGTGCAGCACGCAAGATAGACAGCGCACAGTGTGCTTTGAGGCAGCAGCCAAGAAAGCTTTAGTCCGCGTCTGTGAATACCCATGTGTGCATACCTGTGTGGATCAGCATGCTTGCATTCCAAAGGTTTCTCCATGTAATGATCTGCTAGGGAGTGTGGGGGGGCCACAGCCCCGTCCTCCAGGGTGTGAAGCGGGTATGGAGGAGATCAAAACTCCAGACATCCAGAGGCCCCCAGAACACAAGAGACCATGGAAGACCAACAGAGGGGCAGCCGCGCCACTGTTCCAGTAAGAGCTGAGGAGAGTCCCAGATGAGGGCTCGCCCAGCAGCCGCGGAGCAGAAGTCAGGGGGAGTTGCTGTGACGCGCCCGTGAGCTCCGCCGGCCCCCAGCTGCGCCTGAGTGACCGAGCCCCAGGCCGAGAGGCCGGGGGCACCCCACCTCCAAAGGGGGCCGAGCAAGCCCCAGGCCCCAGGCCCCGACAAGCGGCCGCCAAGGAGTGAGCCGGTGTGTACCCGGACGCCCACCCCCAGACACAAAGAACCACCAACACACCGACACCTGAGGGAGTCCGCCACCGGCAGGGGAAGTGGTGGTGGGTGGAGATAGGCCTCCAAACCTTGGAGGGCCTGAGGTGTCCCCAGAGAGGTGGCGTCTGATACCCAACCTGACATATAGACACAGACATACAGGCACACACAGACACAAACATCCATTCCCACCCTCATGCTCTCATATGCACTCACTCCATACTCAACCAACGTGGAGACAGACATAAAGAGACGCTGTACACACAATCACACTCCCCAAGCGTACTCTACAAACCGGGTCTAGGTACCCTTGCCCCTGGAGGGGGGAATTGCACCCAGACCCAGGTGGTGTTACCCTTTTCCCTGCGGTGGGGAGAGGCAGACCACCCCGACTCCACAGCAGCAGGGAGGCCCCACACCCCAGACCGCAGTCGGACGGCCAACTCCTCCTACTAGCCCTCCCGCTCCAGCAGGCCGCAGAGAATGGGGGTGGGAGAAGACTCCAAACCTCCCTCCACCCGCTCATTGTAGTGTTGATGCATATGTGTTCTAAGGTGTGTTAAATTTGATTTAGTGATAATCGAGTGTGTTTATGCTTGTCTGTGTGGAGAGGATTGTTGGAATAGTGATGATGATGTCCGCTATCACTGTCAATTGCCAGTAAACACTTCATCTGGCTGCTGAATCTTCACGTGACATATTATAAAGTCTGTATTATTAACTCTGTCATTAGGCACCATTCTTCTTATTTTACGGCACTGTTGTTCAATCGGGGGACGCTCTCTGTTGAGGAGAAAAGCAAAAATTTGTTGCGGATACGGATTATTCATTGTTTAAATGTCCCGGTAGTCAAAAAGGAGGCAGAGCTGCTGAGAAATGCTAGGAGCTAACTGGGCGCTAACCGTATCATTCAAATATAATGAATGTCGCAATGTTGGCAAAGAGAGGAAGTGACGTAAGATTTGCGCATGCGGGGTACCGATCGGGTTTCCGGTACGGATCGGGTAGTGACAGGTCCTAAGCACAGTAAAGAGACACAGAACAAAACACCCCACACAGTGTTCTTATGGCCACAGCCGTAACAGTGGTGGTGATGTTTATGGCTGCCAGCAGGAGAGCTGAAGCCGTTGAATGTACTGTTACAACAACCGTGTGATTATTGTAAGAATAAATGATGCTGCGAAGCATGAAAATGCCATCGGGTCTGCTGTGGTGGCGATCTTTTTTTTTTTAAATCTTAAGTGCACGCAAACCAGTAAACAAATTAAAACAAATACTGTTGATGAACTAATACAAAAATTACAATTAAAATTCTCAACAACAAAAAAACCTCAAAAAAATATAATTAATATGTAAACAACTTAACGACCCCCAAAGTGTCTAAGTCACGTGACGTGTCAGTGCAACACCGAAACATAAGAGTGGGTGAGAGGGAGCAAAGTGTGCCTGCTCTCAGCTGACACAGGAGCGGTGAGTCCAGCAACCTGGTTGTTTCGTTTTTGCCGAAAGCACAGCGTTGTAAATGAGCAGAACTCAAAGTAAAGAATTGATATCACCAGGCCGATCGATCCGCCCACCGCTAGTTCAGACTACTTCCATCAGGAAGGGGGTTCTGCAGTATCCGGTCCCGAACCAGCAGACTGAGGCTGTATCCCAATTCAGGGTCTGCAGCCTTAAGGCCGATTATGTCACATCGACATGACGAAGGCTGTCCCAATTCAAAGGCTGCTCAAAATGCGGCCCTCAAATGCGTCCTTCATTTCCCTGAATTTTAAGGACGTGGCGGTGGGTGTGGATAATTTTGCCAAAAAATAACAGCGGATGAGGGGCGCCCGAAGAGTAAACTTTAAGTAAGTACTGAAAATTATGTCACTTATTTATGTGCAAATGTTTAATAACGAAGAACATTAAAACATTACTGTTGGCCACTTGTCGGCAAAGTTATGTGACATTAGTGACGTTTGTACTAACTTGGTTTTAAAGCCTTTACTTTAAAATATACGCCGTTCAATAGCTGAGCTTAATCTTACAAAGAATGATCAAAGCTCATGTAGAAACAAACAAACAAATGAACAAATGATTTTCTCCTTCATTTCTGTCAAACAAAGCTGTATGAAACGTTTCTAGCTGTTAGTATCATGGTTGCTAGGCAACCTGGGCAGCGCAACGGAGGCTAGACCGTCCCATTTCACAAGCCTCGCACTTCCGGCCTTAGCGGTCTTTGAGTACGCGGCCCTCAAGGATCGTTGAGACTGAGAGCCTGAGAGACAGCTTTTTCCATCAGGCCATCAGACTGCTGAACACTTCATAGACACCTCACCTTCACTTACCAGAACTTCAACATTATGCACTCCATACTGTATATAAATGCCACTTGTTTTGCACATGTCCAATTGCCAACCTCTGTATATTTTATTTTATTGTTTATTCTATTTAATTAAAAAAAAATATATATATATATATGTATATATATATATATATATATATATATATATATATATATATATATATATATATATATTGTACGCTAAGCGGAAGGAAGGGGGCCGGGGACTGGTGAGTGTCAGCACCACAGTCCAGGATGAGACAAGGAACATCCAAGAATACATTGGGAAGATGGCCCCAACTGACCGAGTGCTCAGTGAATACCTCAGGCAGCAGAAACCCAAGAAAGAGGAGGGAGACGAGGAACCATCATGGAAGGACAGGCCCCTGCACGGTATGTACCACCGGCAGATAGAGGAGGTGGCTGATATCCAGAAATCCTACCAGTGGCTGGACAAAGCTGGACTGAAAAACAGCACAGAGGCACTAATCATGGCAGCACAAGAACAAGCTCTGAGTACAAGATCCATAGAGGCTGGGGTCTATCACACCAGGCAAGACCCCAGGTGCAGGCTGTGTAAAGATGCCCCAGAGACAATCCAGCACATAACAGCAGGGTGCAAGATGCTAGCAGGCAAGGCATACATGGAACGCCATAACCAAGTGGCCGGGAACATCTGTGCCGAGTATAACCTAGAAGTCCCGAGGTCAAAATGGGAGATGCCCCCAAGGGTGGTGGAGAATGACCGAGCTAAGATCCTGTGGGACTTCCAGATACAGACGGACAAAATGGTGGTGGCTAACCAACCGGACATAGTGGTGGTAGACAAACAGAAGAAGACGGCCGTAGTGATCGATGTAGCGGTTCCGAATGACAGCAATATCAGGAAGAAGGAACACAAGAAGCTGGAGAAATACCAAGGGCTCAGAGAAGAGCTCGAGAGGATGTGGAGGGTGAAGGTAACGGTGGTCCCCGTGGTAATCGGAGCACTAGGTGCGGTGACTCCCAAGCTAGGCGAGTGGCTCCAGCAGATCCCGGGAATAACATCGGAGATCTCTGTCCAGAAGAGCGCAGTCCTGGGAACAGCTAAGATACTGCGCAGGACCCTCAAGCTCCCAGGCCTCTGGTAGAGGACCCGAGCTTGAAGGATAAACCGCCCGCAGGGGCGTGCTGGGTGTTTTATATATATATATATATATATATATATATATATATATATATATATATATATATATATATCCTATTCATGTAGCCCCTTCCGTCGGGGTTACTTGCGTAGTAGCATTCCAACAACGCCCTGTTTTCGTCTCTTGCCCACCGATGCCTTCTTGTTCCAGTAGCCCACTTTTCGTCAGGGTGCCCTGGTTCCTCAACACCTGATGCGGACCTTGTTGATCCAGGCGATCCTGGGTGTTTATATATATATATATATATATATATATATATATATATATATATATATATATATATATACACGTATTGTTGCATTAGGGGTGCAACAATGCATGTATCGGTTTTGAACCGTTCGAGACAGTGCTTTCGGTTCGGTACGCATATGTATCGAACAATACAAAATTTATTTCATCAACTTTTCTTCTGACGATGCTGTCTGTGTTGAGAGCTCAGTGGATCAGCGTTCGACTACTCTGCCTAGGCTACACTGTCAAGCGCAGATCCACTGAGCGCAGTGCAAGCTAGCGAGACAGAAGTTAAGCTCGTTGCAACATGGCAATTGCCTCAACGCTACCCGAAATTGAACCTCCCCCACCCTCATTTAGATCTGGCATTTGGAACTATTTTGGTTTTCATGTGAAGTATGACCCTGATGGTAAGCGTGTCATGGCCAAATGTAAAACAGTATGTCGGATGTGCCACGCAATGCTCAATTACATTGGTGGGAACTAGTGCATTAGTGCAGTTAGCTCGTTAATGTGTTGACGCTGTCCAGTCCCACGCACGGGGGGATCCACGGTAACTCATTAACGGAGATTTGCCACGTTATGGTGTTTACGTCATTTTAACAAGATTAACGCTGACAGCAGTAGTGGGAACACAACGAATATGACTGCACATTTACGCCGACATTATCCTAGTGCAAAGACAAGAGGAAGCAGACAAAAACAACAAGCACGAATGCTACAAACTTTATCCGAGTCATTTAGACAGCCATTAGCACATGATTCTCCTTATGGGGACCTGATATGTTTAATATGCTGCTGAGAATATACCCCAGAATAAGCGTATAGTATAGCTTTCATTTTGGAAAGAGCCATTTCTCTGTAATAAACTCTCTTTTCCAAAGATGAGTGATTTTTCGATCAGATAGATTTATTTTTTTTATTATTTTGTTGTTTCAGCAACATTAAATTTAAAAACTGTACTTTTGAGTTAAAATATATATTTATAATTGTAATAAATGACAAATTAAAAAGGCATGAACATTTTCTTGTATCGAAAAAATATTGAACCGTGCCACCAAAGTATCGAACCGAACCGTGAATTTTGTGTATCGTTGCACCCCTAAAATATATATATATATTAGATAAACAAACGAGAGACGGGACTTGCGTCAGAAATACCGATCAGCTGCTCATTGATCAGTTTCATGATTGAATGAGAGAAGAAGAGGCAGCTGACAGCGTAAAGACACAGAATAACTCCAGCTTTGTGTCTTTTTTCATTCTAGCTGAAGTACGGGACAAACTGAGCTCCTTTTCACGTCAACACGAAACATGTAATATTTTCTCTGAATATGGGACGATTCCGTTTTTTAAAAGGTGGTTGGCAACTCTACTAACTACCCATATGGAAAAGATATATACAGTGGGACAAAAAAGTATTTAGTCAGCCACCGATTGTGCAAGTTCCCCCACTTAAAATGATGACAGAGGTCAGTAATTTGCACCAGAGGTACACTTCAACTGTGAGAGACAGAATGTGAAAAAAAAATCCATGAATTCACATGGTAGGATTTGTAAAGAATTTATTCGTAAATTAGGGTGGAAAATAAGTATTTGGTCACCTCAAACAAGGAAAATCTCTGGCTCTCACAGACCTGTAACGTCTTCTGTAAGAAGCTTTTCTGTCCCCCACTCGTTACCTGTATGAATGGCACCTGTTTGAACTCATCATCTGTATAAAAGACACCTGTCCACAGCCTCAAACAGTCAGACTCCAAACTCCGCCATGGCCAAGACCAAAGAGCTTTCGAAGGACACCAGGAAAAGTATTGTAGACCTGCACCAGACTGGGAAGAGTGAATCTACAATAGGCAAGCAGCTTGGTGTGAAAAATCAACTGTGGGAGCAATCATCAGAAAATGGAAGACATACAAGACCACTGATAATCTCCCTCGATCTGGGGCTCCACGCAAGATCTCATCCCGTGGGGTCAAAATGATCATGAGAACGGTGAGCAAAGATCCCAGAACCACACGGGGGGACCTGGTGAATGACCTGCAGAGAGCTGGGACCAAAGTAACAAAGGTCACCATCAGTAACACACTACAACGGCAGGGAATCAAATCCCGCACTGCCAGACGTGTTCCGCTGCTGAAGCCAGTGCATGTCCAGGCCCGTCTGAAGTTTGCCAGAGAGCACATGGATGATACAGCAGAGGATTGGGAGAATGTCATGTGGTCAGATGAAACCAAAGTAGAACTTTTTGGTATAAACTCAACTCGTCGTGTTTGGAGGAAGAAGAATACTGAGTTGCATCCCAAGAACACCATACCTACTGTGAAGCATGGGGGTGGAAACATCATGCTATGGGGCTGTTTTTCTGCCAAGGGGACAGGACGACTGATCCGTGTTAAGGACAGAATGAATGGGGCCATGTATCGTGAGATTTTGAGCCAAAAACTCCTTCCATCAGTGAGAACTTTGAAGATGAAACGAGGCTGGGTCTTCCAACATGACAATGATCCAAAACACACCGCCCGGGCAACAAAGGAGTGGCTCCGTAAGAAGCATTTGAAAGTCCTGGAGTGGCCTAGCCAGTCTCCAGACCTCAACCCCATAGAAAATCTGTGGCGGGAGTTGAAAGTCCGTGTTGCTCGGCGACAGCCCCAAAACATCACTGCTCTCGAGAAGATCTGCATGGAGGAATGGGCCAAAATACCAGCTACTGTGTGTGCAAACCTGGTAAAGACCTATAGTAAATGTTTGACCTCTGTTATTGCCAACAAAGGTTATGTTACAAAGTATTGAGTTGTATTTTTGTTATTGACCAAATACTTATTTTCCACCCTGATTTAAGAATAAATTCTTTACAAATCCTACCATGTGGATTCATGGATTTTTTTTTTCACATTCTGTTACTCACAGTTGAAGTGTACCTCTGGTGCAAATTACTGACCTCTGTCATCATTTTAGGTGGGGGAACTTGCACAATCGGTGGCTGACTAAATACTTTTTTGCCCCACTGTATAAATCTTATAAAGCTTGTATCTGTCTTGTGTGAAACTTGTATGAAAAGCATATAAGAGTGAAAACGGATATAAGATCCCTTGAAAAATTACATAATGAAACTTGTATGTTTTGGATACTTACTAAAACAATGTATGAAAGTAATGAGAAAGTGGCCACTTTCATGAGTAAATCATGTAAGCCTTATATGATTTACTCATGGAAGTGGCCACTTTCATGAGTAATCACATATAAGTTTTTACTATTTCTTTTCCATATGGGTAACCTTATGAATAAAATAAAGTTCACTATCAGTAACGTCATAGCACCCACCCAGCTGTAGAAACTCTGTCATGCTAGCTAGTTCGCAGTACGAGTTATTATAACTGACTGTAAAAAGTCAGCACAATGAAAATAAACTACACCTAAACTCGGTTTATATCTGACCCAGGTAGACTGCAGGTCATAACTTCTTACCTGAAGTTCAGTTCACCTGACACTCAGCCGCCTCTCCTCCTGTTCTCTCCTCCTTGTCTCTCCTCCTCTCCTCCTCCTGCCTCACCTTTCCCTCATCCACCTGGCCTCTTGTGGCAGCTCTGCCATAGCCACCACCAAACAACTGGGTTATTTTTATACATCGGCCAGCATCTGGCCAATCCAAGAGCTTTCATTGTTTATACCGTTACAAAAAAAATAAAATTCATAAAAACGAAAAATCACCATCGGCCCACTGGGCAAATGCCCAGTATGCCCGATGGCCAGTCCAGCTATGGTCATGCCATCAGTTAACCCTTCGTGTGCCAACTGTGGATCGCGTGCCCAGGGTTGCCAACCCCCTAGACTATAAATACACCAAGCGTGAAACTTCACTAGACTTGTGAGTTGCTGACTGACAGATCATTACAGATCATTCCCTCACCTGATCTGTGCTTTGACTTGACTGACCCTCAACTCTATAAAACTCTGAGGAACAAACTAAAATATAAGGTTGCAACCTAACAAAATACCTTCAAAGGGACAATTCAAATGATTAAGGACAATGTGTTTCATTTTCATTCAATTTTGTAAAGGGCTCTGATTGTTATTTTTGTTGTGAAACTGTTAGCTCTTTAAAACTAAAGTCACAGTTAACTGAAGTTCCTGGGTGTTATGATTATGCGCACTCATGTCCAGCTCCTCCCTGAACCCACTCCTGTGTGCTTACACAGGAGTGGGTTAAAACGATGTCATTAAACAATGAAAAAAAATATTTGCAAAATATCTGCATAAATATTTATTTTACCCGGTTAATCTGTGTGGCAGGGCGTGGTCTGCGGTGCTGGTGCAGGGGAGGCGGACGCACCTGAGTGGCATCCGCAATCACGCCTTGTCAGCTTATAGTCTGTGCTCTGTCTGCTGTTGTGTTGGTATGTGTTGGGCTGTGAGCTGGAAAGCTATATGTGTACAGCAACCATTTGTGAAAAGTGGTCAATAAAGAGATGCTGAAAAGCATGTTCATGTGAACATCGTTGGGTTTCCCGTGATATGGTTACAATGGTGTCATGGTCCTGGGTCAAGCGACCCAGTGTTTGAGTTTATGTATCTTTTGTATTTATTTTGTGCCTTAGCTTAGTGCACCTAGTTAATTTCTAGATTACTGTGTAGTCCTGTTTCTTAGTTATGTCATCTCCCCTGTACTAAGTTTCCCTGGTTCATGTGTCATGTCTGTGTGGTTATGTTTGGTTCCTTGTCTAGTCTGTCATGCGTGTTAGGCCTGTTAAGTTGTGTTGTCGTGTCTAAGTCTGCATGTTTCCTGTTTTATTTTGAAAAGGGTCTTGTGTTCTGTGTTCATGTGGTTAGTTTTACTCTTGCCTGTGCATCAGTATGTTTATCCTAGTCAGCTGTTTCCTCATGTGTCTCCACTTCCCCTGATCACCTCATGTGTGTATTTAAGTCCTCTGTTTTCTGAATGTCATTGTCGGGTCGTCTGTTATCCCCACCATAGTCATAGAACTTCGTAGTATTTGTTTCTTAGTGTTTTTTAGTTTGCTTAGGGTTCCTTGTTTAACCCCTGCAATCATCCAAATAAAGGACTGCTTTCTGTTTAAGATACACTATTGGAGCTGGAATTACCGCTGCTGCTGGCACCAGACTTGCCCTCCAATGGATCCTCGTTAAAGGATTTAAAGTGTACTCATTCCAATTACAGGGCCTCGAAAGAGTCCTGTATTGTTATTTTTCGTCACTACCTCCCCGAGTCGGGAGTGGGTAATTTGCGCGCCTGCTGCCTTCCTTGGATGTGGTAGCCGTTTCTCAGGCTCCCTCTCCGGAATCGAACCCTGATTCCCCGTTACCCGTGGTCACCATGGTAGGCACATAAAGTACCATCGAAAGTTGATAGGGCAGACATTCGAATGAGACGTCGCCGCCACGGAGGGCCAGCGATCGGCTAGAGGTTATCTAGAGTCACCAAAGCGGCATGGGTTTTGGGTCTGATAAATGCACGCATACCCGGAGGGTCAGCGCTCGTTTGCATGTATTAGCTCTAGAATTACCACAGTTATCCAAGTAACGGATGAGCGATCAAAGGAACCATAACTGATTTAATGAGCCATTCGCAGTTTCACTGTACCGGCCACATGTACTTAGACCTGCATGGCTTAATCTTTGAGACAAGCATATGCTACTGGCAGGATCAACCAGGTAGCCCCTCAGGCGGCAGCAGCGGCAGCAGCGGCGCGCATGCGCGCGCTCGCTCGCTCGGGGCTACTGAGCCCTGTCGACCAGGGCGAGGCTTTCCGGACGCAGGTGTGGACCGGGGCGAGGGTTCGAGAAACCATGTTTGCCGGACGGGGCCCCGTCGCCCTCGCGGGGTGGGCAAACTCTGGGTTTGCCTACCCACTCTGCGACGAGGCCCGCCGTGGTATGACCACCGGGACGGACCGGGCGTCTCGGTCTCGCTACCGAGCGATCGCGACTGGCGGGGGGAAGCGCGGGGAGGACAGGGCGGGGTCCAAGAACCACCACCCCCTCCGACCTTCGCGCTGTAACCCCCGGCCGGCGCTAGAGGCGAGCCTGCGGGCTGGAGGAGCTGACCGCCCGAAGGCGCCGGGCCCGGCGGCAGCCCTCTGATGGCAGGCCACGTTTGCCAGTCGATCGGGGTGGGAGGGAAGGCTGGCAGGCAGGTGGGCCGGAAGAGGAGGCTGCTGTGGCAGCAACTCGCTCTCTCGCGCCGTCCCAGTGCCGTCCGAGCATTGCCGAGGGTGTCTGCTGACTTGCGCATCTTCAGACACCCGTCTCCCATAAATGACGGAGGG